>NW_027175943.1:529891-542391 GCF_023055335.1 Clinocottus analis | reverse complement strand
GTCAGCATGTCTTGTGTTAGCTTTCTGTTACCATGTCTTGTGTTAGCTTTCTGTCAGCATGTCTTGTGTTAGCTTTCTGTCAGCATGTCTTGTGTTAGCTTTCTGTCAGCATGTCTTGTGTTAGCTTTCTGTTAGCATGTCTTGTGTTAGCTTTCTGTCAGCATGTCTTGTGTTAGCTTTCTGTTAGCATGTCTTGTGTTAGCTTTCTGTTAGCATGTCTTGTGTTAGCTTTCTGTCAGCATGTCTTGTGCTAACTTTCTGTCAGCATGTCTTGTGTTAGCTTTCTGTTAGCATGTCTTGTGCTAGCTTTCTGTTAGCATGTCTTGTGCTAGCTTTCTGTTAGCATGTCTTGTGTTAGCTTTCTGTCAGCATGTCTTGTGTTAGCTTTCTGTCAGCATGTCTTGTGCTAGCTTTCTGTTAGCATGTCTTGTGTTAGCTTTCTGTCAGCATGTCTTGTGTTAGCTTTCTGTCAGCATGTCTTGTGTTAGCTTTCTGTCAGCATGTCTTGTGCTAGCTTTCGTTTAGCATGTCTTGTGCTAGCTTTCTGGTAGCATGTCTGTCGTTAGCTTTCTGTCAGCATGTCTTGTGTTAGCTTTCTGTCAGCATGTCTTGTGTTAGCTTTCTGTCAGCATGTCTTGTGCTAGCTTTCTGTTAGCATGTCTTGTGTTAGCTTTCTGTTAGCATGTCTGTCGTTAGCTTTCTGTCAGCATGTCTTGTGTTAGCTTTCTGTTAGCATGTCTTGTGTTAGCTTTCTGTTAGCATGTCTTGTGTTAGCTTTCTGTCAGCATGTCTTGTGTTAGTGGGTGGGTTTTGACCCGTGTCTTAAATCAGCTGTAAAATACACTAAAACAATGATGTGTCATCAAGTTGTTCCTCATCTCTTGGTTTCCTTGTTAGGTTTCCTCATCCATGAACATATTGTTGTATGTTTTAATATGTTTGTGAGGGCCTCTGGGCCTTTTCTTTCTCAGGATATGCCTCCATTTCTATTAAAAACATGTTAAAATGAACCTCACGAGAATCCTATGAATACATAAAAGGTTGGTGTGTTGCCTGACTGTTACTGAGGGTATTAGAACACATCTCAAAACCGATCCTAACATCACAAAGGTCATTTCAACCTGTGAGGCGTGCGGCGGGCGGAGGAACACACCTCTGGTTCTTCCCCACCCGGAGATGCTGCAGGTGTGGTTGGGCTGGAAGAGCTGGGCGGTCCAGGGCACGCAGACGGCGCTGACGGCCGGGTTTTCCTCCACGCACTCTTCCTTGAACGGCAGCTTCTTCAGCTTCACCAGCGCGATGTCGTTCTCGTAGGTGTTGGCGTTGTACCTGCAGGTGTACAAATACACACCTTCGTTATCGGCGCTCAGTCGGCGCTGATAGGTAACGGCGTCGCGGTCGCACATGAACACCTCGGGTGGATGCGGATGTCTTCCACGGGGACGATGTCAGTCGTGCTCTGAGACCGAAACTTCTTCCAGAGAGAAAACTTCACCTTGAACGCAGACGGGTTTGGGCTGAGGATAGAGACAGAGACTAGTACTAGTAGTACTTGTAGTATCGTATAAAGTACACGATGCACCTCTGAGAATATGACAGTATTGTGTCATCATCACCTGACGCAGTGCGCCGCTGTGATTACCCAGCATCCTCCTATGTACGCGCCGCCGCAGTCCACCTTCTTGTTCTCCACCAGAGCGACCTGCCACTGGATCTGAGTCTGCAGAGCACAGAAAGATATGAAACAATAAATCAGTGTTTCTCAAACGCGAGGCTGAAGGATTCCCCTTCAGGGTCGGAACCGCCGCTGACGCCTCACGAGCTGAAAGTAGCTTCCAGTTGCAACGTTGTATTCTTTTTGCTCACCGGGTTGGCCGGGACTCCGCCCACAACGCGCCTGAAGCGCCGGCTCGTTCGCTCCTCGACCTCCACGTCGTCCACGGTGGTGGCGTTGGGGATCCCACAGTACAACCTGGACTCCAGGTGCACCCGGTCAGCCTTCGTTTCTGGACACACACAAATACAAACACCGTGACTTAATAAAATAGAAGAAGAAGAAGAAAAACACACAATGTTCACGACAACTAGCGCCGTGTTGACGAACGTTGATGAGATCTTCACTTTGCTTCCAGCGTAAAGGTCAACGTCACGGCAACGTACCGCTTTTGGGAGAAATGTACTCTGAAAAAAACAAACACAAAACACATGTCATGATCACTAACAACAACAACAACAACAAAAATGGCTTCCGATGAAGATTCAAACTCCTCTTCCTCAGTTTCAGGTCTACTGTACCTGTGTTTTTGAGCTTATTCTGCTTTGTTTCTTGTTCTATGGAGAGATAGAAATACAATTTTTATATATATATATATATATATATATGAAGTACAAATACTGCAGACACTCAGATGGTGAAGTAAGACGTCTGCAGCGTTGGGTCTCAGGTAACTGGGCGGTTTCTTTGACAGGAAGCGGAGCTCAAACTAACCATCAGGCTTTTTGCTGAGGGCTAAAAAGTGTCAGTGATTTCTCAAAAGGTAACGGAGGTAAGTTGCGTGATTGTCGAGCTGTTGGTGTTGTGTCTCACTGGTGGTGTTGTGTCTGGGCGACTCGTCCTCTCCGTCCAGACAGTCGAGCTGTCCGTCTCTGACGGCCTCTTCAGGGACGCACACGCCCGTCCGGCAGCGGAAACTTGAGTTCCTGCATTCTGTCAACGACACGATGTTCACGTCAGGGGCACGGAGTCCACTTACAGGGTTGTGCGTTGTTGTCGTTGTTTACTTTTGCAGCACATCTCATCGCTGTTGTCGCCACAGTCATCGACGCCGTTGCAGGTCTGGCCCACGGACACGCACTTTGTGTTGGCGCACCTGAAGCCGCACTCTGGAAGGACGGCAGAAAGCTTTTCTCACTATTGTCCCAAAACTCACCAAACGATTTCACTCCATCTGCTTCCTTTGGGAACATTATCATAAAAACTCCATAACGTTCATGCTTATGCAGACGATGCTCCATAATATGTATTAAAATGACAATTATTACATCTATTATTATATATATTATCATTATAATCTATTATTATATATTATCATATGTGACAAACACAATCTAAATAAGCCCCTCCCCCTTGTGACATCATCGTGGGTCTTTGTTTCCCGACAGGAGGCAACGATGAAACAAGGAGCTGACCGTGCGGCGGCGCCGGCGCCGTGTGACACGTTGCCGAGGCGACCCTGTTGTTGCCCCTTTGTCTCTTGTCGTAGATCACACACTCGGCGAGGGACGACTCGTATCCCTGGCAACGGACGCTGACACACCATTTTGGGAACCTCCGGCCGGTGTCGTCGGTTACCAGGGAAGAATTGGCCGTCACCGCTCCGCTGAAAGGACACACAAAGGACACACAAAGGTCACACAAAGGGGACCTGTGTTCATATTTATATATGTATATATATTATATGTTATATAGTAAATATACACCCCCTCACAGCGGGTTCCCGTTGTCCTTGCAGGCCGCGTTGGCGGCGGCCATGTTCCACAGCTTGTCGCACACCAGCAGCTCCTCCACGACGTAAGGACGCTCGGCCTCAGGAAGGAAGACCGTGACCACGCCGGAGACCCGATCCACCACGCTGCTGAACTTAGGACCTTAGCAGGAGAAAGAGAAGAAGAAGAAGAAGAAGAAGAAGAAGAAGAAGAAGAAGAAGAAGAAGTGAACGAGCTGTTGGAATCTTACGGTGATGAAGGCGCTGAACGTGACGATGACAAACCTTCACAAACGCCTCCGAAGTGCGACATGGTGGGTTTGTTCTGCAGACAGGACAGCGCCATCACCTGGAGACACGTTGAAGCGTTACAATCAGGGGAACATGTGTTAGGGTTGTTAGAGGTACATTCTATAAGTAAAGAACAATTTGGTTTTGTATTTTCAGAAATGGCCCTGAGCCACCTGGCAGTAGGTATGGTAGTACCTGGAAAAAGGAGTGGTAGTACCTGGCAGTAGAAGAGGTAGTAACTGGAAGAAGGAGTGGTAGTACCTGGCAGTAGAAGAGGTAGTAACTGGAAGAAGGAGTGGTAGTACCTGGCAGTAGGGGCGGTGGTACCTGGCAGAAGGAGTGGTAGTACCTGGCAGAAGGAGTGGTAGTACCTGGCAGAAGGAGTGGTAGTACCTGGCAGTAGAAGAGGTAATACCTGGAAGAAGGAGTGGTAGTTCCTGGAAGAAGGAGTTGTAGTACCTGGCAGAAGGAGTGGTAGTACCTGGAAAAAGGAGTGGTAGTACCTGGCAGTAGAAGAGGTAATACCTGGAAGAAGGAGTGGTAGTACCTGGCAGTAGGAGCGGTAGTACCTGGCAGTAGGAGTGGTAGTACCTGGAAGGAGCGGTAGTACTTGGCAGTAGGAGTGGTAGTACCTGGAAGGAGTGGTAGTACCTGGCAGTAGAAGCGGTAGTACCTGGCAGTAGGAGAAGTAATACCTGGAAGAAGGAGTGGTAGTACCTGGCAGTAGTAATGGTAGTACCTGGCAGTAGGAGTGGTAGTACCTGGCAGAAGGAGTGGTAGTACCTGGAAAAAGGAGTGGTAGTACCTGGCAGTAGAAGAGGTAGTACCTGGAAGAAGGAGTGGTAGTTCCTGGAAGAAGGAGTTGTAGTAACTGGCAGTAGGAGTGGTATTACCTGGCAGGAGGAGTGGTAGTATCTGGCAGTAGGAATGGTAGTACCTGGCAGGAGGAGTGGTGGTACCTAGCAGTAGGAATGGTAGTATCTGGCAGTAGGAATGGTAGTACCTGGCAGGAGGAGTGGTGGTACCTAGCAGTAGGAATGGTAGTATCTGGCAGTAGGAGTGGTAGTACCTGGCAGTAGGAGCGGTACTTCCTGCCGTCCAGCCCGCAGACCACCGCCCCTCCTGCATCCGGACACAGGTACGGGGGTTTGCAGGAGCAGTGGCCCTCGATGCAGCGCTCCCACGGAGGACAGAACATCAGGTCACATGACGCCCGCGTGAAGCTGCCGCGTGGCGGACACACAAAGACATGATTCACATCGCGAGTTGCACCAGGAGCTCCGTCTGCTATGCTACAATGTGACATTTAGTAAATAGGAAAGGTGGACCGCTCGGGTCCGAGCAGCTGCAGACACGTACCGCTGCTGCAGACACTCAGCCGGACCCAGAAACTCATCTTCCTGGAGCGCTTCAGGGGTCGGTGGGGTGGAGGAGGCCCCCAGAGGGGTGGTGGAGGCCCCCAGAGGGGTGGAGGAGGTCACCAGAGGGGTGGAGGAGGTCACCCGAGGGGTGGAGGAGGTCACCAGAGGGGTGGAGGAGGTCACCAGAGGGGTGGAGGAGGTCACCCGAGGGGTGGAGGAGGTCACCAGAGGGGTGGAGGAGGTCACCAGAGGGGACAAGGGGGGCGTTGCTGCTTGTGGTCTCTGTGGGATTTGGGCGATCTGCTCCATGGAATTTGGAGTCTTAACATTTGAGGAATACAGAAGAAAATACAACAAAGTTACAAACGAGGTTCTCCTCGTCGTCTCAAGCGTTACGCAGACGATTCACACATTTATACCTCATATTGAACGCAGGTCTTTTCTCGTTGGTTTCAATATTCATGGTTGAATTATCAGACCAAAGTGATGTGAGTCATATTAATAATATTTTACTTTGACGCTCCATTGAGGTAAAATACATCTGTTTGCTGTTGCCTTCAACTGAACCAGATTCAAGGATGTTAAATTAACTTCTGCATCCCACGACTGTATTATATTTCTTAAACTGGAACTTTTATTCTATGTTTTTTGTATTTAGACTGTTTTTTAACGTTTTGAAATAAATGTTCTTAATTGTTTTAAAATCGTAATTTCTTCTGCATTATGTTTTGATGCTTTTAATAGTTTCATGTGAAGCACTTTGAATCGCCTGGTTGTAGAAATGTAAACTGAATCCTGGCTGTTCACATGTATTCTGGAGCCAAGCTCAAACATAAGAGAGCAACACAACACCGAGCAACACACACACAATGTAACGTCACGCAGGTGATCAACACTCATATAAGTCCCTGAGAAAGAGAACGCTAAGGAATATTGTTTTGACACTTGAACTCACCGCTTCAGAGCGACGGAGCAGCAGAAGCAGCAAGACGACAGAAGCCGTCGCTGATGTCATCTCGTCTTCAAAGTGACTGAACGACTCAAACGATGAGGAGACTCAGCGCAAGTTGTTCTGTCTGCAAATGTGGCCGCTGATGATGTCATCAATCGATCAATATGTCAATCATTAGCTCGGCTTGTCATCATGGACATGGCCTGTAGTCCAGTGAGCGCGGAAACAAACACGGGGCGGCGCAGTGACTGCGCTGAAGGTCAAGACTTTACGCTGAAGGTCGTGACTCACCTGCTGATATTCCAAGTTTGTGAAACCAATGAATTGTCCACGTCGCGTTCAGGTCCCGCCCCCGCTGGGTCATGAGGACAGGAACATCAAACAGAACTGTACGTGTACAATACGTGTACAATATGTGTACAATATGTGTATTAATACCCTGAGTGGAGTCAACACACATGGAAGCACCAAGAAGTTAATGTTCAACATCGAGTCAATAAAAACAAAACGTTGCAAAATAGTCATGAACTCATCGGACGGACTTTCCCGAATTTACACACACACACACACACACACACACACACACACACAAAAGCAGAAACACAAAATGTTCTGAGACCAGAAAACAGATGAAATATAATAACGTGCAACAATGATAATTAATTTATAGACACAGAGACAGAGAAGCAACATCATTCATCATTATGAATATGTTGAGAAAAGGGTGAACAGTTTTATCATGAGATCTTCAGAACCAGAGAGGGTTCCAGTGAGAACCAGAGAGGGTTCCAGTGAGAACCAGAGAGGGTTCCAGTGAGAACCAGAGAGGGTTCCAGTGAGAACCAGAGAGGGTTCCAGTGAGAACCAGAGCGGGTTCCAGTGAGAACCAGAGCGGGTTCCAGTGAGAACCAGAGCGGGTTCCAGTGAGAACCAGAGCGGGTTCCAGTGAGAACCAGAGAGGGTTCCAGTGAGAACCAGAGCGGGTTCTCACTAGAATAATGCAGTGGTTTAATCTAGAACCAGCCAGCAGGTTCTACCTGTTCACACCTCTGAGTTCAGATTTCCTCAAAGGACCTTTTCTTCAAGAAGGATCTTCTCTTCGTCTCACAAAGACCCCTCAACCCAGTGACACATCCTAACTATGCTAACTATGCTAATAATGTAGCATAGTAATACCACTTTGCTTTAAAATATGAATCATAACAAACTGATGACATGAACAATTGTTGTTTATTCATAATTTAACTGATTTCACGTTTGTTCGTGTTTTATGAGGAACGTCGTCAAGCGGCAGTGTTCTAGCGTTAGCGTGTTCTAGCGTTAGCATGTTCTAGCGTTAGCGTGTTCTAGCGTTAGCGGTTGACAGACCCTCCGTCTGATGTTTATCAACACGACTTCAAACAACAACGCTAACAAATATTTACTGCAAAGCAACAAAATCACAACAAAAAGGCAGAAAAATACACAAAATACACAAAATACACACAGATGATTTGGTCTTCAGGTTGAAACATTCTTTATCGCGAGCGTTTGTTCCAGATGCAACAACGGCACGGATTTGTTGTTCGGGACTGAAAATAAAACTAATAAAATAAAAGTTAATATTCGAGGAAAGCTTTTCTTCAAAGAGACGAAGAATTTCATCCACCTGGACGAAAACTACAGTACCTTTATATATATATTATATGTATATATGTACCTTTATATAGATGTATTTCATCATCTTTGTGTTCATATATTATATACATCATTTTAAATACGAATAAAAAACTCAAAGCAAAATGAGAAATAAAAAGTACATCTTTGTTTTTGGTGACTGGAGAAAATAGACATGTGCTTTTTCAAATTAGTGTTATGTTCTCCACGTCGGTTGATTTATAATATTTATGTTAAACAATAGAAAACAATAGAATACAATAAAATACAACGAATATAACGAAAGTAGAAACAGACTTCTTGGTTTCACCTCAAGAGCAAGAAAACAAACTCACAGCACGTTTACTACTGTGTGTGTGTGTGTGTGTGTGTGTGTGTGTGTGTGTGTGTGTGTGTGTGTGTGTGTGTGTGTGTGTGTGTGTGTGTGTGTGTGTGTGTGTGTGTGTAAGCCACTGTTGGTGAGAAGGCTTCCATTGCAAGTGCCCGTTTGCGTCATTCCAAAATGAAAGAAGGCAAAGTAAATGAAAGGTAAAGCTTGAATTAAATCTGCTTCCACCAGTCAGACCTCCGTGTTGAGGGCAGCTGGAGCCTCAGAAACAACCTCTTTAGAAAATGCAGAACAGAGACACAGGAAACTAGAGCTGAAGGTACGTGCTGGTGGACGTGGAACCCCGGCCCCGCTGCAGTACTACGGGCTGCCTGCGGGGGAGTCCTTGAGGCTGTTGAGGGCGGCGTGCATCCTGAGGTGCAGCCGGCTCTCCATGGAGTAGTCCTTGTAGTTCACCCTGACGGACAACATGGAGATGTTCTGCACGCTGCTGCAGGTGCAGCTTCTCACCTGGAGGCATGTTCTAACCCCCAGCTGACATATATATATAGATATATATATATATATATATATATATATATATATATATATATATATATATATATATATAGATATAGATATAGATATAGATATATATATAGATATATTCATATATATATTCATATATATATGAATATATATATATATATATGAATATATATATATATATATGAATATATATATATATATATATATATATATATATATATATATATATATATATATATATATATATATATATAATAACATCATTCTAGAGCCTTTAATGTGTGTGTGTGTGTGTGTGTGTGTGTGTGTGTGTGTGTGTGTGTATGAACTTACTTGGCGTTTTCGATGTAGGCGGTGGCCTTGGCGGCGTCTCCTTGTTGCTTGTACAGCAGGCCGAGCTCATAGAGCGTGAAGGGGATCAGGTAGTGATCGTATCTGATGCGACTCTCACTGAAACACACACACACACACACACACACACACACACACACACACACACACACACAGCCCTCAGCGGAGAGGCCTGGACTCGTCTGTGTCTGTGTGTGTGTGTGTGTGTCTGTGTGTGTCTGTGTGTGTGTGTGTGTGTGTGTGTGTGTGTGTGTGTGTGTGTGTGTGTGTGTGTGTGTCTGTGTGTGTGTGTGTGTGTGTGTGTGTGTGTGTGTGTGTGTGTGTGTGTGTGTGTGTGTGTCTGTGTGTGTGTGTGTGTGTGTGTGTGTGTGTGTGTGTGTGTGTGTGTGTGTGTGTGTGTGTGTGTGTGTGTGTGTCTTACCTCGACAGGACCTGCGTGAAGCAGAGCTCGGCCTGCAGTAACCTGCCCAGGTGTTTCAGACAGAGACCCTTCAACATCTGGACCAGGCAGCTGTCGTCTGGGTGGAACTCTGAGGGGCCTGAAGGGACACGGCGTGTTTGAATGGAAAGTAAAAGGTAAATTTAAAGGTACAGGTAGATTTTAGGTGCTGAGACAACAGAAATACTTCCAATGGTAAATATTAAACACCATCGTCTGTGGGCCGAGGACAGAACCCTGAGGAACCCCTCAGTCTCTTTTCTTTTGCCTGTCACTGAAGTTTTTATTCATTTCGATATATTAACAATATAGATGGATACAAAAATTAGCATTGTCAGAGAATAATAAAGTACAACATGTATTAATTATTCTTAATAACAACAACAAACAGAGGGAAACATGTTGACACTAGTGAAAAGACTTTTAAAAGACTTTTAAAAGCTTCAGTCTTTATATTTTATCGTACTGGGGTCGTTGCGGAGCCGCTCCTCCGCCGCCTCGATGGTGACCAGCTGGGCCTCGGTGCTGTCGGCTCGCTTCCCCACGATGGTGAACCCGTTCCAGACGTACATCATCTCCTGGAGGAGTGTGAACCAGTGTGTGAGCGTGTGTGAGCGTGTGTGAGCGTGTGTGTGAGCGTGTGTGTGAGCGTGTGTGAGCGTGTGTGAGCGTGTGTGAGCGTGTGTGTAAACATGTGTGAGCGTGTGTGAGCGTGTGTGAGCGTGTGTGAGCGTGTGTGAGCGTGTGTGTGAGCGTGTGTGTAAACATGTGTGAGCGTGTGTGTGAGCGTGTGTGTGAGCGTGTGTGTGAGCGTGTGTGTGAGCGTGTGTGAGCGTGTGTGAGCGTGTGTGAGCGTGTGTGTAAACATGTGTGAGCATGTGTGTGAGCGTGTGTGTGAGCGTGTGTGAGCGTGTGTGAGCGTGTGTGAGCGTGTGTGTGAGCGTGTGTGAGCGTGTGTGTGAGCGTGTGTGTAAACATGTGTGAGCGTGTGTGTGAGCGTGTGTGAGCGTGTGTGTGAGCGTGTGTGTGAGCGTGTGTGAGCGTGTGTGTAAACATGTGTGAGCGTGTGTTTTGGTGTGTTTCGGTGGGCGGGGCCTCGTACCAGGGCGGGGACGACCAGCAGGACGGGCCGAGCAGCTTTGTAGCGTCGAGACTTTCTCACGGCAAACTTCTCCGTCGGGATGGACTTCCCCGCCAGGCGCTGCTTCAGCCCCTCCACCTGCCTGCACACACACACACACACACACACACCTCATTGTACACACTTGTCTCGCTCCACCCAGAAACCTGCTGAGCGCTCAGTGACTGACTTGAAGAGCTCCACCACGTCCTCCCCCGTCCTCTCCACCTCCTCCGGTGACATCATGCTGAGGATGGCCGCCTTCTGGTACACGTAGATGGCCTGCAGAGCGTCCAGAGCACAGACGCAGGATTCACAACCAGTAAAACCAGTGAAACCAGCAGACAGACCCTCGTACCTTGGACCAGCGGCTCTCCCTGCACAGCAGGTCGGCGTACTGGTACGCCTGCTGCCACTGCTGCTGGTAGCTGTGGCTCCACATCAGCTCCCAGTAGCACAGGTGGTGCACCTGCTTCCACTCCTGCTGGCTGCTGATGCAGCGCTCGTACTCCGCCCGGCCCTGAACGCACCACGGGCAGGATGAACAAGGCTTAGCTTCAGGTTTAGCGAGGCCCGGGTTCATGATACGTCCTCATGAATGAGTGCCTCAGACCTTCTCAAAGTTCCCCCTCAGCGTGGAGATGCGAGCGGAGTAGAAGAGGATGATGGAGCCCTGAAGGAACCAGCAAGCAGCGCTCACCGCTTTCACTTCTTCAAACACATCTCACATGCTCATTTCTAACTATCACTTTCCTTTTTGGCAGTTAAGAAATTCAAACATATTCGTCATATTTTCTGCAGAATTACACCGTGTGTGTGTGTGTGTGTGTGTGTGTGTGTGTGTGTGTGTGTGTTACTTCAGGGTATTTCTGCTGGTACGGCTCCAGCAGAGCCTCGGCCTCCTCCAGGTTCCCCTCTCCGGTTCCTTCACACACACACACACACACACACACACACACACACACACACACACACACACACACACACACACACACACACACACACACACACACACACACACACACACACACACACACACACACACACACACACACACACACACACACACACACACACACACACACACACACACACACACACACACACACACACACACACACACACACAGCAGCGTGAGGCCAGGTGGAGTGTGCCACATGTATGCAGCCGTGTTATTAATATGACAGGGAGTGTGTGTCTCCTACCGAGGATCAGCGACACGTATGTGTTGTAGAAGAGCAGCGTCAGAGCGCAGAAGATGGACCTCAAACTGTGACCGGAGGCTCCGTCCTTCAGCTGGGACAGGCCGAACCTCTGCAGACACACACGTTCACACACACTACATCTACACAAATAAACATGGGTTGTGATCACGGTGACGTACGGACCCGGTTTCCTGAGAACCCGATGAACTCCAACAACCTCAAAATCCTTTGAGGAAGCAGCGACAGCATCTGGAAGAGAAACAGAAACTACCATGAAACCATAATCAGATACACTCTTAAATCATGTCGCTTCTCATATCACATCTGTGATTCTTCATCACATCTGTGTTTCTTCATCACATCTGTGATTCTTCATCACATCTGTGGTTCGTCGATACGCTGATGTCATACATGTCATTTTGTCAGAAGCAGGAAGCAGCGTTGTCTCAACGAGCAGTGAACCCTGATCCAGCTGATGTGGTCCAGAGGTCAGTTGGCTGGACTTGGACTGGAGTTTATTCTCCTGGTCTAACTCCTCCCGTCTGGGACTCACAGTGGAATAAAACAAGCTGACCATCAGCTGAAGACCCACCAGGTTGAAGGAGCCGACGCCCAGCTTCACGCCGCCGTCAAACTGCTGGAACAGGTCGGACAGGCCAGCCGGGTCCCGAGAGGAGCTGATCCCATTCTGACAGTCTCTGTTGGACGACATCAAACAGGAAGTCACCATCAAACAGGAAGTCACCATCAAACAGGAAGTCACCATCAAACAGGAAGTCACCAT
>NW_027175943.1:502391-524891 GCF_023055335.1 Clinocottus analis | reverse complement strand
AGACCTTCATGGAAAGATATGAACCTCGAAATAAACATCCAGAGGCTGAGGACGGATCCATGAACCTCTAGAACCTGCAACCAGGTCTCTGGGACTCGTTTGACCACCTGGACCTGAACCACCTGGACCTGAAACACCTGGACCTGAAACACCTGGACCTGAACCACCTGGACCTGAACCACCTGGACCCGGATCACAGAAAAACATCTTTAATCTGCTCGTTTGTCGAGTATTTCTGTTTCAACTCAAACATGAAGAATACACACAATACAACAGATACTTGTACACACATGCACGAGTACTACAACCCCAGTGTGTACACCGTGTAGAAGTACACATGAAGTACTGTGGACTGAAGGAGTCGAGAAACACAAACACAGACGCGTCACCATGGAGACAAAGCCCTGAAGAGTACAATAAATACTATTTATGAGGATGAAGTACCATAAAGTACTACACTGGAGAGGCTGTCAGACTGGGTGGTACTTTACTTCAGGAACAGAAAAAGTACTCACATTGTAAAAGTACAATCAGCTGAAATGTACTCATAGTCAAAAAATACTCATGGTGAAGAAGTGTACTATTATCTTATTCTATTCATCCAAATACTACGAGATAAAGAAGTAGTATTGCACTGATTCATACCACATTAACATCTAGTGTTTGTAGGAAGTATTACCACATGGAAATACTCCCAGTACACAACTGACTTCATTGATCTTCTGACCCAGAAAACACTGCAGGAAGAACACACTGCTGGTACTTTGTACACATACAGAGTTCAATACGACAGAGGGTGTACTCTGCAGAGTACTACAGAATATAGTACTTCAATATAGGAGATATACGCAATATTAAATACCACAAAGAACATAAATAAACATGTAGTATTATAGCAATGTGTGTATACTACACTAGTTTAGTATTACAGTACATCACTACCAGGGAATACATTCATATATATATATATATATATATATATATATATATATATATATATATATATATATATATATATATATATATATATATATATATATGTATGAATGACGTGTGTCGTACCTCCTCCTCCGCTCCGCTGTCTACGTGGGCCATGGTGCAGTCTGGTCTGGTCTCTATGGTCTGTGGTTCTCCTTCACGTCCGCAGCTTCAGTCACAAGAGGCTCATGTCTGCTCTCGCGCGCAGAGACACGCGCGCGAGCTTCCGGTTCTCCTCTCTGATCGATCCGTTTCTTATCTAATTGATCACACCAAGATATTCTGATGAGGCAGCGCGTGCTTCCTCCTCTTCCTCTCTTCCTCCTCTTCCGTCAAGAGGAGAGAGAGAAGAGAGAGAACACACCTCCAGGGTTACTGTTCCCTCCCCTAACGGAGAGGGGGGGGGGGAGAGAGAGAGAGAGAGAGAGAGAGAGAGAGAGAGAGCGAGAGAGAGAGAGAGAGGAGAAAAGAGAGAGAGGGAGAGAGAGAGAGAGAGAGAGAGAGAGAGAGAGAGAGAGGAGAAAAGAGAGAGAGGGAGAGAGAGAGAGAGAGAGAGAGAGAGAAGAAAAGAGAGAGAGAGAGAGAAGAAAAGAGAGGGAAAGAGGAGAAAAGAGAGGGAAGAGACAGAGAGAGCTTTTTATTGTACTGTTACATATTGTACTAATTTTTATATATATATATATATATAAATATATATATATAAATATATATATATATAAATATATATAAATATAAATATATATATATAAATATATATATATATATAAATATAAATAATTTCCCCACTGAGGACTAATAAAGGACTATCTTATAAATACACACACACACACACACACACACAGAGGATGGCGTTCCACAGGGTTCCATCGTAGGTCCTCCTCCTTTTACCAAGCGATGGGTTCTTAATGTACAAGTGTAAAAAAATATTTATATATTAAACAAAAAGAAATAAACACAAATAAAAAAATACATGCGTTTGTAAGTGTGAGTACACACAGTTACAAACACACACTCACTAAACTAAATCACGTGCACTGAAGCGACTGGAAGACAACAGCAGATGATTTGTGGTTCTTTATTAATTCACTAAACGTCTTCAACATGTGGAACAAATAATCAGGTTCAGTCTCCATGCGCTGAACACAACAAGTCTCACAGCGTCACAGCAACAATACGCAGTAAGAGCTCTGCTGCACAGAGTTCTAGAAGAGCAGCTGCCGCCGAGCAAGGCACCAATCCTGCCCGGCAACCGAGACCTGAAGCCCACCTCCACTGGAACCGTTAATGCTAAAAGTGTAGGGTTTTAAAGCCGGGTTTAACTGTGCTGAAGCACATTTATGAATAAAACTACATTTCCCATCAGCCCCGTCACCTGGTAGAAAGGTTTTGTGTGAATGATAACCGTAAGAACTATTACTGAGACATTTAAAAACATGAATCTGAACATTAGCAGAGGTAGGTTAAGGCTACGCCGGCTTCTTAAAGGTACAGGACGAAGGGTGGGTTCAGCTTAGAGAGACAGGTGAGGGTTAATGCTCCCCAGGTGAGGGTTAATGCTCCCCAGGTGAGGGTTAATGCTCCCCAGGTGAGGGTTAATGCTCTTCAGGTGAGTGGTGACGCTCCTCAGGTGAAGGGTAACGCTCCTCAGGTGAAGGGTAACGCTCCTCAGGTGAGTGGTGACGCTCCTCAGGTGAAGGGTAACGCTCCTCAGGTGAGTGGTGACGCTCCTCAGGTGAAGGGTAACGCTCCTCAGGTGAGTGGTGACGCTCCTCAGGTGAAGGGTAACGCTCCTCAGGTGAAGGGTAACGCTCCTCAGGTGAGTGGTGACGCTCCTCAGGCGAAGGGTAACGCTCCTCAGGTGAAGGGTAACGCTCCTCAGGTGAGTGGTGACGCTCCTCAGGTGAAGGGTAACGCTCCTCAGGTGAGTGGTGACGCTCCTCAGGTGAAGGGTAACGCTCCTCAGGTGAAGGGTAACGCTCCTCAGGTGAGTGGTGACGCTCCTCAGGCGAAGGGTAACGCTCCTCAGGTGAAGGGTAACGCTCCTCAGGTGAGTGGTGACGCTCCTCAGGTGAAGGGTAACGCTCCTCAGGTGAGTGGTGACGCTCCTCAGGTGAAGGGTAACGCTCGTCAGGTGAGGGTTAACACAAAAACGTCCAGGTGAACTCTTTAGACAAACGCTGCTCAGGTGTGAAAAACTGATAGACATCTAGAACAGGTAATAAATAATCAGGTAATGTACAGGTGTGTGTGTTTCTTGGTCCACACCCCTCAGATTGGAGTTGGTTCAGTCCAGGCTGCTTATAAAAGCACAGAACCTTCGGGGTCAGTCCACTGGAGCTGTGTGTAGGGGACAGACAATAAGCCATGTTTACATTAAAATGTCTCCTCAAACAAACGTTCACGTTAAACGCATTGTGTTCACATGAGTGAAACTATGACGTCATGATTCACACCGACAGTCATGTGACCACAAATCTAAACCTTTGTCTTTCAAAAACGTACTCACCGATTTCCGTTTTCGCCTCCTCGTCCTCTCCTCCTCCGTCGCTCCTCCTCCCCTTCTCCTCCTGCAGAGGCTCCTCCCCCTTCTCCTGCAGAGGCTCCTCCCCCTTCTGCCTCTCCGCCCGCTGAGCCTCCTCCCGCTCCTTCTCCTCCAGCAGCGAGCGCAGGAAGGCGGCGCTCACCACCTCCTCCCCCTCCCCCACCAGGAAGGCGTTCTTGAAGCGGCTGTACAACATGGCCGCCTTGTCCATGACGGCCTGGTTCGCCTTGTAGTACCGCAGCTGCACACAGAGGGGCGTGTTACTAGAGGGCATGTACTTATGTGTACTTATGTGTACTCGTGTGTACTCGTGTACCTTCCTGAGGGTGGACACGAGCTCGCTGTGCCTCTGGACGTGTTTGCAGGTCACGTAGACCATGCTGAGCTGATCCAACGCCAGCAGACACTTCCTGATGTCCTGCAAGACAGAGACAGTCCTGATGCTATGGTGTCTTGTTGTTATTGTAAACAACAACATGTTTGCTGGCGTAAAGAGGAAATGAGTCTCACGGGGTTGTCCGTCTTCAGAGAGATCCGGATGTCTCCGTGGATCCGGTGCAGCGTGGAGTCCGTCAGCGTCATGGCGGCGCTCTTCTTCTCCATCTTCCCGCCACCGGACGAGCCGCTCTCCTCCTCGGCCGTCTTGTCACTCCTCTTCTTCGGTGGCTTCGTCTCGTCTTGCCCGGCGATCTCTTCTCCTGCCGTCTTACCGCTCTTCCTCTCTTTCTTCTGCTCTCCTTCGTTCTTTCTCGGCGGCGTCTCTTCCTCCGCGACGTTCTTGTCTTTCTTGTCGTTCATCTCCTCGCATCGCTTCTCTCTCGCTTTCCCCGAACTCTTCTTCTTCTTGTCTTCTACCTTTTCTTCTCTGCCCGCCCTCTCCTCTTTCTTCCTCTTCTCCTCCATCGCCATCATCGCCGCCATTCCTCCCATGATGGTCTTCACCTGGACCTTGGCTCCTCCACCTGACGTGGCTTTTACGATCTTCCCGATGATTTTCCTCTCGTCCTTCTTCTCCTTCACGCTCTCCTCCGCCTTCTTGTCCTCCGTCTCTATTTTCTCCGCCTTCTGTTCGCTCTCCTCTTGTCTCACGTCCGTCTTCTTGTCCTCCGTCTTGGTCGTCCTCTCCTCCTCCTCCTCCTCTTCTTCCTTTCCTCTGTTGGCGCCTCCTCTCTGCTTCACCTCCGTTGTCGTTTCCGTATCTTTTGACTTCCCGCCCATCGAGCTCTTCTTCTTCTCCTCCTCCTCCTCTTCCTCCTTCTCCGGCGTCTCGCTCCTCCTCCTCCTCCTCCTCTTCCTCTTCTTCTTGGCCTCCACATTCCTGTGGAGCGGTGGCGATGAGAACGTGACTCCTCCTCCTCTCCTGTAATGAATCAACGAGTGTGTTTTGTGTAGCTCACCGGGCGCTCTTCGTCGTCTCCCTCCTCTTCGCTCCTCTCTCGTCCTTCAGCAGACCTCTCAGAGACGTCAGCAGACTTTCCCTCTTGGCCGCCAGGCGGCGCCGTCGCTGCAGAGCAGGAGGAAGAAGAAGAAGAAGAAGAAGAAGAAGAAGAAGAAGAAGAAGAAGAAGGAGGAGGAGAGCAGTTAAAGCAGTGAGCTGACTTCCTTTGGCCAGCAGGCGGCGCTACGACAACGAGAGAACGTCTTCATGAGCTCGGCCTGGAGATTTTATTCTACGATAGAAACAACAAAGCATCTTCACCTCCTCGTTCACCACTCCACCTCCCTTCTCTTCCTCCTCCTCTTCCTCTGCAGATGTCTTCTCCTTCGTCGTCTCCTGCTTTTTCTTCTTCTCTTCCCCTTTCTCTGCTCTCCTCGTCTTCATCCCTTTGCTCCCTCCGGTTTTCTTCTCCTCCGTCTCTTTCTCCTTCTTCATCGTCGCCTCCTCTTTCTTCTTCCTCTTCTTCTTCTTCATCGTCGCCTCCTTCTCCTTGATCATCACCACCACCACATCCTTCACCTTCTTCATCATCATCGTCGCCTCCTCCTTCTCCATTGTCGTCGCCTCCTCCTTCCTGCCTCCTTGTTTCCTTTCCTCTCCGTCCCTCTTGGTTCCCAGCTCCTCCTCCTTTTCCCTCGTTCTCTTCCTTCCCTCGCTCTCTGACCTCGTCTCTCTCCTCGTCTTCTCCTCCTTTGCTTCGCTGCCACCTCGTTCTGTTTTCTTTTCTTCCTCCTTCTCTTCTCTCCTCGTTCTCTCCTTTCCTTCGCTGTCACCTTGTTCATTTTTCTTCTCTTCCACCTTCTCTGTTCTTCTTGTCTCTCTCCTTGTTTTCTCCTCCTTTCCTTCGCTGTCACCTTGTTCTGTTCTCCTTCCCTCCTCCTCTTCCTTCTTCTTCTTTCCCCTCCTCCTCCTAGCCTTCTTTCCTTCGCTGCCACCTTGTTCTGGTTTCCTCTCTCCCTCTTCCCTCCTCTCCTTCTTTCCTTCGCTGCCACCTTGTTCTGGTTTCCTCTCTTCCTCCTTCTCTCCTCTCCTCGTCTTCATCCCTCGGCCCTCTGATGTTTTTGTTTCTCCTTCATCCAGCTTCGTCTTCCTTCGTTTCTCCTCCTCTTCTCTTGCCTTCGCTCCCTCCCCGTCGTCCTCCTTCGTTTCCTTCTCATCTCTCCTTCTCTTGACGCCTCTGCTCTCTGGTGACTTCTCCTCTTCCTCTGTCTCTTTAGTCTTTGTTCCTCCTTCTCCCTCCACACCTTCATCCTGTATCTCCTCCTCTTTCTTTTGCTTCGCTCCTTTCCTCTCCGACGCCGTTGTCTCCTCTTTCGTCCCCTCGCCGTCGTCCTGCTTCGTTTCCTTCTCGTCTCTCCTCCTCTTGACTCCTTGCTTCTCCGATGACTCCTCCCTCTTCGCCTCCTCCTCCTTGTCTCTCCGTCCTCCCTCGTTCTTAGACGTCTCCTTCGTCTCTGTGCTCACTGAGAAACAAACAGTTATTAGCTGTGTGTGTGTCTGTGTGTGTGTCTCTGTGTGTGTGTGTGCGTGTGTTCTACCTGAGGAGGTCACAGCAGGGCTCGCCTCCTGCTCGGCGTCGATCTGACAACATTTTTAAAAAGTCGTTAACAAACAAAGAACTAAAAAGAGTCTTTTATTTTTTTTTACCTTAAATGCACTCAAATTAATTTAATTATTAATTAATTAAAATGTATTTTTAAAAGTATTAAATAGGAACTTCAAAGGTCAACGGAGTGAAGTTATGAATGAAATTTCACTGAACTTCATTAAAAGAAACATCTCACCTCTTTCTTCTCCTCTTTCTTCTCCTCCGTCCTCCCCCCTCTCCTCCTCCTCTTGTGAGTAGGAATGGGGTCGGTGTTGAGGGTTTTCGGTCCAGAAGATCTTAAACACGCTCTCGTTGGAGTTTCACCCACAACAGCAGCTTCCTGTTTACCGAAGGCTCGAGTCCTGCCCGCAGCGGGAGTGGGAGTGGCTTTAGTGGAGATGGGAGGGGCTTTAGTGGAGGTGGGAGTGGCTTTAGTGGAGGTGGGAGGGGCTTTAGTGGAGGTGGGAGGGGCTTTACTCGAGGTGAGAGGGGCTTTAGTGGAGGTGGGTTTCAGCTTATCAGGTGTACTTCTGTCAGTCTGGGTCTGAAGACACAACGGAACATTTATTAAATACACAAAACAATCAGTTTATTATTTTAACTGAACATATTGAACCAAAGTCACAGAAAGAAAACATCAACGTGATGAAGTATTTATTAATATATTTGATCAGGGAAAACCTTTTAGCCCATGAAATAAAAAAGAATCCAGATAAAACTGTGTGTTTGTTTGTTTGTGTGTCACATGACTCACCCTCTTACTGCCCACCCTCGGCGTGTTCTGGATCTCCCACATGCCCTCTGAGAAGCCTTTGATGCGGACGCCGCTGCCCAACTTCATCTTGTTGCCCACGAACGGGACGATGTTCTGCGGGAGGACGAGACCTCTGGGGAAAGACAGGGAGGGTGAGACAGGGAGAGAGAGACAGAGAGGGTGAAACAGAGAAGGAGAGACAGAGAGGGTGAGACAGAGAAGGAGAGACAGAGAGGGTGAGAGAGAAGGAGAGACAGAGAGGGTGAAACAGAGAAGGAGACAGAGAGGGTGAGACAGGGAGAGAGAGACAGAGAGGGTGAGACAGAGAAGGAGAGACAGAGAGGGTGAGACAGAGAGGGAGAGACAGAGAGGGTGAGAGAGAAGGAGAGACAGAGAGGGTGAAACAGAGAAGGAGACAGAGAGGGTGAGACAGGGAGGGTGAGACAGAGAAGGAGACAGGGAGGGTGAGACAGAGAGAAAAACAAGGAGGGAGAAAGGACGAGGGAGAGAGAGTAGGAGACAGGGAGGTGGGTGAGACAGGACGTTAACCAGATTCTAGTGACTCCAGCCTCCATCTTGTTACGTACATCTGATGCGTCCCGTAGAAGAAGACCGGGACTCGCTTCTTGGTCCCGTCGTCAGACTTACAGATCTGAACACAAGAGTTCACAATTAGAGAGTGTGTGTGTGTGTGTGTGTGTGTGTGTGTGTGTGTGTGTCTGTGTGCGTGTGTGTGTGTGCGTGTGTGTGTGTGTCTGTGTGCGTGTGTGTGTCTGTGTGTCGCACCCTGGCCGGCCAGTGAGGGAACCCCTTCATCTTGGCGAACACCAGGTCTCCCTGTTTGTTCTGGTCCCCGGTTTTTCCCGGCATGCCTTCTGCTTCAGAGGAAAACAACCTGAGTAACAACAAGAAGACTTTTAACTAAATGTATTTCATTTAAACAGTTAATTCACGTCCCATTCTGCTCTTTAAAACGTCCTTTAAGCGACGCAGCGCATGCGCGGAGAGGAAACCGTCTCTTCGTGTAGTTCTGAGCCGCGTGTTCTCTGTTTACAAATACATGCTAGCGGTGATGCTAACGTGGAGCTAGCTCGCCGTTCAAACCCCCAGAGCTCTGCCTTCTTCTTCTCTGGTTGTTCAATGTTTGTCTTAACGGGACGGCGGGAAAGCGACTTACCGGTAAAAAAAAATAAACCCCAACCCGGTGTTCGTCTGGAAACAATGAATAACCGCCTCGGTGCGACGGGAGGCTTCTCGTTACCAAGCTACGCCGTTACTCTGCGCCGCCATGTTGATCCGACGAGTGCGCGTCACGTGACGCTCGGCGCGTTTCCCGCCGGCACGTTGGACTGTACCATCAGGGAGGGGCCGACTGTACCACCTGCAGGTAAAATACTAATGATGCAGGACGTGAAAACATACAATAAAAAACACATTTGGCGTTAAATTAGATTATATATTGAATTAACGATATTTATATAAACATTTATCTATCTTTCAGTCCTCTTGTTGTTTTTCAACTGTAATGCAATGCTTCTTTAATAGTTAAAACTTCATTTTTTTAAATTGTATTTTCGGTTGATGCATGTTTTTCCTGTGAGCTAATAAAAATACACGTTAGAACAGAATATAAAACAAAAACAATAAAACATCTTCATGTACATGAGAAACTTAGGCTATAATTTAATATGAATAATTAAATATGCTAAAACATTTACTCTTTAAACACCAACAAAAACAGGATTAACTAAATAAACTGCAGATATTTATTTAAAACATGTTTTAATGTATATACAAATACTTGTTTTACCACAAATTTCCCTAGCAGACTAAAAATAACGCCACCAAAAATATCTGGAGACATTTTATTGTTTTAAAACCAGACTTTTGCTACAAAAACAAAACAATACGATCGTTCTCTTGATTTAAAGTGGTCTTAATATATTTTTAAAATCGCACATACACAATGGACTCCCAGAAGACTTACAAGACCCCCAATGGACTATTTTTTAATATATTTTTTAAATCACACGTATTTTAGTTTTTGAATGTTTTCGAAACAATAGCTGTCAATAAATAAACTAAATTGACTTAAATGAGGAACTAGAATGTTCTTAACGTATCGGACACAGTTCTGACTTCTTCATCTTAGTGTCTTCAGTTCTGACATCAGAGACGCCAACAGTCAGCGTGATGAAGAGTTGCTCCTCTGGGACTCTTCATCACTTCATCTGGTGGTTAATTCCCCGTCAACAGGAGAAACCTTTCGGAGGGACTTGATCCAACAATCGGCCCAGATGTTGATCCACTCATTGAGGGTCCAACGGTCCACAAGTCTTCTGTTAATCGCTGCCGCTGTCTTCCTCCTCCTCCTCCTCCTCCTCTTCTTCTTCCTCCTCCTCCTCCTCTTTCTTTTCCGTCTCCTCTACGAGTCCCGAGAAGAAGTCATTGTCCCCGTGGGCTTTCTTGGACAGCGCCTTCATCCGCCCGTCCTTCTTCTTCCTCTTGCGGTACTCGTTGACGGTCGTGCCGGGCAAACTGGAAATGTCCCAGAACTTGACGAGCTGGTCGTGGGCACTGCTGGCCAGGAAGCGGGTGTCCCAGGACGTGGCGAGCTCTTCGATGGGTTCGCCGACGTGCTGCCCGATGCAGCCGATGACCCGGTTGGGAAGGATGTTGACGGCTCTGATGGAGGACAGACAGAACGTTACCATCACAATGCAACCGAGTAGTTATTGTCAGACCACCAAAGACCATTTTAAAGCATCTTAGACCATCAAACCATCATCTTAGACCATCAAACCATCAGCCTGGACCAGTAGATCTGTCAAAAGACCACTTCAATCCATCAATTGAAAAAACAATTGGACCATTAAAAGATCAGCTTGGACTATTTACATGACTCTGAGGACTCTTAGAAGAAGCCTCAATGGACTCTTAGAAGAACCCCCAATGGACTCTTAGAAGAACCCCCAATGGACTCTTAGAAGAACCCCCAATGGACTCTTAGAAGAACCCCCAATGGACTCTTAGAAGAACCCCCAATGGACTCTTAGAAGAACCCCCAATGGACTCTTAGAGCCCCCTCCCCCCCCCCGCTCACCGGATGTACCCGTCCATGGAGGCGGTGCACACGATGCTGTCGCTGATGGCGGTGATGCACTCCACCGACTCCGCCTTGATGGCGAAGCGATCGCTGGTGGCCCCGAAGCCGTTCCAGTTGAAGATGTAGATGGTGCCCTCGCCGGAGCCGCACACCACCTTCTGGCCGCGCTTCATCAGCGCCAGCGAGGTCAGGTCGCTGCTCTGGCTCTCCGACAGCAGGTCGAACCGCCGGCGCTTGATGTTGAAGACGCCCAGGGTGCCGTCGCCGCTGTGGGACGTCGACAAGCCGCAGCGTTAGTCACACGGAAGCTGGGAAACAACTCATCTTTCCGAAGGTCTTTAAACGCATCACGCGAACACTCTTACATGCTTATATTCTGTTGACTTTCACCAGATTCTGTTAAACACATTTAACTCCGAGCTCCTCCGTGAAACTATGACGTCATGATTTATTCACCTGGGAACAGCAGTCATGTGACCAGAAATCAGAGAAACTTTGACTGATGAACGGGAAGTGAACACAAAGGAGTGAGGAGAGAGAGAACAACCACCTGGTGGTGAGGAGGATCCTCTTGGCCTTGTCCACAGCGATGTCACTGATGTAGTCATCGTGCTGTTTCAGGTCCATGATGTCCGTCCCCTTCCTCATGTCCCACACCTCCAGAAGGACAACAACAAGTTACATTTCCTTCATTTAATAACATGTACGACTTTGTATCTTCTAATCGTGACTTTCTAACCCATAATTGTAACTTTTTCTCTCATAAAAGTGACTTTCTAACTCGTAAATATGACTTTCTAACTCACAAATGTGACTTGCTCACCTTCAGCGTGCCCGCGTCGTCCCCGGTGGCCAGGATGTTCTCGTCCACCAGCAGCAGGCTGTTGATGGGGGCCTTGTGGGCCCCCCGGATGCGGGTCACCAGCGTGCCGCGCTCCGCGTCCAGCAGGTGGACGGCTCTGTCCCGCGACACGCTGTACAGCTTGGTCCCGTCCGCGGAGAAGCGCAGCTGGCGGCAGGACTTCATGTGGTGGCCGGACGACCACAGCTCCCGGTTCTGGCCCTCCGTGCACGAGTACGCGTACGCGTAGACGTCCCCGTCCACGTCCCCGCACACCAGGATGTCCCGGCTCGGGTGCAGCGCCACCGTGTTGGCGATGGCCTCCAGCCGGATGTCCTCTGGGGTGTCTCGGACCTTCGGCTCGGGCGGCTCGTCCTCCCCTTCGTCCTCATCTTTATCCGGGTCCGGGGTTTCTGGGCCGCTGGCGGGTTCCGGGGCTCCCGTTTTGTCCGTTTCTGGAGGATCTGTCTCTGCGGAGTCCGTTTCAACGTGTTCCGCGGGCGCCGCCATGTTGTTTGCCTTTTTTCTTCTTCTACTCTAAATAAAATGGTAGCTTTACCAGTGGACACAGAGCACACTACCCCCTACAACCTTCACAGTACTGCACTCTAATGTCACGACATACTACATTCCTTGTATGTGAAACCTACTTCAATAAACCTGATTCTGGTAATATTCTACTAACATAACTTGCTCTAAAATAAATGTAAATTTTTACCCATCTTTACTATTGTCGTCATAATAATCATCAATTTCATACAGGATTGCACAAAGAAATGTTTCCCTATTTTTTATTTTTTTTGGAGGGGGGGTCGGTGGGGGGTCCTAATTTATTTTTATTTTTTTTGTTGGTCCTAATATTTTTGTTGTTGTTGGGGAAATGGGCTTCCGTATTGATTCAACTCATAATGACATAAAATACATATGATATATGTTTTTAAATGGGCGGTTCTAATTGGTCGGTTATCCAGCCAATCTTAAGTGAATGCGGAAGTGACGTCTAGACGCTAAAGATGGCGTCAGATTCAAACGGCTGCTGAACTGATGTTGCCGTAAGTGTTTTTAAAAGTTACTTCAAGTCGTTTATTGTGAACGCAGTGTGGCTGGTTCCGTGTAGACGGTCTGCTACGGGTTGAAGTGGGACTGGACCTCACAAATATGTCAATTTAGAATATTATCTACGGAGCGAGTCTTTGTTCGGTTTAGGAAACAAAATCCCATTCAAGAAATGTATGAATCTAAGATTAACTTGTTGATTGACACAATTATAAGGAAGGCATATGAATTATTAAAACTTTCAGGAAATCGGGACATTCTTCTCTTCAATTCGGCTTCTTGTAAATCCACCAAATGATTATTTTAAATGTGTAACATCTCATCTGTGTGTTGTTGACCGTCAAATTGAATACAAACTACAAATTATGCGGAAATCCGCCATCCGCAGTGTTTATAACAGATACCGAATTGTAAAGTGGATCCGGTTGATGGGTACACAGTCTTAGTTTTTGGTTCTTAATGAATTTAACTCCGGAGACTTGACGTTGAATGTTTACCGGATGGATTCGTGAACGGAGTTCGCTTTCCACGGGTCGAGCGCGTCTGTTGGCATGGCAACGACCCGCCCAGCAACAGGCCTCCAGGGCCCCGGACCGTGTGCACACTCATATGATGTATAAATACATAAAGTACACACATCGGACCGTGTGCACACTCATATGATGTATAAATACATAGAGTACACACATGGGACCGTGTGCACACTCATATGATGTATGAATACATAAAGTACACACATCGGACCGTGTGCACACTCATATGATGTATAAATACATAAAGTACACACATCGGACCGTGTGCACACTCATATGATGTATAAATACATAAAGTACACACATGGGACCGTGTGCACACTCATATGATGTATAAATACATAAAGTACACACATCGGACCGTGTGCACACTCATATGATGTATAAATACATAAAGTACACACATGGGACCGTGTGCACACTCATATGATGTATAAATACATAAAGTACACACATGGGACCGTGTGCACACTCATATGATGTATAAATACATAAAGTACACACATCGGACCGTGTGCACACTCATATGATGTATAAATACATAAAGTACACACATGGGACCGTGTGCACACTCATATGATGTATGAATACATAGAGTACACACATCGGACCGTGTGCACACTCATATGATGTATGAATACATAGAGTACACACATCGGACCGTGTGCACACTCATATGATGTATGAATACATAGAGTACACACATCGGACCGTGTGTACACTCATATGATGTATAAATACATAAAGTACACACATGGGACCGTGTGCACACTCATATGATGTATGAATACATAAAGTACACACATCGGACCGTGTGCACACTCATATGATGTATGAATACATAAAGTACACACATGGGACCGTGTGCACACTCATATGATGTATGAATACATAAAGTACACACATCGGACCGTGTGCACACTCATATGATGTATAAATACATAAAGTACACACATCTTACAATCAGTATTTACTGAGACAGATTTGTTTGCTGAACTGTGTTTATTTAAGATTCAAGAATAAGTATTTGAATGTGTATTCTTTCTGCATGACATTTTAGTACAGTAAGGAGTACTCCATGTACCTATGATACGTAGTACAGTAAGGAGTACTCCATGTACCTCTGATACTTAATACAGTAAGGAGTACTCCATGTACCTATGATACGTAGTACAGTAAGGAGTACTCCATGTACCTATGATACGTAGTACAGTAAGGAGTACTCCATGTACCTCTGATACTTAATACAGTAAGGAGTACTCCATGTACCTATGATACGTAGTACAGTAAGGAGTACTTCATGTACCTATGATACGTAGTACAGTAAGGAGTACTCCATGTACCTATGATACGTAGTACAGTAAGGAGTACTCCATGTACCTATGATACGTAGTACAGTAAGGAGTACTCCATGTGGTTCGATCAAAGGAGAAGAAAGCAAAGTACACATTACCATACTTTAACGTGTACTCTCTCTTCAGGTTGAATGACACCATCATGCAGCAGAAGGAGAGGAAGGAACGAGAGACAGGAAGGAGAGAGGAGGAGGAGGAGGTGGAGGAGGAGAGGAAGAAGGGACGAGGGAAGGACAGGAGTAGAGGAGACGGAGGAGGGAGGAAGAGGGAGAAGGAGGAGAGGAGCAGGAGGGCAGCGTCAGAAGAAGGAGGAGGAGGAGGAGGAGGAAGAGGAGGAGACAAGTCCAGTAGGCTCAGAGTTCATCAGCTGGAGGAGCAGCTGGAGCTGAAGGCCGGACACAACCAGGAGGTGAGCAAGCTAGGAGCTAGATGCTAGGAGCTAGATGCTAGGAGCTAGACGCTTAGAGCTAGATGCTAGGAGCTAGACGCTAGGAGCTAGACACTATACGCTAGAAGCTAGATGCTAGAAGCTAGATGCTAGAAGCTAGATACTAGGAGCTAGATACTAGGAGCTAGATGCTAGGAGCTATACGCTAGGAGCTAGACGCTAGGAGCTAGACACTATACGCTAGAAGCTAGATGCTAGGAGCTAGATGATAGATGCTCTATGCTAGATGCTAGAAGCTAGATGCTCTATGCTAGATGCTAGACGCTAGATGCTCTATGCTAGAAGCTAGATGCTCTATGCTAGAAGCTCAGGCTGGTTGTGTTACTGTTTTTACATCTGCAGTCGTATTTAATCATAAACAGCAACAGCACTGTTATTGCTGCTGTGTACCTCTGAGTTGTAGTACTTGCAATACTCTGTGTACCTCTGAGACGTAGTACTCGCAGTACTCTGTGAACCTCTGAGTCGTAGTACTCGCAGTACTCTGTGAACCTCTGAGTCGTAGTACTCGCAGTACTCTGTGTACAGGTGACCCAGCTCCAGGCCCAGGTGACCCGGCTCAGGTGCCGGGTGGAGCAAGGAGAGGCTCAGGGGGCGGAGCTTCAGTACCAGCTGACTCTGAGCCAGAGAGACACCGCCCGGGCTGCCGGGCTCTCAGGTACGAGATCCAACGCACCCGCTGTTGTACTGATCGTTGTTTAACTTCATGTACTTGTAAATATAATTAATATGTTAAACTCATCAACATTTTCACTAAATTATATTTTTTATTTGATCTTAACTTCACTAAATATCTAATTGTGTGTGTGTGTGTGTGTGTGTGTGTGTGTGTGTGTGTGTGTGTGTGTGTGTGTGTGTGTGTGTGTGTGTGAGCAGCAGAGCTCCAGCAGGAAGTCCAGGAGCTGCAGAAAGCTCTAGAGGACCAGCATGCTTTGCAGCAGGAAGTCAAGAAGCTGCAGAAGACTCTGGACGTTACCCAGCATGCTTTGCAACAGGAAGTCCAGGAGCGAGACCGACTGATTGACAGCTTCAGTACAGAAAAGCACAGACTGCTGCAGGTCAGACACACGCACACAAACACACACACACACACACACACACACACACACACACACACACACACACACACACACACACACACACACACACTGACCACTTTACCCCCCTCTCTCCTTCACCTCAGCAGCAGCAGGAGGCTCTGGAGGAGGTGCAGAAGAAGAGAGACGAGGAGGCCGAGACCAACAGACGACAAGCTGAAGAACTGAAACACCTCGAGGAGAGAGAGGAGAGGAGGAGCAGAGAGAAGGAGGTGAGGAGAGAAAGGAGAGGAGGAGCAGAGAGAAGGAGGTGAGGAGAGAAAGGAGAGGAGGAGCAGAGAGAAGGAGGTGAGGAGAGAAAGGAGAGGAGGAGCAGAGAGAAGGAGGTGAGGAGGAGGATAAAGTGTGTGTTTCCTCCTCCAGGCGTTGGAACAGAGGATGAAGTTTCTGGAGGCGAGTGTGGAGGCAGAGAGACGAACTCACCTGGAGACCAAGGTCACCTCTGAGGTCATCCAGGTAACACACACACACACACACACACGCACACACACAGTAACAGACGTGCCACAGACAGGAAGTAAGACGCTGCTCAGAAGGGACAGACGTGTTGTGTGTTGACGTGTGGTTGTATGATTGACAGCTGCGGGGGCGGGACCTGGAGGCGGCGCTGGTGGTGGAGAGGTTAAGCCAGCAGGAGGCGCAGCGCGGCCTGCAGGAGGCGCAGCACGGCCTGCAGGAGGCGCAGCGCCTCCTGCAGCTGCAAGCGGAGCAGCTCAGAGGGAGCAGCGGTGCGCTGCAGCGGTGAGGCCTTCAGGGACACGCGATCAACAGAATACTCTGTAGTTATCACTTCTTTATTTATTTGTGTGTGTGTGTGTGTGTGTGTGTGTGTGTGTGTGTGTGTGCAGGCTGCAGATGGAGTATGAGCAGTGTCAGTCTGAACTCACCGTGGCCTTGAAGACAGAGAGGACGACGACCTCTGACCTCTCAGAGAGACTGGAGGAGGAGAAGAGACGACACAACAACACACAGATGCTGCTGGAGCAGGTCACACACACACACACACACACACACACACAAACACACACACATTCACTTTGTTTTCATTAACTTATTTTGGTGTGATTTCTTTTTCTGTGTTCAGGAAGCTCAGAGAAAGAGAGATGCAGAGGAATGTTTGAACCACATGAGACACACACTGGAGCAACACACCACTAAAGGTACACACACTGGAGCAACACACCTCTAAAGGTACACACACTGGAGCAACACACCTCTAAAGGTACACACACTGGAGCAACACACCTCTACAGGTACACACACTGGAGCTGCACACCTCTAAAGGTACACACACTGGAGCAACACACCTCTAAAGGTACACACACTGGAGCAACACACCTCTAAAGGTACACACACTGGAGCAACACACCTCTAAAGGTACACACACTGGAGCAACACACCTCTAAAGGTACACACACTGGAGCAACACACCTCTAAAGGTACACACACTGGAGCAACACACCTCTAAAGGTACACACACTGGAGCAACACACCTCTAAAGGTACACACACTGGAGCAACACACCTCTAAAGGTACACACACTGGAGCTGCACACCTCTAAAGGTACACACACTGGAGCAACACACCTCTAAAGGTACACACACTGGAGCAACACACCTCTAAAGGGACACACACTGGAGCTGCACACCTCTAAAGGTACACACACTGGAGCAACACACCTCTAAAGGTACACACACTGGAGCAACACACCTCTAAAGGTACACACACTGGAGCAACACACCTCTAAAGGTACACACACTGGAGCTGCACACCTCTAAAGGTACACACACTGGAGCAACACACCTCTAAAGGTACACACACTGGAGCTGCACGCCTCTCCAGGTACACACACACACCTGTCACCATTTCAGCATGTAATGTGTGTGTTCAGGCGCTACTCCTGCCGCAAAGCATGCTGGGAAGCACAGCCCCTCCCCTGACGTGCAGCAGCTGCTGCAGAGCGCGCTGCAGGCGGCCGACACACAGATCCTGGACCTGCTGCTTTCCTCAGAGACGCTGCAGCAACACAACCAGGACCTCACACAGCTGACCTCAGACCAGAGACAGCAGCTGCAGGTGAGAGGAGGAGGAGGAGGAGGAGGAGGAAGAGGAGGAGGATGGAGGGGGGGAGGAGGAGCAGCAGGACGAGGAGGAGGAGGAGCACTCATGTCCCCGTCTCTCTGCAGGAGTCTCAGCAGGAGGTGAGACGTCTTCACCAGGAGAGCTCTGATTGGTCCACGATGAGCAGAAGTCTGCAGGCCGAGCTGGAGAGAGAAAAGGAGGAGCGGGGGAGAGAGAGGGAGGAGAAGGAGCGAGAGAAGGAGGAGAGGGAGCGAGAGAAGGAGACAGAAAAGGAGGAAAGGGAGCGAAAGAAGGAGACAGAGGAGGAGGAGAGGGAGCGAGAGAAGGAGGAGAGGGAGCGAGAGGTCCAGAAGATAACTGACCACCACCAGAAAGAGTCCAAGGTGAAGTAAACTCTCTCTCTCTCCCTCTCTCTCTCTCTCTCTCTCTCTCTTTCTTTCTCTCTCTCTCTCTCTCTCTGTCCCTCATGCTCACATCAGTGTAATGTCGTTATGTCGTTGGAACATTTAATTAAACTGTTTATGATGCTGAGAAACCTCATTAAAGCCCCTCTGACTGTGTGTGTGTGCGTGTGTGTGTGTGTGTGTGTGTGCGTGTGTGTGCGTGTGTGTGCGTGTCAGGCCTGTCTGTCCTTCCTCTACCTCCTCTACCAGCGCCTCCTGGCCGGCTGCGTCCTCCTGGATGAGCCCCAGTGCATTCTGGGAGATTTCACCTGGCCGGAGCTGTGTGACGTCGTCACCGAGCAGCTGGACCGGCTGACCTCTGACCTCCGCCTGGCCCACGGCAAGGTGAGCAGGTTGCCACGAGGTCGGCTGTTCGATTCCCGGGTCGAAGTGAGGGAAGTTTCAGACTGGTAAAACAAGATGGCGGCTGAGTGTCACATGACGCGTGACACTCATCATGGGGTTTGGGGTCAGAGGAAAGACACCGGTGGTTTGAGTCCAAACCTTCCACCAGTAAGAGCGTCTAAAAGCATCTGCGTTGGCCGGGAATCAAACCCGGGTCAACTGCTTGGAAGGCAGCTATGCTCACCACTATACCACCAACACTCATAGGGACACATCTGGATCAGTCTGTCTGCTGCTCTTCCTCTTCCTCCTAACTTTATTCTTCCTTCTAACTTTCCTCCTCTTCCTCACCTTTACAGCAGCTCACAGTACTGAGGATGTGTTTAATGCAGGAGGGGCGCGAGGGGGAGATGCAGATTGTTAATATATATATATATATATATATATATCAAGAATCCTTTATTAATCCCACAGTGGGGGGATTATTCTCTGCATGTCACCATCCTTAGTGATGAAGCAGCTCAAGGACACTTCAACATGAAACTATGGAGAGAAAACAGGGATCCAGGGATACATAACTTTATTTGCATTGTTTTAACAAAGTGACTGCACATTTTATTAGTTTTTGTCAGATGGAGCAATCTGTTTACTTGAAAGGGATTCACATTTTCTTTAATCTATTAATTCAAAAAGATGGAGTCTCAGAAAGTTGAACCATTTTGTTCCCATGTTGTCGGGACCCGAACATTCTGCTTCCTTAAAGTGGAGACAGAAACAGTTTGAGAACCTCTGGGTTAAAGGAAGGTTCAAACTAGTAAAACAAGATGTCTGCGGTTCTCTCTGGGTTCTCTATTTAGAGTTTCTTAAAGACTAAAAACATCTGCGTTGGCCGGGAATCGAACCCGGGTCAACTGCTTGGAAGGCAGCTATGCTCACCACTATACCACCAACGCTAGATGGCTCACCAGTCTCTCTCTTCCGCCCGGCTCCCCCCTCCTTCTCTCGCTCTCTCTCTCTCTCTGTAGATCGCCCAGCTGCAGCGTGTGTGTGACAAGAAGAGTGTGTGTGTGCATGAGCTGCAGCGCAGTCAGGAGTGTGTGTTGTCTCGCGTAGAGGAGAGCGTGAGGAGGAGGGAGGAGGCGCAGAGCAGCCGACACACACACACTGTGACACGACTGCAGAGGGAGCTGCAGGTAACACGCACACACACGCACGCACACACACAAGCACACGACTTGCTGAGTCAGCAGAAGCTGGAGAACAAAGAGAAGAGGAAACATTTTGTCTTCAAGTGAAACAGAAACCAAATGAAATAATAGAAGTGAAGGTTCATGTCTCTCTCTCCTCTCTCAGCTGTCTCTCTCTCAGGGCGCCTCCCTCCGTGAGCGCTCCTCCTCCCTGGCCTCCTCCCTCTCCCTCAGCAGGGGGGAGTCGGCCTCCCTGCTGTCGGCGTGCGCGCTGCTGGGCGGCGCCCTGAGGCACGCCGCCCGCCGCCTGGCGTCTCTCTGCCAGCAGAAGGCGCTGCTGAGCCGGCGGCTGGCGGAGAAGGAGGTGCTGGAGGAGGAGGTGAGGAGGCTGGTCGGGGCGCTGGGGGAGGAGGAGGAGGAGGAGCAGGCGAGCAAGAGGAGGCGCAGCGCGACCGCGCGGCGCTGGAGGAGCAGCGTGCACGCGGTGCTGGCGGTGATCAGGTGGCGCGCTCTGACCCGACACACCACGGTGCTGTTCTACCTGCAGGGGGGAGGGGCCGTCTGCGGGGGGGTCGCCACGGCAGCTCAGGAGGGTCAAGAGGAGCCACGCTCAGGTGGGCGGAGTCTTCTTCCTCCTCCTCTTCCTCATCTGTGTTTCAGTCCAAACCTTCAATTTAGACAATAAAGCACCCAAAATTATCTGCGTTGGCCGGGAATCGAACCCGGGTCAACTGCTTGGAAGGCAGCTATGCTCACCACTATACCACCAACGCTTGATGACAACATCTGGATCAGTCCCAACCTCTCCCTCTGCAGCTGGACGAGACAGAGGGAGGGGGAGAAAGAGAGACAGAAAGAGGGGGAGGGAAAGTGGAGAGAAAGGAAGGCAGCAAGCGGGCCTCGATCACAGACTGATCCAGATGTGTCCCTATGAGCGTTGGTGGTATAGTGGTGAGCATAGCTGCCTTCCAAGCAGTTGACCCGGGTTCGATTCCCGGCCAACGCAGATGTTTTTAGTCTTTCAGAAACTCTAGATAGAGAACTCAGAGAGAACCGCAGACATCTTGTTTTACTAGTTTGAACCTTCCTGTAAAGTGATCTCTGCATTGATCACATCCTCTGTTTTATGAAGCGCTGGAAAGGTGAGGAAGAGGAGGAAAGTTAGGAGGAAGAGGCAATAGAGCAGTAAACAGACTGATCCAGATGTTGTCATCAAGCGTTGGTGGTATAGTGGTGAGCATAGCTGCCTTCCAAGCAGTTGACCCGGGTTCGATTCCCGGCCAATGCAGATGCTTTTAGAAGCTCAGTGAGGCTCTTACTGGTGGAAGTGAGAAACAGAGTTTTAGATATTTACTTGTAGCAGGTTGACTATGGAGGAAAAAGGTAGCAGTTCCTTCAGAAGGAGACTGACCCACAGAGGGAAGAGAACCACTGTGCTAACACTCAGTCACATGTTCACAGCAGCAACGTGAACATGGTATGTCGACAGTAAAGACTCACCATGCGTGTGATGCTCACAGGGAAGAAGCTGGTTGTTCAGGAAGAACGTCTAAAAACATCTGCGTTGGCCGGGAATCGAACCCGGGTCAACTGCTTGGAAGGCAGCTATGCTCACCACTATACCACCAACGCTCATAGGGACACATCTGGATCAGTCTGTGATCGAGGCCCATTTGCTGCCTTCCTTTCTCTCCACTTTCCCTCCCCCTCTGACAACATCTGGATCAGTCTGTCTGCTGCTCTTCCTCCTCCTCTTCTTCTTCTTCTTCCTCTTCCGACCTTTCTGCAGAATTTTGTTTTGTTTTTCCGGATTAGTTTCAATAAAACACATTTGTGTTTCAGATGGAGATGATGATGATGATGATGATGATGATGATGATGATGATGATGAAGAAGGTGGTAAAGGGCCGTGTGCTCGGTGGCTTCGCTCTAAACTTCTGTCCTCCATCATTCTGTCCTCCATGTCTGACCTGCAGGGGGCGCTAACACACACTGGTAACACACACACACACACACACACACACAGTGTGTATATGTTGGCTCGTGCAGACACCTCTCTGTCTGACTCTCTCTAGGCTCCGCCCCTACAGACGTGATGTCAGCGGCTCGCTCCGCTTTGTCCCGCCTCCTGGATCGTCTTCTCGACCAATCGGACGCGGCTCCTCACCGATTGGACGAGGACACGCTGAGCCGGACGCCTGCACCAAACACCAAGGTCTAACTCACCCTTTATGAATTCATTTACCACGGGAAGCTGATCATCAACGACGCTTCATTTAAATATGTATATGTTTAAATAATACATTCTACCATGTATAGTCATACATTTATTATTATTCTATTTATTATTTATTCTCAGATTATTTGTTGAGTATGACGGTGACCTCTGACCCCCCAGGCGCTGGTGTCCAGCCTGCAGCAGCACTTCCTGGTGCTCAGCCAACGGCTGCACGCGGCCGAGGTGGAGAGGCGGAGCCTGAGGCTGGACGCGGCCAATCAGAAGAGGCAGGAGAGAGACGACGCCTGCAGGGCGGTGAGGCTGCACACACACACACACACACAGACATGGACACACACACACCTGTGCTCTCTATCTGATGAATGCACACACCTGACTCTGTGTGTGTGTGTGTGTGTGTGTGTGTGTGTGTGTGTGTGTGTGTGTGTGTGTGTGTGTGTGCAGGCCCCCCAGCAGCTCCTGGGTGTG
>NW_027175943.1:484891-497391 GCF_023055335.1 Clinocottus analis | reverse complement strand
CGTCCGCCGGGCCGCGTGCCCGCCGGTGTGAACGCCGGCGTCCTGCCTTCATTCACTTAACCTTGTGGCGAGCGTGGCGGCCGGCCAGCTGCCCTACTGTCCCCTGATCCAATCTCCCCTCGGGGGGGAACCTTCCTCAGCGGGGAGCGGTTTCCAGGGGACGCAAACTGATGGTGCGCCAAGGACAGAAGACGAGAGGCTCACGCTGCAGCGGCAAGACCAAGAAACACCAAACACCAGGAACTCAATGTGAACATTCATGTGTTACTTTACTTATTACTGTATTACTTTATTACTTAAATATTACTTTATTACTTTATTATAATAACATAATAAAACTTTTATAACAGTAGTAATAATATATGTATACAATAATAAAATGTCATGTTCATGTTCAATCTACTGTTATTTGTGTTATTACTATTATTATTATTATTAATAATATTACAATATAATTATTATTAACAATAATATTACAGTTATTATAATTTTGGTTACGATACTTTAAATACATAATAATGTAGTTTTTTAATTGCGTAACTTTGACCTTTAACAAAGTATTAATACGCTGTGGTATTAGTACTTTTACTCAAGTAGGAGGTCAGAGTATTTACCTCTTCTTCCTCACGCTGCCGTTACCTCTGACCTCTGACCTCTGACCTTGTGATGGTGCTGACACCTGAGAAGACACACACACACACACACACACACACACACACACACACAAAATAAAGAGAGAGAAGGAAAAGGAGAGTTAAAGCTGAACGTTGATTCCTCGTCCAATCACATCTGTTCTGCGCCGTCAGGGGGCGGAGCCAAAGGATGGAGAACCTTGAAAAGAGAAGATCTCTGAGAGAGAGAGAGAGAGAGAGAGAGAGAGAGAGAGAGAGAGAGAGAGAGAGAGAGAGAGAGAGAGAGAGAGAGAAAAGCACATAAAACAGAAATAAACGGATGAAGGAATATAAAAACAAGAAACAAAACAGGAGATAAGGAGGTGAGGAGATAAGGAGGTGAGGAGATAAGGAGGTGAGGAGATAAGGAGGTGAGGAGATAAGGAGGTAAGGAGGAACAAGTAAACCGAGGAATAAAAGAAGTTGTTTTTATTGTAACGACAAACTGAGGTCAGTATGAATTCATATCAATAAATAAATAATATTAATATGATTGTTAATGTTTTTTTATTATTGTAAATTCTGTTTCTTTGTGTAAGAACGTGTAAGATTTAATTTAATTAAAATTAAAATTTAATATATTTAAAAAGAGATAAGATCATATTCATTTACAATAATGAATATTTTACCTGTTACTTGATTTATGTTTAATTGTTTTTCCTTTTATTGTCTCATGAAGCACTTTAAATGTATTATTAGTGTTGCTATTATAATTATTATTGTTAAAAATAGATAGCTAAAAATAAAATTATTTGTAAAACATCTATTTGAAATGTACAATATTTGAGTTTTTTTAATTATAAGAATTATAAGAATATAATTTATTATACATATGAATATAAGAATATGAAATGTATCATATACATATTTAAATAAATAATATTAACGTATTTAATTAAGAACATCAAAGTAAACATAAATAATATAAGTTAAAATTTTTTATCGTTTTTCTTTAATATTTTAAAATATCAAATAGAAAATAATAAATATTGAATTCTTATCAGCGCTCAGCGATCCATTAATTCCTTTGTTTATAACTTATTAATAGATATTTGTATGTAATATAAATAATATATGAAACAATGTAAGAGGTATTTGTAGTAGTAAAGTGAGTAAACATATTAATTCATTATTAATATTATATTTGATCATGTGCAGGAGGCATGAGGATGAGTCCGGACAGCGAGGAGGTAACGCACAAACACCTCATGTGTGTTTTATTGTCGTGTTTCTTGTACTTTCTGTCTCGTGAAGAAGAACATTGACGTGTGCTCCTCTTCCTCAGTCCGTCCGCTGCACGGCGTGCGGCTGCAGCTGCGCGTGCTTCAAACCAGGAAGCGTCCAACTCAGGTCATGTGACCGCTGTGGACACGGCTGGGTCCGGCACGGTACGACACACACACACACACAAACACACACACACACACACACACACACACAGACACACACACACACACACACACACACACACACACACAGACACACACACACACACACACACAGACACACACACAAGGCGTGTGAGGACATGTCTCTATAGAAAGATCTAGTGCCCCACAACGTAGGGTTTTAAGTACATCTGCGTCCCCACAATGTCCCTCACAGACGTCGGTCCCCACAGTGTAGCTTTTCTAGATACCGGTGTCCCCACAATGCAGGTGTCCATGAATCTGATCCGACTCGTCTTTAGACTCTTTGTGTCGTGAAGAAAACTTCAGTTCAGTTTGACAACAACACAATGTTGGACTTCAACCACCTGCTGACACACACACACACACACACATACACACACACACACACACACACTGCAGATGTGTTCAGTCGCTACGGTGACATGAAGTCAGGTGTCGCTGTCATCACAACACAGAGAGCATCTGGAGAGAGCATCTGCACACACACACGCACACACACACACACACACACACACACACACACACACACGCACACACACACACACACACACACGCACACACTTTTTTCAGATAGTTTTTTCAGATGTAAACACACATCTGTTTTTTTAATATTATATATATATATATATATATATATATATATATATATATATATATATATATATATATATATATATATATATATATATATATATATATATATCCTCGTCCTCAGCTTTGGCAAAGCTCCAGCTTCCGGCCCCGCCTCCCTCCAGCTGCGGCCCAGTGGAGGTGGCTCTCCCCGGGCTGGTGTTCGACCTGAGCTCCCTGGTGCTGTACGGAGCTCAGGCTGTTCCCGTCCGCCTGAAGATCCTCCTGGACCGACTCTACAGCATCCTGAGCCCAGAGCAGGTACACCTGGTGTAGTGTAGAGTCTCTACAGCATCCTGAGCCCAGAGCAGGTTCACCTGGTGTAGTGTAGAGTCTCTACAGCATCCTGAGCCCAGAGCAGGTTCACCTGGTGTAGTGTAGAGTCTCTACAGCATCCTGAGCCCAGAGCAGGTTCACCTGGTGTAGTGTAGAGTCTCTACAGCATCCTGAGCCCAGAGCAGGTTCACCTGGTGTAGTGTAGAGTCTCTACAGCATCCTGAGCCCAGAGCAGGTTCACCTGGTGGCTCTTTCAACAGTCAGCCATGCAGTACATCGTCTATGTGGCGGCGTAGCGTAGCGTAGAGTAATGGGTTGCGGTTTGTTGTCTTCAGGTGGGACACATCCTGAACACCCTGGGATGGAGTCTGGGGGATTACGTAAGAGGCTACATGCTGCAGGTAAACACTCACAGCTGATACTTGTACTGCTTTTGAGTGTAAGAGTACTACCATTTGGTGGTGAAATATTCCGTCAAATTAGGAATTTTTAGGCTTCAATAAAGTTGAATCTTTTGGGGGTAAATTTTGTAAAATTGACTAACAACACGCAGGCTGTGATTATGTCATTTTTGGGTCTGAACTAAGCTGATAACGTGTTATAATTAACGGGTAACAAGTTGCTTCATAGTGAAACTTCAAACGTCCCAACAGAAATGTGTTTTTATCTCAAAACCATTTTGGGTGTTTTGGATGTATTTTGCAAAGAAATCTGCAAAGATTACAGTGAGTGTGTCCCCGAGCTTGTGTTTCAAACTGAGCATGAATGAAGTCTTTGACCTTTGACCTTTCCCGCGTTCCCTCCAGCATCCCGGCGGGAAGGTGTTGGACCGCTGGTCGATGGCGACCCCCGAGGACGAGCTGCTCACCCTCGGGCAGTTCCTTCGCTTCGGCGAGACGCGGCCGATCGTCGAGTTGATGACGCTCCAGTGCCTGGCGGCTGTCAATCACCTCTCCGACCCGGAGCTAAGCCCCGCCTCCAAGAGCTTCCGGTCAAATGTCGGCGCGGCGGTCGAGCGGAACGGAGTGTCGAGGAACATCAGAGGAGACTCGCGCCTCGTCTGCCGTTACCAGAGAAACGGTCCGGCCGACCACAAAGACACTGTCCGCCATTTTGAAAACGTCCCAGAGGGGCCGTCTTTGCTTCTGCCTTTCCACTTTCCAAGCTCCGCCTTGCACTGTTTGGTCCCGCCCACAAAGGTAATGCAAATAAATGACTTTCAACATGTTCCACAGCTGGAAACATTCACAGAGTTTTATGGTTCTTTAAGTCTAATGAGGAGGGTTTTGTTATCTTAGTGTTGCCCTCCTCTTTGTCTCCCACCAGGAGCTCGTTCCTCCCAGTAAGCTCACCCAGTGCCTACGGAAGCTCAGTGGGACCAAACTGCCCGAGAGGCAGGAGCGAGGAGGAAGAGAGGAGGAGATCGATCCCATTGTGCAGCAATGTAAAGCTGAACCGGTTTTAAAAATCAAAGCGGACCCCGACAGGCCGAACACGACCTGTTCCATGTGGCATCAGCAACCCGGGTTCCTCTGCGACCAGGAGCCGGACCTCATGGAGAACGCCGCCTCCCTCTCTACGACTTCTTCCACACTCCATCCGCTCACTTCCTCCTCTCCCTCGAAGACGTCCCAGAAGTTTCTCAGCTCCTCTTCCTTCCCTTTCAAGTCACTCCCATCCTTCTCCTCGTCCTTCCTCTGCCCGCTTCCCAACTCGTCCTTTTCTTCCTCCCTCCCTCCACTCCCATCCTCGTCTTCCTCCCTCTGTCCTCTCCCGTCTTCCCTCTGCTCCTTCCCTCCTTCTTCTCTGTCACCCGCCGGAGGTCGGAAGGGGAGGGTTTGCTGTGGCGTTTGCGGGAAAAGCTTCTATGACAAAGGCAGGAATATTAATATATATAGTGTGGTTCACATCCAGCACTAGGATTGTAGGCAAGTTCCTCAAGGTTCTGTTGTGGATCCCTACTAATTTGGGGTCTTGGTGTTCCACAGGGTTCAATTCAAGGTCCTCTTCTGATCTTGTGCCTTCCAACCAAATGTTAACTTTTTTTTGTACTCTTCACTAGAGAAACAAGAGCTGTTGTTGTCATGGTTCATGTCTGGATTATCTCCTCCTGGTGCTCCAGGAACAGAGAACAGCTGTGATGTCGGTCAGTCGGCATCAACTTTAAGCGTCTCCCTTCTTGTTGGTGCAGGAACGCTGAAGATCCACTACAACGCCGTCCACCTGAAGATCAAACATCGCTGCACGGTGGCGGGCTGCACCATGGTCTTCAGCTCGCTGCGCAGCCGAAACCGACACAGCGCCAACCCGAACCCGCGGTTGCACACGGGTGCCGCCAGGGACGCACACGCCCGCAACGCCCACTCGCGTACGTGCGAAGACAAAGACGGCGGCGACGCGGTTTGGCGGCTGGAAGACGACGCACGCGCGCTGACAAACGGGCTCAACAGTCGTACAAACAACCAACATGGTGGCCGGGACAACGCGGCGACTCAAGCCGCCTCCCCTTCTCCTCAGCCTCGACACCTGACCCCACCTCCTCTTCTTCCTCCACCTCCGTCTCTCGTCCCCCTGGTGGACGAGAACCGTCAACGCACCAACTGCACTGCACTTGGCCACGCCCCCGTCGCCGCGGCAAGCGACTTTGACGTCGCGACGGATCGCGGCAGCCCGCCGACTGGCCGGCAACAGCAGCGGCGGCGGTGGGAGTCAGGTGACCTCCTGCCAAAGAAGAAGCCCAGGAAGTCGAGCATGCCGGTGAAAATAGCAAGAGAGAAGGTGGACGGAGGGAGAGGCGAGGAAGAGGAGGTGTGTTGATGAAGAGGAGGTGAAGCCAGAGTCTCTCAAAGCACACTTTTGTTTCCCGACAATTCAAAGATGTCTTTTCTTGAGCTCATTGAAGGCCGACTGCAACAACAGCTTATTCATATTTCACCAGAACTTCACCCGACATCTCAGACTCACAGTAGATTTAGTTTGTTGTTGTTAAACGTCGCATGAAGAAGAACGTCTCACATAAACGTGATTTACTGGTGATGGTTCGTGTTGTTTCTGTGATAAATACTTACAGCCTGCGCGCCGCCTCCTCTGTTTGTTGTTATGAACTGCAACTGTTTGATCAGAGATTACGACAGAAAGACAAAACAAAAGTGTTAAGTGAATACATTAAGTAATGATTTGTGAAGTAAAAAATAATAATTGTATCGCAAAGTATGATAAAATAATATGACTTGATATTGTTGTTGTTTTATCTGTCCTTCCTGTAGAAGGGGGAGGAGTTATGTAGTTTGATCACTTCCTGTGACTTCCTGTGGCGTTGGAGAGACTGTAGTATTTATACTTTTACTTAAGTAAAATATCAGAGTACTTCTTCGACGAATCAGGACATTTGTCAGTATTGTTGGATATTGTTGGACTTGAGGACTCAACATTCAACAATTACACACAAATCATACTTTCATGGCTAATTTAAGATATTCTTAAAGATGATCACATATTTTAAATTCTCTTTCATTTAGTTAATTAAAAAATATAAATTGTAATTTTATCCACATTTAATTATTGAATATCTATCAAAAAATAAGAAGAAAGAGGAGAGGAAGAACAAGAACAAGAACAAGAAGATAAAGAAGAACAAGAACAATCAAGAGGAACTCTTGTCGCAGGTCTCGGTTTCTACTCGGACGACATTAGCGCACGCACCAGAACCCGGAAGTTCCGTTGAGCTCGTGAAGACTCGTCCCTCCGTCAACAGTCGCCCTGCGCGTGAAGTTTGACTAGAAACGCGTTTCCGGTCGCGCGGCATGTCGCGCGCCGAGCTTCTGCGGGGCTTCGTCACGCGCAGGCTCGCCGCGGCTTCGCGGGAGATCCTCGCGGTCGTGGACCGCATCGTGACCGGATACGAGGAGGAGGCGGCGGGCTTCAGAGGGCAGATCGACCGGCAGCAGAAGCAGCTGGAGCTGCTGCAGCACCGGACTGCGAGCGCGGCAGGTCGGGGCGACGCACCGGCGAATACGTGACGCGAAAACGGTTCTTCAACCCAAACGAAGTGCTCTTAAATTCGGCTTTCCCGTAACTGACGCATGCGCACTTCGTTGCCCTTTATTGAGGCGATTAACGTTCAGACTGGCGTCGTAAACCCGAGTTAAACCTCAGATTTGGGGTGACTTCCGCTTTATTTCTTGGTGCTTTGTGTGAGCCGAATTCACGGCGTGACGCCAGCGCTGTGTGTGACGTCATTGACAACAAAAACAAAAAATATTTTGGGGTCAGGGATTAGAATATTGGGTTTTGTCATTGGACTTTGGCACAAGTTGTTCTCACAAATCAAGCACAAGCAGAATACACTGGACGGAATACTACTAATATAATAATAATAATAATAATAATAATAATAATAATAATAATAATATTTAAGTGACATTCAATAAACAATTTAACTTCTGTTTGTAATTTTCAAAATAAAAGCACACAGTTTCCTATGTTAAACTGTAAATGTGAGATATGTTCCCTCTTGTCCAGGTGAGAGTGACAGCCTCTGCCCCGTAGAGGAAGAGGAAGGTGATGAAGAGGAGGAGCCCCCGCAGGTCCCAACAGAAGAAACTCCATCAAGGTTCCTTTGCATTTACTTCATTAACCGTCACTGTGAGTCTTCAGACGCGTCTTCAGACGCGTCTTCATCCTAAAGTACTTCCTGTCACAATGACCCGTTCAGGCGACGCCGTGACAACAGGAAACCCGGCAGACTTCAGGCCTCGCGGACGCACACGGACCTCAGGATCCGGATCCTGGAGGACTCAGGGACCGACGTGCTCTCAAACAACGGTATAGTTAACCCCTTCTGGTTGAGTCCTCACTTCCTTGGCTCACTTCCGGGTTTCACTTCCTGGTCTCCTGACTTCCTGTCCTCTCCACTTCCTGTCCCCCTCAGTCCTTCAGAGCTGTCCCCTCCTGGCTCTGCGGTGCCCTCCCGGTCTCGGGGAGCAGGACTTCCTGTCTCTGCTGCGCTGCAGCGTTCCTCAGCTGGCGGCGGGCGGCGGCTTCGACGTGCTGACGGCCGTGAAGAGGAAACTCAGAGCGCTGACGGGGGCGGAGCTACAGAGGAGCGCCGGGGGCAAGCGGACGCTCTACATCCGACTCAAGGTATCGAACCTCCTCTCTCTCTCCTCTCCTCTCTCCTACTCTCCTCTCTCCTTCTCTCCTCTGACAGAAGCACTCGTCACAGGTGATGTGTTCAAGGACTGTAGGAGAGATGAAGACCTCAGTTTCTACAGCTTCTGTCTGATAAACTGTGACGTAGTTGTGAAGTTTTTTAAAGGAAAAGTGGAGTTTTTTGGGTTAAAAGTTGTTTTTTTTGCTGTTGGAAGGTTTTACAAACGTTTGCATCTCTTTGATCCGAATAGCAGACGAAGAAGGAACCTCAGGCTGAGGAGGAGGAGGATGAAGAGGAGGAGGAAGAGTCTCTGCAGACGAGTGATGAAGCCGGACTTCACAGCAGGTAAAGCAAACGTGTGTGTGTGTGTGTGTGTGTGTGTGTGTGTGTGTGTGTGTGTGTGTGTGTGTGGTATCTATCTATCTATCTATCTATATTATAGATAGATAGATACCACACACACACACACACACGTATATATATATTAGGGTTGTCACGATACCAAAATTATGACTTCGATACGATACCTTCCATTAATATCACAATACCGATACTTACGATGAATACAATACTGGTATATTTATCTATGATAGTAGTAAATAAAACATCTGTATGGTTCCCTTTTTGAGCAGCTTTTTGAACACTTGACAAATGGCATTAATATTAGTATTAGCATACAGCAAGATATTAATGGAAACTACATGGTGCTATCATAGCATTGATTATACACGGCTATGGAGGTCTACTGTCCGGATGACTATATAGTTATTTCTATAAGTAGATTGAGCAATTGTAGATAATAATACTCCATACTACTAATAATAATAATAATTTTACAGATGTGTGTTTTGATGTGAAAAAACCTAAAGCTATTATATGGGTACATTAAAGATTGACACATAATTAAAGAGTAATTTCTCCCCTTTATTGAAAAATGCACTTATTAATAATCTTGAACTATGTGGCTCAGGCTCCAGCAGCATGTCACCATGTTGCATCAGTTGTGTTTCATTTGGTACTTTTGTGTGCGTTCTGACCTCATGATCATAGATGCTTGTAGTCAAACTGGGCTCATGCTCCTCGTGGCTGCATGTGGGTGAGCTCGAGGTTTTTCATGTTCATAATTACATTTTCTTACCTGTCGTTCGTTCAACTCTTTAAAGAGTTCGGTCTGCTTGAAAGCTGCTTGGCCGTGTTTGACGTGTTGCCTCCTTTGTGTTGCTTCACAGCAGGTTAACAGACGGGTCTGTCGGTGTCAGTGAGCTTCCCTCACAGGCTGCACTGTCTCCAAAGTATCTCCAGATTACGCTGCTGCTGTCTTTTTGTTCTACAAGCAGAGGACGGTCGGCAGGAGCTGCTGAGCTCCAGCCATGTCTCCCCCGTCACTGCTGCTGGAGCCTTAAGCCCCGCCCCCCTGAGCTTGCTGCATGCAGCATGATATACATATATATATATATATATATATATAAGTCCTTTCTTCTGAACCTTTACTCCTGGTTTCCTTGTTCCCCGTCAGCTCCATTAAGGAGGTTGAAGGTCGCGGAGGAGACGAGTCCATCAACTCCACGTCACAACATCAAGACATGGAAACGGAGGAAGATGATGATGATGATGAAGAGGAGGAAGGTGGGACACCAGAGCCAGCCGAGAGTACAAGAGGTGGCGATGGCGTTGAAAAGGAGAAAAAAGAGGCGTGTCGCGGCGAGCCGAGAGGAAGCGACGGAGCCGACTCCTTCCTCCTGGACGAGCCGGCCTGCTCGGGGGAGAAACCGCACGAGTGCGACGTTTGCCGCGAGGCATTCGCGTCCAAGGCGTCGCTGCAGGATCACCAGAAGCGCCACGAGGCGGCGCAGCAGACCCGGCGCCCCGCCCCCCACAACGCGTTCCCTCGGAGAGACCCGCTAGCCGCGCGCCGCGGGACGCGCGCCGGCAAGAAGACGCACCTCTGCGGCGTGTGCGGCAAAGCCCTCAGCGACTACCGGTCGCTGAGCCGCCACAAGATGACCCACTCCGGGGAGAGACCGCACGGCTGTCAGGTGTGCGGCCGTCGCTTCAAGCTCCCCGGCACGCTGAGGCAGCACGAGAAGATCCACGCGGACCGAGAGCGCTCGCACCTCTGCGACGTCTGCTGCAAGATGTTCCTGACCGGCAAGCAGCTGCAGATCCACCTGCGCACGCACAGCGAGGAGAAGCCCTTCCACTGCGGCGAGTGCGGCAGGGGCTTCGCCACCAAAGGGCCCCTGACCATCCACATGCGGGTGCACACGGGGGAGACACCGTACCGCTGCCCCGACTGCGGCTGGGCCTTCAAGCGCAAGATCAACCTGGACAACCACGTGACCGTCCACTCGGGCCTCAAGCCGTTCGTCTGCGGGATCTGCGGCAAGGCGTGCGCCCGCAAGTCCTACCTGACGGTGCACATGAGGACGCACAACGGGGAGAGACCCTACAAGTGTTCGCTCTGCGACAAGGCCTTCACCCAGAGCCACTGCCTGAAGACGCACATGAGGAGCCACCAGGGGGCCGAGGCCGCCACGTGACGACGGGCCAACGTCTGGTTAAGAGTCCTCCTGCCATGATGTGAACTCTGTGTTTACCTCTTGTGTATGTCAGGTTCTCTGGACCATGTGTGTTGCATGTAACTAATAAATAAACAACAAAATCTGCGTATCTCAGATTTGAGGTTGTCAGATGGTAAAATAAGAACCTGGTGAACTGTAATGTTCTTATATCTATCTCTCTATCTCTCTCTCTATCTATCTATCTATCTATCTATCTATCTATCTATCTATCTATCTATCTATCTCTCTATCTCTCTAGATAGAGAGATAGAGAGATAGATAGAGAGATAGATAGATCTTTAGTCATATCATCACTTTACATTTGTGTCTGATGACGATGTTTCTTTGTTACAGAGAGCTGAGACTGTTCTGCAATGTCAGATGTTACACATGAATATGTATCTCATATGCAAGAGACTTCACACACACACACACACACACCCCTCAAGGCAAAGAGATGCAGCACAAAGTCTGGAGCTCCAACATGCAAAGGAAAGGAGCCATAAAGTCATAAAGATGTTAACTATTGGCAGAGTTGGACCTCAGAGTTACTTTTGCTTTGGTCTCTCCAGCGACACGCAGCAGGTATGAAGGATTCTTTATGAAATACTCGTGTTTTAATACTTTATTCCAGAGAGCGACGCCTCGCCGCTTCCTCTGCTTCTCTTTCAGCTCGTCTGGGTTTGAAGCTCGTGGAATGAAACGAGGTTACGACTCGTAACTCTCAAGGCTTGAAGAGCAAAATACACTCACACAAAACTAATAACCGCGAGTGTGAAATCCGTCTAGTGGTCAAAACATAGACTTTTATGAATCCCCTTGGGGAAATTCAACCTTGTGGTAACGGGACGACCTCTCATCCCCTGAGCTGCAGCCGCCCCGTAGGGTGAACCTGGACCAACCCAGTCACTGGACCTCCTGAAGGTCCGTTTGTTTGAGCGTTCCTGGAGTTCCTGCCATCCTGTAACTCATCATGGACATCTTACCTCTCATGACTGTCCTGTTGCATCCTGATGGTTCTTCTTGTTTCTCTGTCGGAGCGCTTGAACAAACACAAGTTCAACAAAGAGGAAGAAGTTCTTTCCCTTTTGGATCAATAACCTGATTATCTATCTCCTCAGGGGTCTCACAGTGGACTGGTTTTCCTCTGCAGAGCGTCAGGATGGTTCCCCTGGAGGACGGACTCTCCCTGAAGCTTCGGCTCGGGGTCTTCAGTCACATGGTCGTCCTCCTCCTCACACACTCTGCTGGAGGTAAACACACAACAGCTGAGCTTTCCAGGTGTGTTGAGGCACAGGAAGAGATGATGTCAGCAGGAGAAAACATGCATTTAATCTGAACTCGCGCGTCCAAAAAACACTAAAGTAGCACAGAGAGCCGAGCAGATGACAAACAGGTTACACAAGAGGAGGTAACGACACACAGGGGAAGAGATACACAACCAGGTACACACACAGGACACACACCTCCAAAGTAAAAGAGGAAACAGGAACTCATCAGGACAACGGGGGACAGGATTGGGGGTCGGACCACCAGACGTTTGTTTCTTTAACACAAACCCAACAGGTCCAGAGAGCCAGGACGCTTCTGCTCCACCAATCAGAGTCGAGCTCCTGGACTCTCTTCAGGATGGTTTCTGATGACACGTCCCTCCTTATTGGTCCTTTTCCCACTGAGAGTGAACTCTGTGATGTCACTGATGGCTGAGGCTCCGCCCAGGTTTCTACCTGAAGCGCTGACGTTCATGCTACCTGTCTACCTGTCTCCAGGTGAGGCTCGGACCATCGGCCCGCCTCCC
>NW_027175943.1:477391-479891 GCF_023055335.1 Clinocottus analis | reverse complement strand
TGGCTTGAATAAGATTTACTGGCTTTGCATCTGAAAGGTAGATATCTTAGCATAAAGATAGCTAGCAAACATAACGTAGCTAGCATTAGGGTTGCTAGCACAGCATAAAAGTAGCTATCTTAAAGGTAGTTATCTTAGCATAAAATAATTTAGCTTAGCCTAAACGTAGTTAGCTAAACAGAACTATTCTCTGGTGTTGCCTTCAGGGTCTAAAGCTCTCGTGTTGCCTTCAGGGTCTAAAGCTCTGGTGTTGCCTTCAGGGTCTAAAGCTCTGGTGTTGCCTTCAGGGTCTAAAGCTCTGGTGTTGCCTTCAGGGTCTAAAGCTCTGGTGTTGCCTTCAGGGTCTAAAGCTCTGGTGTTGCCTTCAGGGTCTAAAGCTCTGGTGTTGCCTTCAGGGTCTAAAGCTCTCGTGTTGCCTTCAGGTCTGTCTCTGACCGGCTCTCAGCTGATGTGCGGTGACTTCCTGTACAGCGGTCACACCGTCATGCTGACACTCTCCTACCTCTTCATCCAGGAGTGTGAGTGCTCATGTTGTTGTTGTTGTTGTTGTTGTTGTTTCAGGGTTTAATCAGTTCAAAATACAAACAAATCTATAAATGCTGAGATAAAAAAGACATTTTGTTACTTGTAATGTTACTTTAAACTTTATTAGTTCTTGTCACATAACTTCATGTATTCTCCTCCCTGTGATGTTAATATCTTGTTGTTGTGTTGTTGTTGTGTTGTTGTTGCTGCTGCAGACTCCCCCCGCTGCATGTGGTGGTACCGCTGGTTCTGCTGGTCGCTCAGCGCCTCGGGGCTGCTCTGCATCCTGGTGGCTCATGAGCACTACAGCATCGACGTGGTGGTCGCTTACATCGCCACCACGCGCTGCTTCTGGTGGTACCACAGCATGGCCCACACACACGTAGGACACACACACACACACACACACACACACACACACACACACACACACAGCATGGCCCACACACGTAGGACACATCTTGACTCTGTGTGTGTGTGTGTGTGCGTGTGTGTGTGTGTGTGTGTGCGTGTGTGTGTGCGTGTGTGTGCGTGTGTGTGTGCGTGTGTGTGTGTGTCTCAGGCGCAGCAGCAGCCTCCCTGCAGCTTCCTGTCCAGAACTTGGTGGAATCCCGTCTTCAACTTCCTGGAGAGGAACGTCCAGACGACGGTGCCCATCGAGTTCTGTCTGCCGGTACCGCTGCCGGCCTCCTGCAGGCAGCGGTACCGCATGGTGGGGGGGGGGAGGGACGAGTGAGCAGGAGGAGCAGGAGGAGCAGGAGGAGCAGGAGGAGCAGGAGGAGCAGGAGGCCTGTATGATAGTTAATTTATTTCCAGAGGTGTTCACATTATCGTGATGTTTATTCACAGGTTTCAGGTTCAGCGTTCAGACAAAATGGCGGCTGCTCCTCCTCCTCCTCCTCTTCCTCCTCCTCTCTGAGACTTCTGGACGCTCAGCAGCAGAGACGAGTTTCACGTTGAAAGAGTTTCAATTCAGAACATTTAGAGAGAAATGCTTTAAATTCTGAAAAGGAAAAACGTCTTTGCGAGTTCCAGACTTCATGGCCGTCTCCAGAGTGCCCGTTAGCTAACAGGCTAACGGGCTAACAGGCTAACGGGCTAACGGGTCATGAGCTTCGGGCAGACCAGCTGTGGTTCCTCTGTTGCTCCAGTAAGCGACTAGATCAACCTTCATAAAACGTGGACTCTTCTTCTCCAGAAAGCTGCCGCGCTGTGGAGGGAACGCTAGTTAGCATCATGCTAACACGCATCGAGCTAAACGATGCTTGAAGTCGAGCTTCCATGAAAGCACCAGGTTCTGAGTATATTTCATAAATGTCTTCCTGTGTTCGGTTGTTGTTGTTTAAGTTATATTTACAAGTCGACATGTGGAGGAAATAGTTTCCTCCATCGTCAGAAGAAACTTCCAAACTGCTGCTTCAAGTTCCTGAAGTAACTTTCAAAGTGTTACCGGATGTTTCTGACGAGAACACACGTCTCACAGTCGGATGTTTGCTTTGATAATAAAAGGTTTATTTTCATTTTGCCGTCGATGTCGTTGGTCAAACTCTGTGTGAAGGGTCCTCGAACGCATCGCGGTGAAAGCTGCTTGAACGTACGGCGTTGCGTTCAGGGTCCCGCTGCACTCAGACTCCAGCTGGAAGGAAAAAAACACGTCATTTTATTGTAGTACTTTTACTACGGGAATACAACGACGTAATACTCTGAAATGACAAGATATCCATGTATGAAGTAAAAAATCATTACAGTGAAGTTACGAATGATTATACTACAACAACGGTATTAATGGTGGTTGTAGTAGTCATAATGGAAGTAGTGGTAGTATTATTGGTGGTAGAAATGGAAGTAGAAGTTTTTTAATTGGCTGACGTAGTGATGATGATGATGAGGGTATTAGAAATGGAAGTTGTAATAATGGTTTCAGTAGTAGTAGTAGTGGTGGTAGTAGTAGTAGTAGTAGTAGTAGTAGTAGTGG
>NW_027175943.1:452391-472391 GCF_023055335.1 Clinocottus analis | reverse complement strand
GTGTGTCGTCAGCATATGGACACACACTGTGTGTACAGCAGTGTGTCGTCAGCATATGGACACACACTGTGTGGACAGCAGTGTGTCGTCAGCATATGGACACACACTGTGTGGACAGCAGTGTGTACAGCAGTGTGGACAGCAGTGTGTCGTCAGCATATGGACACACACTGTGTGGACAGCAGTGTGTCGTCAGCATATGGACACACACTGTGTGTACAGCAGTGTGTCGTCAGCATATGGACACACACTGTGTGTACAGCAGTGTGTACAGCAGTGTGTCGTCAGCATATGGACACACACTGTGTGGACAGCAGTGTGGACAGCAGTGTGTCGTCAGCATATGGACACACACTGTGTGGACAGCAGTGTGTCGTCAGCATATGGACACACACTGTGTGGACAGCAGTGTGTCGTCAGCATATGGACACACACTGTGTGGACAGCACAGGGCCCAGAGTGAACTCTGTATGGTGTTTCTTTAGTTCCCGTGATCTCCTGCGAGGTCGTGAAGGACAGAGAGGCTGTAAACAAACAACACACTCCACTGGACACGGCAGAAGTTCTGGGTTTTAATCGGGTCGGGTTCTGCAAACAGGAAGACGTGATCGTCACCAGCTGATGTTTGCTTTCACGCGTTGAATCAATGTGGACGTCTGACCGTTTATTACAACCTGCAAACACCAGCGCTTAATTTCCTGAGAGAGAGAGAGAGGGAGAGAGAGAGAGAGAGAGAGAGAGAGAGAGAGAGAGAGAGAGAGAGAGAGAGAGAGAGAGAGAGAGAGAGAGAGAGAGAGAGAGAGAGAGAGAGAGAGAGAGAGAGAGAGAGAGAGAGAGAGAGAGAGAGAGAGAGAGAGAGAGAGAGAGAGAGAGAGAGAGAGAGAGAGAGAGAGAGAGGGAGGGAGGGAGAGAGGGAGAGAGAGAGAGAGAGAGAGAGAGACAGAGAGAGAGAGAGAGAGAGAGAGAGAGAGGGAGAGACAGAGAGAGAGAGAGAGAGAGAGAGAGAGGGAGAGACAGAGAGAGAGAGAGAGAGAGAGGCTAAAGGTTGTGTGGTTCACTCGTTACTTCACGTCAGATGTTCTCGGGTCTCGTCCAGAATGGTTCTTTTCCTTCACGCTGTGGTTCTTCTTCTTCTGGCTTTTTCTCCTGCAGGTAAAATATTCTCATACGCAATTTAACTCCTAATATAGCTGTTCAATTTAATTAAATTAATATATAATATATATATGCCTAATTATACAGTAAATATATATATATATATATATATATATATATATATATATATATATGTATATATATATATATATATATATATATATGTATATATATGTATATATATATATATGTATATATATATATATATGTATATATATGTATATATATGTATATATATATATATGTATATATATGTATATATATATATATGTATATATATGTATATATATGTATATATATATATATATATATATATATATGTATATATATATATATATATATATATATATATATATATATATATATATATATATATATATCTACAGAAAGGCTTTTCCCACAGAAGACTCTGTCTCTCAGGTCGGTCCCAGGTGATCGCTCTCTCTCAGGAGACGGTGGGCGATGACATCACGTGGCCACGCCTCCTGGAACCTTCCATGCAGGACGTCCTGAAGACGCTGGAGCTGTCAGGACCCGGCTGGGGAAACCTTTCACTGTCGCGCCACGAGGACGGCGTCCACAGATGCGGCCTGATGGGCGTGTCCCCGGTCCTGCTGTTGGTACGGACACCGAACCCCGAACATGTAGGGACTAAAGAAACCTCTGATTCAACTCAACGTAGTGACGACGCTGTTCCTGTGTCTTGTCCTGTCAGGCGATATCCCGCGTGATGCTCCTGGTCATGTGAAGAGAAAGCTTCTGGTATTGGAGCTGTCCTCCGTCTGATGGCGTGAGCCAGCTGACGCTCAGCTTTTGGTTTCCATGAATCCTGACCGGCTCCTGGAGATGATCCACAGTTCTCGTCGTGAACACTTTTCATGTTGGAACTACTTTGCAAGCTGTTGAGTTTCACCTACGGCTTCGACTCCAGCGTGTACTGTCCCTTTAAGGAACGGCTGTACTGTCCCTTTAAGGATCGACTGTACTGTCCCTTTAAGGAACGGCTGCACTGTCCCTTTAAGGACCGGCTGCACTGTCCCTTTAAGGAACGGCTGCACTGTCCCTTTAAGGAATGGCTGCACTGTCCCTTTAAGGATCGACTGTACTGTCCCTTTAAGGAATGGCTGTACTGTCCCTTTAAGGAAGGGCTGCACTGTTTTTCGAGTCATTTTGAGAGCTTTTGCTTGATTGTGATGAGTTGTAATGTGCATAAGTTCTGCTGGTCAGAACCACATCATAAAAAGAGTGATGTCATCCTTCCATAATCGGTTCTGTACCTCTTTTTTTCAAGTTCAGGTCGTACGAAGCCCAAATGAATTATAATGCTTGTGTTATTTTATATAATTTCTTTCAGAATGTATTCGTGAAAAAGTGTATATTTTATGAACATCCAGCATGATATGAGCAGGACTTCAATAAAATATAAAACATAAATACACATAAATAAAACAAAGTGATTACCAGGTGATTGACAGGTCCGGCCCCCAGCTCGAGGTTGAGCTCACGCAGCCGTCGACAAACACGAGTCATTTTGTGTCCACAAAATAAAAGTCAATGAAAAAAAGAAATAGTCAACGAAAACAAAAATAGTCAACGAAAACAAAAATAGTCAACGAAAAAAATAAAATAATTATGAGCTAATAAGTGTGCATGCTGTGCCTGCGCTGTCATGCCATTTATTACACATTCATCTGCACAGAAGGCTACACAGGCAATAACCTTCTTACACATGGTAATCTGTGGTAATTCTATTTCGTTGACTATTTTTTTTGTGGACACAAAAAACAAAGTCAATAGTTGTTTTTTTAAAAGTCTACGAAAAAAAATATACATTTAATTTTTGGTCCTAATTTTTTGGGGGTCTTTTTTTGTGGCGTAATAAGCTTCTATAAGAAAAAGATACAACTAGAAAACTAAGATATTTTTAATGGAAGTAAAAAAAGCTGAAATCAAACAGAAATGTAAATCGAGCAATTAATTAATTTGGTTTTGATATATTTTTTTAAATATTATACATATTTACATTTTACTCGAGATGATTTCACCTCATTTCCCTTTATTGTGGATTCTTTAATGATTTTATTGTTTATTTGTTTATTCACAACTTGTTGTGACCCAGTGAATCTCTTTTTAGTGTTTGTTTCCCTCCGGACATCATTCAGAGACGCACCGCTCGCGGTCGTGTTGTTGTTGTGCACGAGCTTCACGGCTGCGGGGACTAGAACCCACGATGTTCTATTGGCCGGAGAGCGGCGGCGACCACGTGACCAAGGCCGAGATCCTGAGAGGCGTCGTGGCCGAGAAGCTGACGACGGCCGCGCGGGAGATCCTCGCGGTGGTGGAGAGGACCGTGTCCGGCTACGAGCACGAGGCGGCGGGCTTCAGGCGAGAGATCGACCGGCAGAAGAAGCAGCTGGAGCTGCTGCTGCAGCCGCGGGTCTCGCTGCAGAGGACAGGTCGGTCCGTGGCTGAATGCGGTCCGGAGTTGCACAAAAACACTTTGTGTTGTTGAACTCCGGTTAAAAAACGGCGGATTTAACGTTCGTTCGCTTCGTGACGAGGCGGCAGACTGAAATAAAATACAAATATTACGTTCACACAAACTGTAGTGACGTTATTCACAATTCGGCTTTGATAAAGTTTGATTAAATGTCACACATTAAGCACGTTCTGCACTACTCAATATGCTGTAGCCGAACAAAGCCGTCGTGTCCTTCCGTTCGTGTTCGGCTTTGTTCGGTTTTTCACTTTCTCTTCCTTTTTTGGTGTGAAACACGAAGCTCTGGTTCCGGATGAGGAAGCACACGAGGTAGTTCTGGGTGAGGAAGAGGAGCAGCAGTCAGGTGAGTTACTTTATATAAATATCTATTACTGAAGTACTACGTTCAAAACTAGAAAAACACACATCATAATACTACAATGTCCAGTCACCAGTGATGGGGGAAGTATTCAGGTCTTTTACTGCAGTACATACACAATACACAAATACCACACAGTGAAAGTACCAATGCCACTCTGTAAATGTACTCTGTCGCAGTAAAAATACTTTGACCATCACCTAAAATGTCCAGTTAAAGTGTTTGAAAGGAGTTGAAGTGTCACTGGTGAACTGAACTAGGAGTACTGGTTTGAACTGTGTCCAGCTGTGGAGGACACTGGGAGTCTGGGCCTCCTGTGGTTCGATGACGATGCTGATGCTGATGATGACGAAGAGCGAGCGGCGTCAAGTTCCAGATGGGAAGACCTGAAGGACCCAGACTATCAAACCTCCCCCAGGTGACCGATCCCAGCAGCACCAGCATGTAGCGTAGCATGCTAGTTAGCCTAGATGCAGGCCAGTTAGCTTAGCTCATGCCAGTGTTGATGTGTATCCTAACACGCATGTCTTTACTGTGTCGTCAGCTGCAGGGCAGTTCCCCCCCGAGTCTGGTCTGACAGGAGGCGGCCCGGCAGACCTTGCAGCAGTGACACGCCGGGTCTTGTGGTTCTAAGGATCTGCATCCTGGAGGACTCTCGGACCGCCGTTCTCTCGAACACAGGTTTGTTCCATTAGACTGAAGATCGTCTTTTTTTCCTGCTGCGGTTGAAATATAAAAAATGTTCTTCCTGCTTTCAGTTTTTCAGAAGTACCCGGTCCGGGAGGTGAGGTGTCATCGAGGACTTCGGGAGGAGGACTTCCTGGACCTGCTGAGGTCCACCTTCCCCCAGCTGGAGACTCAGAGACCCTTCGACATCTTTACGTCGGACAGGACAAAGACGCTTCAGCCTCTGGAGGTGGCGGCGCTGACGCCTGAGCAGATCTGCATGAGCATCCGGCTCTCTGGGAGGGGAAACTCTGCCCTCTACATCCGACTGAAGGTACCAGTGAAACGCAGGAACCCAGATAAACCCGTTAAACTGCAATGCAATTGGTTGTTATCTGATTGGAGTTTGGTTCGATTCGTGCTAAGCTACGCTAACATGGCAGCAGCTCCAACTACATTTAATTTAAATAAAATGTGTTGGATTAAAATAAAACATTGAGTTTATTTTAATAAATACACAAAACTCTAATAATCACATTGAGTTTAAAAAAATAAAATCAGAACAAACCTGTTTCAGAGAGGAGCGGATCCTCAAAGCAGCTCCGAGGCCCTCGGTGGTCTCCACAGACCTGCTGCTGGATCTCCGCCCGGGTCGGCCACGATGTCAGCGGATGAGACCGAAGCCGTCACCGGGTAACGAAACGCAGAAACACTCCACAGAATCCGGTTCACGTAAACGGTTCAGAGACTCACAAGGCAACGGTATTAAGTTCCACCACAATTTGGCAACGAGGATGGGATGGACGGCCGTGTGTGGACTCCGTCGGTCGGACAGAAGGCCATAAGATCGATGCTTCCTCCCCGAGGTTAACGAAACACAGAAACACTCCACAGAATCTGGTTCACTTAAACAGTTTCTTTAGGATTTGAGATTTTAAATGAGACTCGCAAATTGGCGACGAGGATGGGACGGAGGGCGTGTCTGGACTCACGGAAACTTTTTGGGGGGAATTTTAAATAAGAATACAAATCAATTTAAAGCTTTGTTTTTGTTCCTTGTGATGCGTTCAAGAACCGTTGGAAACTCTGATTCGGGGTTTAGTTTTCAGATCTTTTTTTTTTTGTTGAGTGACGACAGAAATTCAAGATTTCACTCTTCTCTTTGTCAAAAGTAGGAGGAGCTTCAATGAAGAAGCGGGTGGCGGACCCCCCGGCGTGTCCCACGGGTTATTGTGTCCCTCGGTGCCGTCTGACAGGAGGAGGGGGCGTGGCAGACCCCGCCTCGGTGAGGAGCCGACCCACCACGTCCTCAGAGTCTGTGTCCTGGAGGACTCGCGGGTCGACGTGCTTCCTCACAAAGGTGAGCGATGTGTTCAGGTTCTCCGGTGAGCCGGTTTCCCCTCCCGCTGACCCCTAACCCCTCCTCGTTTCAGTCATGGACAAGTACCCGGTCCAGGAGGTGAGGTGTCCTCGAGGACTCCAAGAGGAGGACTTCCTGGACCTGCTGAGGTCCACCTTCCCCCAGCTGGAGCCTCAGAAACCGTTTGACGTCTTCAAGTCTGACCGAAGCCGAAGACTTCAGAGGCTCGTAGTGAAGACTTTGACCCCCGAAGAGATCTTGAGGACCAGGTCCCCCGGAGACAAGAGCCTGATCTACATCAGACTCAAGGTACTCACTGTGGTATTAGTACATCTAGTACTCTACTTTAGTAGACAGCCAAGTTCTTACCACATCTCAGAGGTTTTCCAGCAGTAACCATTAGCTCCTGTATGTTTAGGTGCACTGTCCCTTTAAGGTCTCTGTTTCCTTAAAAACATTAACTCTTGCAGACAGCGGAGGAGGCGGAGCTTCATCTTTCACAAAGAACCGATGAAGGTGCCACGATGAAGAGTGAAGCTGAACAAGACTCCAGGTAATTTTAATAGAGTACTTTGAATTACTTCTAACAGAACTTATTCTACCGCTAGTTTAATTCAGACATTGTCTTTTAATTGGTATTAATTTAACATATTTGTATTACTGTATTGTTTTTATCGATCCTGATGAGCTAAAATTCATTACTAATCTACGACTGTGGCTCCACAGCTCTGGTCAACACATTCCGGCACAGCAACAGGAAGTGGAAACGCAGGAAGCCGTTGAAGACGAGGATGGAGGTGAGGCGTTGGACGGAGACGACAACTGGGAGCCTGAGTCACCGCAGACATCGAAGACGAAGAGCAAGTCGCTGAGAAAACAAGGCGCCGAAGAAGAAAACGCCGGGAAGAAGGCGTGTCAGGTGTGCGGCATTTGGTATCGGGCAACCGGCAGTCTCATCAAACACGCCTGGAGCCACGTGGACGAGCCGAGCGGCGCCTGCGGCGTGTGCGGCGAGCGCTTCGAGTCTGCGGAATCCCTGAAGGGACATCTCAAGAAGTACAAAAAGACCCACGACTGCTCGTACTGCAGGAAGTCCTTCATCACCGCCAACGGCCTCAAGGTCCACACCACCCTGCACACGGGGAACCGGCCCTTTAAGTGCGACGTGTGCGGCAAGGCCTTTGCGCGCATGTCCAGCTTGAGGGACCACCGCTGGGTGCACTCGGAGGAGAAACCCTACGAGTGCGACCTCTGCCCTAAAGCGTTCAGCCTGCGGACGCAGCTGCGGACGCACGCCACGCTGCACACGGGCCGGGACCGGTACCGCTGCTCCGTGTGCGGGAAGTCGCTGTTCGACCGGCGCTCGCTCACCCGGCACAAGGCCACGCACTCTGGAGAGCGGCGCCACGGCTGCGGCGTCTGCGGGAAACGCTTCAAGCTCTCGTGCGCGCTGAAGTCTCACGAGAAGACGCACACGGTGCGCGAGCGGCCGTTCCTGTGCCACGTGTGCTGCAAGACCTTCGTGGCCAGCGGCACGCTGCGGGCGCACATGCGCAGGCACAGCGGCGAGCGGCCGTTCGCCTGCACCGTCTGCGACAAGAGCTTCTCATCTAGCGGCGAGCGCACGGTGCACATGCGCGTGCACACCGGCGAGGCGCCGTACGGCTGCTCGGAGTGCGGCCGCTTCTTCAAGCGCAAGACGCACCTGAGCAACCACGAGCGCAGCCACCGCGGCATCAAGCTGTTCGTGTGCACGGTGTGCGGGAAGCCGTGCGCGCGGCAGGAGCACCTGACGGTGCACATGAGGACGCACAACGGGGAGAGACCCTACGAGTGCTCCGTCTGCGACAAGGCCTTCACCCAGAGCCACTGCCTGAAGACGCACATGAGGAGCCACGGGGCGGGGCCTGTTCCTGAACGCACCGTGAAGCATCTCCACGACGCCCTGAACGCACCGTGAACCTTCTACGGATAAAAAAACACTTCGCTGTTCAGTTTTTCTTTTTAAAGGTAATCAAACTTTTAGAAATATCTTGATGCCGACGGACGTCATCGATGATTCATTCGAGTCGGCATCGCTCGTTTCTGTTTTGTTTCTCGCCGCTATTGAAGTCAGTTAAACCATCAACAACTCTGAATGTATACTTTCACTCTTTTTTAAGGATAGAAAATACTATCGTTGAAGTCATTAGTGTAAAGAGTTCAGAGCTGTCTGTGTTCTGGTTCATCACAACACTACATTTTACTAGATTACATGTTTGTTTTGTGTGTTTTATTCAGTCAATCCATACAATACATTAAGTAAATCCACAATGTAATATACTAAACAGAAAGACAAACGGAGCTTGAACGCATCATAATATAGCTAAATGGAACCGTTAGCCGTTAACTCTGATGCTAACAACTCCGGTGATGCTAATGTCACTCGGGTCGTTTACTGTTACTGTCTGTGCGGTGCGTTCACTGTCCGGTGAGCTGCTGTAAAAAAAATAGTTTAATGTTTTAATAAAGACATGTATTAGTGTTGCATTCATGGCAAGTGGGAAAATGTAGTGCTTCTCAAACTGAGTCATTTAAATTGACGTAATTCCCCGTTTAAACTATTGTTTCTTAATTGATTTCTATAAATGTGCTTTCTTGATGATCGTGACATCAGAACACATTAAAATCCCACGTGGCCCTGAACGCAGCATTTGGTGCCTTTTTTTAAAGTGCATGTTTTCCTCAACGGATATTTTCTTCAACTATTAACCACAAACATCCGGTTTTACGTCTTTACTTCTCGAATCAAAGTAAAGTTAATTCTGTGTAAAAGCAATTACAAAGTACATTTACGACGAGTTTGAGGTACTTGAAGTGTTTTCTTGTCATGCTACTTTTTGCGGCTTTATTTACTTTACAAATGAAGATTCGTGTTATCAAAACTATTTTTGATAATCGTGTAAAAATGTCTGTCGGCTCCAGTTTGAATACTGTTCATGTACTTTTACTGAAGAAGGACCCTTTGTGGTATTAGTACTCATTGTGGTAACGGATCTGAATACTTCCTCCACCTCTTGGACTTTTCAAACCTTTATTTTAGAATTTGATATCAATTAAGAACCAAATCCACCAAACAATAAATACAATAGTAAAATGCTGCGTTCAGGGAAGCTCCAGCATGTCGCGTTCGGCGAGGATTCGCTGAGTTTGCTCGTGAACGAGCGCGAGCGCGTGGATGATGGTGCGCAGGACGGGCGTGGCCTCCCGCTGGCTCCGCACGCAAACCAGCTGCAGGAAGTAGCGTCGGTCCGGGAGGGCGAGGAAGACGAACTCTGCAGCCTGACGAAGCACCCAAGGGTGGTGGGGGGCCAACGCCACCGTATAGGCGGCCCTGAGGGAACATGTTAGCATGATGTTAATTACGTTAGCATGCTGTCATGACCTGTTAGCTTCAGCCGCCGTCTGTTAGCATGACGTTATGACCACTTAGCTTCAGCCTGCAAACCTGATGTCAGGACCTGTTAGCTTTAGCCTCATCCTGCTAGCCTGTTAGCACAAGGTTCTACCTGCTCAGTTCTCCAGGTGTTCTGTATTGTCCGTCGGCGTCCGGTCCTTCAGCCAAACCCTCCAACATGAGCTTCAACCACAGCAGAGATCGATGCAGGCGCAGCAGCGTCCGGCAGCCCGAATCCGTACGCCGCGAGAAGTTGACCTGGCCGGCCTTTAGCTCCGCCTCCACCATGGATCGAACTGAGCGATAGGCCTCGAGAGGAAGAAGCCCCAAAAAATCAGCTGATGATTTTTTATGATTTGGTCACGTTTTTAGTTGAGTTTTTTTCAACACTCACCTTGATCGATGCTGCGTTTTGTAGTCCGAAGCTGTCGGGGGGACCGCGTTTCCCATGAGCCTCCAGGCTGTGTTTCAGTGACAGCTCTCGTATCAGAACAACTTTTTCATTCACCTTGTGGGAAAAGAAACCGACCATCGTCCCGAGAGACTCCATGAACCTGGAAGAGAGATTTTATGTTTGTGTTTCTTGAAAATCAATGCTTCATGTGTTAAAGCTGCATTCTCTCTCCTGACCACCAGGGGCGACTCCTCTGGTTGTATAGAAGTCTATGCTTCATGTGTTAAAGCTGCATTCTCTCTCCTGACCACCAGGGGGCGACTCCTCTGGTTGTATAGAAGTCTATGCTTCATGTGTTGAAGCTGCATTCTCTCTCCTGACCACCAGGGGCGACTCCTCTGGTTGTATAGAAGTCTATGCTTCATGTGTTAAAGCTGCATTCTCTCTCCTGACCACCAGGGGGCGACTCCTCTGGTTGTATAGAAGTCTATGCTTCATGTGTTAAAGCTGCATTCTCTCTCCTGACCACCAGGGGGCGACTCCTCTGGTTGTATAGAAGTCTATATAAATGACTCTACTTTTAAAGGTGTGTACTTGAGCAGCTCGTCCCAGCTCTGCAGGTACGGCTCCAGCAGGACGTCGTCGGCGTTCGCCAGGCTGGACTTTAAATGCCGCAGCAGACGCCACGCCTGAAACAATTGGCCGGGACACTCCTGTGTGAGGGGCGGAGCTTGGGCTGGCTCCTCCCCCTCAGGGACCAATGGAGGCTCGGGCTGAAGGAAAAAAATATATATAGGTCGTGGAGTTTGAGACCTCACAAGGATGGAAACTCAAACGTGTGTCCGTCTCACCGTTTGGCGGTAGAGAGTCAAACATGGCTGCCAGGAGCTGCCGCAGCCGGAGAGTCCTCCCTGAGCTGGAGAACCAAATATGAGAGAACCGCAGAGAAGAGAACCACATGTGTATTTATTTTTATTTTGTTAGTTTATATGAATATATTTATTGATCTATGTATGCGTTTGTGTTATTTGTATGTATGTAGTCCAAAACGTCTCGTGATGTGTAATTTTTTTCATAAAAATTCAATTAAATGCTAATTAGTTGCAGAAATTTTCGTTAATCCACAAAACTACTACTGTTTTTTATTCATATTTACTTTTTCTTATTTCCATAATTGCTCGAAACATGTTATTGATTTTGATCTGAATCTCACAATATCATTTAAATAATATTAATAATAAATATATCAGTCACCTCCAGAGGGCGCATGTGAACATTTACATCCACGTAATGACTCAAACAGCAGAAGAAGTCAAAATACTCTTACAAGTAAAAGTCCTGCGTTTAAATGTACTACTAGTATTATCTGCTGAATGTACTCAAAGTAAAGGAGTACAAGTACCTCTTGTACTCCAGTACCTGAGTAAAGGTACTCTATAATAAAAGTAGCGGCTGACTGGATCCAACATGGCCGACAGTGAAGAAACTCACGGAGCCACCAGGAGCTGAGGAAGACGAGCAGAGACAACATGGCCGCCAGCAGCAGGAGGCGAAGCAGCGTCATCCGTCTGAGGGGAACCATGGTACACACACACACACACACACACACACACACACGTATACTAATATACACACACACACACACACGTATACTTATATATATAAACACACACTTTCCCTTCAGCTCCTCTGGTTAAACACACATTGTTTCCAAGACGTCGCTCTCACTGACCTTTGACCCCGTCCTGTTTATCTCAGCCAGTTATCACACACACACACACACACACACACACACACACAGACAAAGGTCACACTTAAGTACCATTATACAACCTCCCTTCAGCCTCAATGTGGTGCGTTCAGGTGTCTCAGTAACTGTAGGACAGCCTGTGGTGCGTTCAGGTGTCTCAGTAACAGTAGACGGTCTGTGGTGCGTTCAGGTACAATGACAGGAGGCCGTTAAACACTCAGGTGGTTTATTGAAGGTAAAATGAAACACGTAGCAGCTTTTAATATTCATAAAGATGAAAAACACAAGAGGAGTCACTCATTCACCAACAACCATCTGATTGACTTATTGATTGGCTTATTGATTGACGTATTGATTGACTGGTTGATGTCTTTGGTGTGTGAGTCAATGTGCAAATCTCTTTGTGCGTGTTTGTGTTTGTGTTTGTGTTCCTGGAGGTCAGAATGAAGTTTTCTGAACGGTGAAACAGGAACGTTGTAGTTTCCTTAAAGAGGAGTGCGAGTAGAGATATTATATCTTCATCTCTAAAACGTGATTAAAGCTTCATAAAAGAGGAAAAGAGTTTTCAGCTAAACAGGATCATGAACAAGGCTGTGGTGAGTTCAGGGTCCTTAGTAATTACTAATAATACAGTATTGATTAACACAATAATAATTACACAGGATTTTTATAGAAAGTGAAAAAACTAAACTGGTAGAAAAAGAGTTTGTGAAAAGGGTTTGAGAAGTTCTGGAGGAACTGTAATTGAAGTGTCAGGGTCTTGGTGTGTGTGTGTGTGTGTGTGTGTGTGTGTGTGTGTGTGTGTGTGTGTGTGTGTGTGTGTGTGTGTCAGCACAGTCCTTCAGCTTTAACCTGCAGGACGTCACAGAGTCCAGGTCGTTTCTGAAGAACCTGAAAAACACAGCAACGGTAAACCAGTAATAATTATTATTACCATCATTAATTAATTATCATATTAAACTTAATAGTAGTTCTCCTCCAGGTTCTAAACATTGACAAAAATAAAAGGTTTTCAGTGTGAAAAGGAGGAATATGAATATCATAAAAGCATCTTGAGTCTGAGCCGGCAGGAGGGGCGTGTCCCTGTCAGGAGGGGCGTGTCCCTGTCAGGAGGGGCGTGTCCCTGTCAGGAGGGGCGTGTCCCTCTCTGTTCTCAGCCAATCAGAGCAGCATCCCGCCCGCCTCACCTCCAGTGTGTTGAGGATCTCTCCAAAGAGACGGCGAGCTTCCTGAGAGGCCGGCTCTTCAAAGTAATCCGACACCGCGACCTCGACCGAGATGGAGCGGATGCTGCGACACATACCTGCAGAGACACGTGGATGTAAATATATTATAATAATATAATAATATAGTATGAGGTAATGTAAGTCGTCTCACGGTGGAAGTGCAGGATGGCCTGGCCGCTGACGGCCGTGTGCGTGAGCACCAGCGTCTCCAGACTCTGCAGGCCGGCGGCACACAGCTCTGTCGCCACCTGCAGGCCGAGGTCAGCAACACGCTCCAACTCCAGCACCTGCAGGTGTGCACAGGTGTGTACTGTGTACACACACACACACACAGTAACACACACACATTAACTCATCGTAGCTTGTCAACGTCAACCTCCCGTGCGTCAAGGCGTCCTCAGACGACTCACCCAGAGCAGCCAATCCCTGAGTCCCACAGCCAGCCCCACCCACACTGAGGGACTGGAGGCGTGGCCAGCATCGACCAATCGTCTGCAGGCAGCGGTTTCCGAACCGAGCGGGCTGCTGGCTGGAAGGCAGACGAGAGGTTAGAGCCGTGAGCTTCTTGTCTCCAGGTGTTTTCTCACCAGGTGTTTACTCACCAGGGGTGAGCCGGCGCCACCTGCAGGCTGCTGAGGGCCCTGCAGCCTGCACCCAGGGCCCAAAGCACCTCGTGACCCAGAGGGTCTGACGAACTCCTGCAGGAGTAGAGCAGAGGAGAGGCAGACAGGTGGACAGGTAGAGAGTCAGACAGACAGACAGACAGGTAGAGAGGCAGACAGACAGGTAGAGAGGCAGACAGACAGGTGTGTACCTGTAGGTGAGCGCCTGCAGGCTCCTGCTGTAGCAGCTGGCGAGCCACAGCGTCCTGTCAGTGAGGACGTGAGGACAGTGGCAGACAGACAGCTGCAGCAGACTGCCCCCTGCTGAGCGCAGGAGGGACTCCAGCCCCGGCTCCACGCTGCCCCTGAGACACAGAGACTGTCAACTACAATACCCACAATGCACGCTGCCCCTGAGATGCAGAGACTGTCAACTACAATACCCACAATGCACAGCTCCTGTTACCGTGTGTTCTTGTGGTAGTCTTCTCGTGACTCGTCGGCTCGTCTGCTTCGAGGCTTCAGGTTGTTCAGAACCACCGACTGAGTCTGAGTGCACCACTGAGACAGAGTGGAGAGGAACTACACACACACACACACACACACATGTAAACACACACACACACACACACACACGTAAACACACACACACACACACACACACACACGTAAACACACACACACATACAGAAGCACACTGAATGTGTGAAGGTGGATTTGTGTCTTTTTTACAAGTAAATTATCTCCAAAAAATTTCTCTAAAAAAAATTAAAATTCTCTAAAAAAAAAAAAATTGTTTAAAGAAAAATGCTCTAAAAACATGCTTTCAAAAAAAAATTTTTTTTGAGAGAAAAAAAAAAATTGAGAACGAATTTTTTTTTAGAGCAAATTTGAGTTTTGAAAGCATTTTTTTGTTGAGAGCAAAGATCTGGAGATAATGTTCTGATAAACTAGAAAGACACAAATCTACGTTCATATAAATGTGGACACATTTTTTAAAGTAGCATGAAGGTGAAGATGATGAAGAAGAAGAGAGGATGAAGAGGACGAAGGCTCGTCTACCTCGGCCGACACTCTGGCGTCCTCCAGACGGAGGCGTGTCCAAACCGCCGGGTGCCTGGCGACGAACCGCCAATCACAGCAGACCTCGGCGGCGAGCAGCAGGGAGCGCGCGTCCAAATAAGGAAACACGCAGAGAAGCCCCGCCCTCAGCCGCAGGGTGTCCGCCCCCAGCTGCCTGTCGCCGTGACGACGGGAGGGACTCGAGTGGAAGGAGGAGGGTTCTGCAAGGGGGGGGACAATGCAGGCTTTTATTGTGACGAGGCAAACAGGAAGTGTTTCTCACATTCTCCAGACTATTGCTCCTCGACGGTGGAACAAACTCCTCGTTGGTGGAACGAGCTCCTCGTTGGTGGAACAAACTCCTCGACGGTGGAACAAACTCCTCGTTGGTGGAACAAACTCCTCGACGGTGGAACAAACTCCTCGTTGGTGGAACAAACTCCTCGTTGGTGGAACAAACTCCTCGACGGTGGAACAAACTCCTCGTTGGTGGAACAAACTCCTCGTTGGTGGAACAAACTCCTCGTTGGTGGAACAAACTCCTCGTTGGTGGAACAAACTCCTCGTTGGTGGAACAAACTCCTCGACGGTGGAACAAACTCCTCGTTGGTGGAACAAACTCCTCGTTGGTGGAACAAACTCCTCGTTGGTGGAACAAACTCCTCGACGGTGGAACAAACTCCTCGTTGGTGGAACAAACTCCTCGTTGGTGGAACAAACTCCTCGTTGGTGGAACAAACTCCTCGACGGTGGAACAAACTCCTCGACGGTGGAACAAACTCCTCGACGGTGGAACGAGCTCCTCGACGGTGGAACGAGCTCCTCGACGGTGGAACGAGCTCCTCGATGGTGGAACGAACTCCTCGTTGGTGGAACGAACTCCTCGATGGTGGAACGAACTCCTCGATGGTGGAACAAACTCCTCGTTGGTGGAACGAGCTCCTCGATGGTGGAACGAGCTCCTCGATGGTGGAACGAACTCCTCGATGGTGGAACGAGCTCCTCGATGGTGGAACAAACTCCTCGTTGGTGGAACGAGCTCCTCGATGGTGGAACAAACTCCTCGATGACATCAGGAAAGCAGGAAGTCTCTATATCTTCCGCCGTGAACTACAAATCTTTTCTGGCTAAACCTTGACTAGAGAAAGTAGCACTTACTGATCGCACTTTGTAGTTTTTCTTCCTGATCCTTGTTGTCCTGAGTTCGTTCTCGTGGTTTATCGCTGCTAAATGAAATGTAAAGAAGATACGGAGGAACAGTTTACCTGAACCAGGTGTGTGCGTCCTGGAGAAGACCAGCCTCCTCATCTCAGCACTGCTCCACAACCCTTCCTCCTGCTCCTCCTGCTCCTCTTGCTCCTCCTGCTCCTCGTCCTCTTCTTCATCGTCTTCCTCCTCTTCGGTGCTGTATTGCCGGCGGTTTCTTCTGCTCCACGTTCTCCCACAGCCTCCCTCCTCTACCCTGGAAACACAGACGGAGGAGGAGGAGGAAAAGGAGGAGGAGGAGGAGGAGGAGGAGGAATCAGAAGAGGAGAAGGAGGAGGAGGAGGAGGAGAAGAAGAAGAAGAAGGACGAAAGTCAGCCGATCATCCCTTGATAGCAGGTACCTCCTCTCAATACGCTGGATGTGCAGGTGTACGCACCACAGTCGGGTCCAGGGCGGAGCGTACAGGTGGAGGTCCCCCTCACCTGAGCCCAGAGACCTGGTCCTCTCTCCTGAGCCCAGAGACCAGGTCCTCATGAGACCCGCCAGGCTGCTGGAGACAGAGCCGCTCATGAACACACCGTCACCTCGTCACTTACACAACTCAGGTGAGGCGTTCAGGTACCTGGAGGGATGCTGGCTGTAGGGCTGCTCCCCGGAGACACTGTAGCTCCTCTGCAGGAGGTGGAGGAGGAGAAGGAGGAGAAGGAGTTGGAGAGATATGAAGATCAAATGCATGAACAAACATCTGCCTGAGGTTGTTGTTGTTGTTCTCACCCGGTTGCCGATGGTTTCCTGCATCATCTTCTTGGCGATGACATCGTCGGTGCTGCCGTCCAGGCTCCGCCCCCCCCGGCCAGGTGCAGGTGCGAACCCCTCGGCGTGTGCGTAGCGGCGGAGGTGATGAGGATGATGAAGATGAGCCGGAGAGCTGAGCAGCAGCAACTGCCTCTCTGCACGGTCGGCTCGCTCCAACAACGTCTCGATGAACACCTGAAACCAGGAAGCAGGTGGACCAGGTGAGGCCAGGACCACAGGAGGACAATAGAAGACAATGGAGGACAATAGAGGACAATGGAGGACAATAGAAGACAATGGAGGACAATAGAAGACAATGGAGGACAATAGAGGACGATGGAGGACAATAGAAGACAATGGAGGACAATGGAGGACAATGGAGGACAATGGAGGACAATAGAAGACAATGGAGGACAATGGAGGACAATGGAGGACAATGGAGGACAATAGAAGACAATGGAGGACAATAGAAGACAATGGAGGACAATGGAGCACAATGGAGGACAATGGAGGACAATAGAAGACAATGGAGGACAATGGAGGACAATAGAGGACAATGGAGGACAATAGAAGACAATAGAAGACAATGGAGGACAATAGAAGACAATGGAGGACAATAGAGGACGTGGGCTCACCTGCAGTCTGGACCGGGCCGTGGCCTCTCTGTCAGCCGTCTCTCTCAGGAAACACTCGAGGTCCACCAGCTCCCTGCAACACAGGTATGATGATGATAATGATAATAATAATATAGAATAGGATGTACTGAAGTGTTTAAGAGATATATATATATATATTGAAGACAGAGAGACACAACATAACACACTGTGGTTTTGCAGTGATGAATGTAAGATGGCAGCAGCCCTGAGGGTGTGTGTGTGTGTGTGTGTGTGTGTGTGTGTGTGTGTGTGTGTGTGTTTAGTGATGCACAGTAAACATGACGTGTCCTCTGTGCGTCATGTGTCTTCATTATGAGCAGACAGCGTGTCCTGCTGCATATCATATTAAATATTGTATTTAATATATTAAATATTGTATTTAATATCATATTCATGATATTAAATTATATATATTATATCATGATATATTATACATAATTAAGATAATATATAATCTTACATCATAGATTATATATATTATAATTACAGACGTCCATGATGAACACTACAGGCTGAAGCTGCTGTTACTGGTTGTTACTGGTTGTTACTGGTTGTTACTGGTTGTTACTGGTTGTTACTGGTTGTTACTGGCTGTTACTGGTTGTTGAACATGTAGAACATGTAGAACATGGAGAACATGTAGAACATGGAGAACATGGAGAACATGGAGAACATGTAGAACATGGAGAACATGGAGAACATGTAGAACATGGAGAACATGGAGAACATGTAGAACATGGAGAACATGGAGAACATGGAGACACACTGACCGCTGCCGCTCACTCAGCTGCTGCTCTCTCCCTCGCAGCTCGTCCTTCAACCGCTTCGCCATCGCCACGGCAGCACAGACCTGACGCACAACAACAACAACAACAGCAACAACAACAACAACAACAACAACAAACAAGTGGGTGTTTATCAGGTGAGGTCAGGCGCAGAAGACAACAGAGAACAGTAGAAGCCAGTAGAAGACAATCGATTCGTCCCGCCCACCTGTCTGGACAGGTACGCCGCCCTCTCCTCCACTTCCTGCTTCTCGCTCTTCAGCCGCTCCCAGCCCCGCCTCTCCCGCTCTAGCTCCGCCTCCCTCCTTTGTAGCTCCGCCTTCAGTCGGCCCACGCGGCGGCTCACCCGCTCCTCCACCTCCGCGAACGTCCGGGCGACTTTGCGGTCCAGGCCGAGGCCCAGGCGCTCCTCCAGGCCGAGGGGCCCCTCGGCCTGGAGGAGCGCCTGGGCCTCGGCCTGGAGGAGCGCCTGGGCCTCGGCCTGGAGGAGCGCCTGGGCCTCGGCCTGGAGGAGCGCCTGGGCCTCGGCCTGGAGGAGCGCCTGGGCCTCGGCCTGGAGGAGCGCTCCGTCCTCCGGGCCGAGGCCCGCGGGGAGGCGGAGGACTTGGTCCGACGGGACGAACAGCTCCGCCAGCAGCCGGACGGGAGCCGCCGACGAGGCCAGATCCAGGAAGGCCAGAGGAAGAACGGGGACCACCACACCCAGAGAGGAGCTCCATCTGTGGGGGGGGGAGGAGGAGGAGGAGGAGGAGGAGGAGGAGGAGGAGGAGCTGGGGAGCGCCGGGAGGAGAGCAGCCGGTCTGGAGCTCCGGACCCGAGTCTGAAACAAGAAGAACGAGAACATTCAGGTGATGGTTTTCAACCAGAAGGAGGCGAAGGAAGAAGAGGAGGAGGAGGAGGAGGAGGAGGAGGAGATGACCTCACCTGCGACAGCACCAGCAGGGTCTCGTAGGTGTGTCGGCTGACCAGGTGAGCCCGGAGCTCAGGTACGGACGGGAAGCGGAAGTCGTCGCCGCAGCGAGGACAGAAATAGGGCAGCGCCGAGGAAGAGGAGGAGGAAGAGGAGGAGGAGGAGGAGGAGGAGGAGGACATGCTTCTGCAGGGAGCTGCAGACCTGGAAGATAAAACGGGAACAATGAAACGCTGCAGGAGAGTTACTATAAGACGAGCTGCAGGAATAAAAACTGGGTCAGTGTGTGTGTGTGTGTGTGTGTGTGTGTGTGTGTGTGTGTGTGTGTGTGTGTGTGTGTGTGTGTGCTACATAATTGATTTTGTGGATATAAAGATTTAATGAGAGAAATCTGTAGATTTAAAAACAGCAATGCTTCAGCAAAATGTGTATTTGACTCCACACACACACACACACACACACACACACACACACACACACAGTCACACAAACACACAAACACACACACAGTCACACACACACGCCTGTTGGATTTGACATTTGTAGGGCACGTGTGTGTGTAAGAGAGGCTAATCGCTAAGTGAAGCATGCATATTCCACCCCACTGTGTGTGTGTGTGTGAGTGTGAGTGTGTGTGTGTGTGTGTGTGTGTGTGTGTGTGTGTGTGTGTGTGTGTGTGTGTGTGTGTGTGTGTGTGTGTGGAGGAATTTGAGCATGGCCGGCTGAGCAGGAAGAAAGAGATGTGGGTGTGGTGATCTATTGCTTCCTGTTGAACTCTAACTTCACTGTTTGTTTGTTTGTTGTTGTTGTGTTTGTTTACGCCGTAAACCTGTTATAGTAACACAGGAACATGTTATATTAACATGTTATAGTAACACAGTAACATGTTATATCAACCCAGTAACATGTTATATTAACATGTTATATTAACACAGTAACATGTTATAGTAACATGTTATATCAACCCAGTAACATGTTATATTAACACAGTAACATGTTATATCAACCCAGTAACATGTTATATTAACATGTTATATTAACACAGTAACATGTTATAGTAACATGTTATATCAACCCAGTAACATGTTATATTAACACAGTAACATGTTATATCAACCCAGTAACATGTTATATTAAC
>NW_027175943.1:429891-442391 GCF_023055335.1 Clinocottus analis | reverse complement strand
TCAAACTTTCTAAAATGCTAAAATGTCCGAACTTTCCAACATTTTCAAACTTTAAAATTTTTTCAACTTTTCAAAGATCGCTTCACTTTCTAAAATGTTAAGATTTTCATAGAAAAAAAAAGAAAACTTTCACAAAATGTTTGCTGCTTTCTAAAATGTTCTTCATTCTAAAACATCCTGACTTTCCTGGAGTGTCCTGACGCGCTGTGTGGACCCGTTGGTCCTCATAAGAGCAGTAGGACCCTGTGTGGACCCGTTGGTCCTCATAAGAGCAGTAGGACCCTGTGTGGACCCGTTGGTCCTCATAAGAGCTGTAGGACCCTGTGTGGACCCGTTGGTCCTCATAAGAGCAGTAGGACCCTGTGTGGACCCGTTGGTCCTCATAAGAGCAGTAGGACCCTGTGTGGACCCGTTGGTCCTCATAAGAGCAGTAGGACCCTGTGTGGACCCGTTGGTCCTCATAAGAGCTGTAGGACCCTGTGTGGACCCGTTGGTCCTCATAAGAGCAGTAGGACCCTGTGTGGACCCGTTGGTCCTCATAAGAGCAGTAGGACCCTGTGTGGACCCGTTGGTCCTCATAAGAGCTGTAGGACCCTGTGTGGACCCGTTGGTCCTCATAAGAGCAGTAGGACCCTGTGTGGACCCGTTGGTCCTCATAAGAGCAGTAGGACCCTGTGTGGACCCGTTGGTCCTCATAAGAGCAGTAGGACCCTGTGTGGACCCGTTGGTCCTCATAAGAGCAGTAGGACCCTGTGTGGACCCGTTGGTCCTCATAAGAGCAGTAGGACCCTGTGTGGACCCGTTGGTCCTCATAAGAGCAGTAGGACCCTGTGTGGACCCGTTGGTCCTCATAAGAGCAGTAGGACCCTGTGTGGACCCGTTGGTCCTCATAAGAGCAGTAGGACCCTGTGTGGACCCGTTGGTCCTCATAAGAGCAGTAGGACCCTGTGTGGACCCGTTGGTCCTCATAAGAGCAGTAGGACCCTGTGTGGACCCGTTGGTCCTCATAAGAGCAGTAGGACCCTGTGTGGACCCGTTGGTCCTCATAAGAGCAGTAGGACCCTGTGTGGACCCGTTGGTCCTCATAAGAGCTGTAGGACCCTGTGTGGACCCGTTGGTCCTCATAAGAGCAGTAGGACCCGGCCCACACACTCTCCTGGTGTCCAGGTGTTCCCCAGCAGGGCGCTCAGGAGGCTGAAGGCCTGCATCGCCGTCAGAGACCGGCTGCTGACCCGCAAGCTGGAGGAGCACAAGGTAATGCCCGTCCCTCCGGTCTGTGAACGCGTTCTGCAGCAAGACCTGACCCCCTTCTGGGATCTGAACCCAGGCCTCGCTGAGTGACGGGGACCCCCGCGACCTCCTGGATGCCTTGCTCAAGGGCAAGACGGCCAGCGGGCAGAAGCCCGAGGACGAGACGATCACGGACGACCACGTCCTCATGACGGCGGCCGAGGCCTTCGGGGCCGGCGTGGAGACCACGTCCACCACGCTGCTGTGGATCCTGGTGTACCTGCTGCACCACCCTGAGGTAAGAGTACTACTGCTACTACTACTACTACTACTACTGCTGTGGATTGCTGTAGTACTTTCCCTAAAGGATCAGGGTACTTCCTTTACCACTGTTCTCCATCATGAGCGCTGCTGCTATGCCCCGACCCTTCAGCCTTATGCCCCGCCCCCTCAGCCTCATGCCCCGCCCCCTCAGCCTCATGCCCCGCCCCCTCAGCCTTATGCCCCGCCCCTCAGGTGCAGGAGCGCGTGCAGAAGGAGCTGGACGAGCAGGTGGGCGCCGAGCGGCCGGTCTGCGCGTCGGACCGCGCCCGCCTGCCGTACCTGGACTGCGTGATCAACGAGGGCATGAGGATCCGCCCGGTGAGCCCGGTGCTGATCCCCCACATCGCCATGACCGACAGCAGGTACCGCACACGCTCCAGGTTGTTGTTTGTCATCGTGTACGCGACACACAAGGACACACACTCTCTCTGTCGCAGCATCGGAGGCCACGCCGTCCGCCGCGGGACGCGGGTTCTGGTCAACATGTGGGCGATCCACCACGACCCCGAGCACTGGGCCAGACCCGACCTGTTCAACCCAGGTGAGACGCGCCGGAGACGCCTCCTCCGAGAGGTCCCGCCTTAACGAGTGCACCTGAACACACCTCCCCGTTGTCCCGCCCTCTGCAGACCGGTTCCTTGACGGACGCGGCCGGCGGGTGTGTCCTCCCGGCTTCCTGCCCTTCGGGGCGGGCCCTCGGGTCTGCGTGGGCGAGTCGTTGGCCCGGCTGGAGCTCTTCCTCTTCCTGTCCTCTCTGCTGCAGCGCATGAGCTTCACGCTGCCGCGCGGGGCCGCCCCGCCCAGCCTGCAGGGGCGGCTGGGCGTGGTCCTGCAGCCGCTGCCTTATACGGTCGTGGTCACTCCGAGGGCGGGGTGGGAGGGCGGGGCCAAGTGACCCAGGTTGCTTCAGACGAAAACTAATTCAATGTGCTATCACTTTGTAGAACAATGAAAATAAAGATAAATCTAATATTTAGCACATTTCCATCAGTTAATTATCTTCATTTGTTTCACAAAATATTTTACATTTAGAGTAAAAAGGGTTTTGATACAAAGAGCTAATTAGCATCGCTAAAGGTTTGCGGCCAACGTGAACAAACTCATTTTTCAATGTTTAATCTACACTAAAAATAAAGGAACCGAGTTCAGACTGAGCTTTAATACTAAATGTGTTGCAGGTGATTGAATTAGTTTTGTAATCAATAAACATGATCGATCTCCAGTCTCAGTTTCTTCATCGCTGGAGGAACGGAGACACTCGGGTGGTAGATTTGACAGTTTTATTCAGTATATCTTCACACACTTTTAGAACAGGCTGGTTTAGTTAGGTCACACACACACATCCACACACACACACTCACTATTAATTCAGTATTACTAATAATTAGCATCGTCGTCATCATAACATTGAGGGATTTAAAGTCTCTTCCCTCCTCCGACAGAAACCTCATGCAAACAGGAAGCAGGGCGAGCGCCACAGGAGCTGCTTCCTGTCGCCTCGCGGAACAAGAGATGAATTTAATGAGGCCGAGATCCAGACGCTGACTGGGTTCACCTGTCCGCCAGGTAGGCCCTCGCCCTCGAGGCCGGAGGGAAGGACTTTGTCTCGAAAGGACCCGAAAACTTTTAGACAACTCGTCTTTAAAGGATGACGGAGAGCGGCAACGACCGGAAAGACCGGGTCTGTTCTAGTCCGGTGGGTTAAACCGGGTCTGTTCTAGTCTGGTGGGTTAAACCGGGTCTGTTCTAGTCTGGTTGGTTAAACCGGGTCTGTCCTAGTCTGGTTGGTTAAACCGGGTCTGTCCTAGTCCGGTTGGTTAAACCGGGTCTGTCCTAGTCCAGTTGGTTAAACCGGTCTGTTCTAGTCCGGTGGGTTAAACCGGGTCTGTCCTAGTCCAGTTGGTTAAACCGGTCTGTCCTAGTCCGGTTGGTTAAACCGGGTCTGTTCTAGTCTGGTTGGTTAAACCGGGTCTGTTCTAGTCCGGTGGGTTAAACCGGGTCTGTTCTAGTCTGGTTGGTTAAACTGGGTCTGTTCTAGTCCGGTGGGTTAAACCGGGTCTGTCCTAGTCCAGTTGGTTAAACCGGGTCTGTTCTAGTCCGGTGGGTTAAACCGGGTCTGTCCTAGTCTGGTTGGTTAAACCGGTCTGTTCCTGTCTGGTTCTAATCCAACAGAACCATGGGTTGTGGTTGGTACTTGACGACCTGGAGTGAAACCTGAACCCGGTCAGCGTGGAGCTCTTCTGTCTTTCAGAGAGGAAACTTTCTTCAAGGTTCTCGTCCACCGACGTGATAAAAGATAAAATAGAGAAATTAGAACATCTCTGGTTTTGGTTCCAGACTAAAACAGGTAACGACGGCGTTTCCTAAACGCCCCGCCCTGACGTCAGCCTCGCGCCCCGCCAGCGTTCATCGGTGGAAGGTTGAAGGCTTCAACCCCTTAAATGCCTCTCACAGAATGCCGGGAATCGAACCCCCGACCCTGGAGGAGCCGGCACCAACCGGTTCCGCTGGGAACCGAGCGAGCCTGCTCTCTTTAGGGATTCCTTCCCGCTCGGTGGATCAAATCTGAAGGTAATCCCATGAGGTCGTTGGTTCCTTCTCTTCCAAACCTCCCGGTGCTCTGAGAGGAACGTTTTGGGATTGAACCCCAACGAGACGTGGAACCGAATCCAGCCGTGGTTGTCTTTCTCTCCCGAGGCTGATCTCAGAGCAGCTCCTGGGAAACCTGAGCTACTAACGGACAGAACAGCTGTCGAGTGGAAATGTCACTCAGTAACCATGGAGATATATCACCTGATGAGTTCAGGTAAACAAAAACAAACTAAAAACTAAAAAAAACACCTTCAACCACAACATCAAGGGCTCGGCGTCCTGCAGGAGGTCCTTCCAGAGCCTCGACCGGCTGCTTCCATCGTTGTTTTTACTTCTGCAAAGTCCACGTGGAAGGCGAGAAATTCCCCCACAGAAGGTTTTGTTTTAAAAAACAAACAAAGTAGGGATGGGGTCGCTTCCCCGCCGTCCGGGTATGAATCCAATATTGTGCGCGTTGGGTTTTTCCAAACTGACGTTCGGGATCAAACATCCAGCCGTCGATCGGCTTTCGATCGTTTTTCGGCGGCTGAAGACGGCGTCAGTCCGTCGCTACATTCGGGAACGCGTTTTTTGGATCGCGTCCCTCGTCTTCTCAGCGTTTGAGTTCTGGTTGAAGCCCCTCGGTGTCCGGCTCGCTCTGAACGGTCGTGAACTAAACTAAACGAAACCAAAGTGCACTTTGTGGGAACGGGTTCAAGAAAACGTGACGAGGAGCCGAGAGAAGAATATTATATTGAGTCTTTACAGGAAAATGCTTCATAGTTGTCGTTACTTTTAGTTTTTTGTGTGTCCTTTTTCATCAGATTACACTAAATCTAATGGAGCCAAAACAAAACATCTTTGAGTTTCAGTCCCAGTCGTTCCTCAGGTTTCTGGTTTGTGGGGAAATAAATTGTTCGATCTTGAGACGACGTTTTCTTACATTCTGGAGACGAAGCGTTTCATGGAATTATTAAAAAAACATTTCCATACAAAAGTACAACAAGATGTCAGTGAACGCGACGTTGAACACGACCGCAGCGCGTTGTTGGTTCATCCACTCCAGAGCTGTGACATCACCGCGAGCTGCCGCTGCTTTACACTTTAGAAAGATTTGCTTTTAAAAAAAAGGTGCGTAGAAAACCAGAGCGTGATGTTTCAGATCAAAACTGTTTTGAACAACGACGACGCAACATGCTTCTGATGCAACATATTGCTCTCTACACTTAACAAAATATACTTGAATGTTTTCTCAGAATGAATCCTCGCCGCCGTCCTCCTGAGGCCGCGAACAGCTCGACTTCTGCAGGACGGCGTCATTTCATTCGGGGTGTGAATGAGAGAAGAAGAAGCCGTGTGTTTCTGCAACACTGAACGCGTTGTGTCCGACCTCAGAACTCAGAGAAAGAGACAAAGACGGAGCGATGACGCCTCCGGCTGCTGTTTGGTGCTTTGTTTTCCGTCTAAAAGTGTCCATTGTTGATTCTTATTTATGCATGAAGCTTCTCCCAAAGCGCTCTGACGCACACAACCAACCGAGCCCCCGACGCGCCGCGCAGGATCGAAAAACATCGAATCTCATGAAGCCGGCGACAGACGGCGTGCAGACGACCTCTGTGGCGATGAATCAGTCGTCCCTCCGTCAGGCGACGTGACTCATCCGCCCACTTCGTCTTCCACCAGGAAACAGACAGTTTGTCCCCGACGTCGCTTCAGCGCTGCGCTCGCGGACGTCATCGCACGCCGCAGAGCTGGAGCGACGCTAACGGAGAGGATCACAGGTTCACATCCCCGAGTCAGCGACTAACCACCGTCAGTGTTTTTAGCGACGTGAAGCATCAATATTTTACTCTTTCTGGTTCTCACGGAGTGAAGCGTCGGATATTTGGAGGCTTTGACGTCGGCGTGAGTCGCTGTCTGATAATCACCGAAAACTCCCGCGCGACCCGAACGCCACGTCAGCTCAGTGGACGTCCGGCTGGGTCGATGAGCGCTGTGATGGCCAGACGCACTGTGTGTGCACGAGTTGTGTAAACGTGTCGCGATTCAACGAATCCGACGGCCGGCGGGTCGAAGGACGACGGCGAGCTCCAAACATGGAGGGAGCAACGACTACTCTTTGAAATTGACAGATTTAAAAGGTCCAAATTGAAGCCGAGTCGAGGCCCTGGTTTCGGTTTCCGAACACTAGATCCCACATTACCCACAATGCACCTCAGGCAGCTTCTCTCTCTGGATCTCTCCAGAGTTACAAAATGGCGGCTCGCTAAAATGCCTCTCCAGTCATGTGACTCCTGGTTACAGAAGAAAAAAAAACCTCCTCAACTCGCCGCCGGATGACCGAACGGTTCGATCGGCCCGCGTCACACGGTCTCCATGACGATGACCACTTTGCCGGCGTCCTCGCTCGCCGGCGTGGCCGTGGCGGTGAGTCCCTCACCCGCCACCGCCTGGCCTCGGGCAGGGCAGTCCACGCTGTCGTGGAGATCAGGGTCTCCGCCTCCTTTTTTATCCCTCTCCCCACCTTCCTCCTGCTCCTCCTCCTCTTCTTCCTCTTCCTCCTCCTCCTCCTCCTCCACCCGACACCGGCACACCTCGATGCCGGAGTCGCCGGTGAGTCGCCGGTGTCGGTACTGGCTCTCGTCGGCGCCCATGTCCTCGTCCTCGTCGTCGTGGTCGTCCCGCTCCTCCTCCCCGTCCTCCCAGCTGGGAGGACCCGGTTCAAAGACGTCCACGCAGGGCGAGAAGAGCGTCTGTTTGGGCGGAGACTGGGTGGCCCGCGGCGAGGGGGAGAGGGAGGAGGCGGGGCCAGAGCAGGAGGGGGAGGAGCCACCGCCGCCTCTGTTGGACTGCAGAGCGGTGAGGGGGTCCAGCAGCAGCGCCGGGGCCGGGAGGGAAGGCGAGGACGGGGAGGGCGTGAAGGAAGGCTCTACGGTGATGGCCGGGCAGGAGGAAGAGGAAGGAGAAGGAGGCGAGGTGAAGGTGAGCACTGGGGCAGGAGGACCGGGTCTAGAACCAGAACTTACTCCGGCCTGGACGTTTGACGCCGACGGGCTGAGGAGGTCTGGCGATGGAGACGAGACCCCAGACGGACCCGAATCAGCCGGATGGAGACGAGACCCAAGAGCTGCAGCGGACTCTGGGCGGAGGGGGGAGCCCGACGCCGGGCCGGGTGGAGCCGGCGCTACGTCAGACCCGGGTGACAGTTCTGGAAACTGGCGCTGGGCTAATGAAGGAGCACTCGACCCAAAGGCGAGGCCATGTTGTAGAACGGGGTCGGGTACTTTGCTGAGTCCAGGCTGCAGGTTCAGGGTTAGGTTGGAAGGTGCTGGGTCTGGAGCTCGGGTCAGGTGTATCAGTATCGGGTCTGAAACAGAGCTCAGGTTTGTATGTACTGGTTCTGGAACTTGGGCGACATTTAAAGGTGCCAGAATTGGCACAAGACGAGGACTTGGGTCCGGGCTTGAGGGGCGAGCGGAGTCTGTCATCAAGGCCAAAGTCCTCCCAGCATCCGGGCTCGGCACTGCGTTTGGACTCCTGGGAGCATCGGCTGGGTCAAAAGTTCTGGTCGGGTCGAGGGTTCTGCGGGTCGGGGCGGCTGCGGGGCGCTCAGAGGTGCTCGCCGTTGGGGTGCAGGGGCCGGACTCCGAGGGGCTCTTCGGGTCAGGGGTCATTTCTGGGCCCTCGGCCGAACCCTCGATGCTCACTGTTTGAAAGCAGGGAAGCGGACCGGGGGCTGGAACCGGGCCGCCGGCGACCAGCGAGTCCTCGGCATCACGAGCGCCGGCGGCGTCTTCGTCGCCGATGTGGACGGCGACCGTCCTCTCGGACGCCGGCCGCGCCCCGCTCACCTCCAGACGGGCGGCCGCGGCCGCGATGGTCTCCATGGCGACGTCGAAGGCGAGGGGCGGGGCCTCGCCGGGCGTGGTGGCGTGGCTCGTGTCGGTCTCGTAGGTGACGGGCGCCGAAAGGGAGGAGCTACACGGAGAGGAGGGGCAGCAGGAGTCACAGGAACAGCTGGAGCTGAAGACAGACCAGAGATGCTTCTCAAAAGAGGTTCATCAAGTTAAGGAACTACAGTCGTACGGTTGTTGTACCTGGAAAAGTCTTTGAAAAATAATATCCCCAAAGTCCTGTGAATGTGTGATATTCATGTGTTCATGTGTTCATTTAGTCAGAAATAATGAATCTGCTGTTAAAAGAAAGAGGCTCAAAACATCAGCAGCATCCATACAGGCATCTATATACATGTTTATTCTTTTAATCAACTATTGTCTCTCATTCATTTGAGTCATTTAAGGTTTACTGTATGCTTTGAAATTTGGTCAAAATTCGTGAACATTTGGTTAAAAGTCACAGAAATCCGTTGGTCATAATGTGTATGATCTCTGTGCCAAATATTCGTGATGTTTTGTAGAATATAACTTTATTTTCAATGGTGCTTTCCCAGTGATGTCATCAACATTTCCCAAACCGCCATCGTGGTATCCAGAATCCCAGAGTGCTTCTTTTCCCAGAGGAGTTAGCAGTAGCTCCGTTAGCGCTGGGGTACCTGTTGTCGGAGCTGAGGGAGGAGGGCCCGTCGCTGAGCGGCCGGTGCAGCAGCGGGTCGTGCTGCGTCAGCAGGTGGGGGTCGGCGGCGCGGGGCGGCTGCGGGTAACGCGGCGTGGTGAACACCGAGCTGTACGGCGGGGGAGGGGTGGAGGGCTGAGCCGCCACCTCCTCGTAGGACGGCAGCTTCAGAGACGCCAGGAAACCTGGAGGGAAAAAATAATCACAAAATCTTTCAACCTGCAATTGTTCCTTTTGGCCACTTGGGGGCAGTGGAACGCAGACATGCAGGCAGACATGCAGGCAGACAGACTGGCAGACAGACAGGCTTACTGAGGTCCAGCATGGAGGACGGGTAGGAGTTGGCTCCATGGTAGGCCAGCAGGCTGATCTCTCGCTGCCTCTGCTGCTGCTGGACCCTCAGCTTGGCTCGGCGGTGTCGGTACGCGCAGCAGCAGCTGAACAGGATGAGGACGGTCCACAGCAGCCAGAACCCTGAGCGCAGAGAGGCGTCCGGTCACCGCGCCGCCAGACTTTATATGATTCAACGAATGAAGAAAAAAACATGCCGAAGCAACGACACGGCGACTCAGGAAGAGTCTCCGCTCACGCTCTGTGAGTTCTGCCTTCAACACGACACGTGAACCACTTAAAACGCTGGTTTCGTGAATGGAGTTTGGCTCGATCGCCGCTAGGCTACGCTAAGCTAACGTTGCAGCCGCTCCATCAACACACAGAATAACGTCGTCAAGGAATAAACACGGCTATGGTTCATGCACATAACGCTTCCACCAGAATAACAACTATATAATGTACATGATGTAAAACATGCAATGAACAGGACTTACACCAGAGTTCGTAGTAGTAGGTGCAGCAGCCGGTTTCCCCGCAGCAGTGCCCCGTCTCACACAGGTAGCCGCCGTTAGCGTTAGCCCCGGGGCAGTACCGCGGTCTCCCCAGCAGGGGCAGGCTGCCACCGGAGTGGTACTCCATCGCACCCCTGCTCTGTCCGCACGCTAGCCCCGCGCCACCGCTACTCCGCTCGCACGCTCTCAGCTAACTAGCTGCTAGCTAGCAACACACGCGGAAAACAAACTACGGATCGGACGCACAACTACATTTTCTTGATAGCTGAGTTGTAATTCTGAAGAAGCCGGTGGATCGAATCTCTGCGCTAGCTGGTAGCTGCTAACTGCTAACTGCGAATAGCTTCAAAATGAAGCCAAGCTACATTTTCTTTTTTTACAGGTGAAACACTTGTTTAGATCTGCAGGTCAGAGACTTCACAGTGAAGCAACGAGCTACATACACTGAGAGTATAACGCTGAGTACTGCGACCAAATACTACGAGTACAGTGACCAAATACTACGAGTACTGCAGCTGTAGTGGAGCGGGGGGGCGAGTCAGGAAGGCGGCAACAGGAGGCCGTGAACTGGAGAGAGAGAAGACAATAGTTTATTGACAACAGGACGCGTTTGATTCAAACCTCGAGCCCACAATGCTCCTCTTCATCCACACACACACACACACACACACACACACACACACACACACACACACACACACACACACACAGACATTCCTGCATTTACTGCCAATGAATGACGGTAAACACGATGGTCAGTGAACGCAACACAGACATTTAAATATACAGAGATTTGCTTCATCAAACATTTTGAATATAAAATATACTCTTAAATAACTCTTTTATGTTCTTTGCTTGCAGTACTTGAAGTACTTGAAGTACTTTAAAAAAATATCATTTTTAAACAATATAATGAAACTATTTCTATCAGATTAACATTAAAATGTAAATCTTCCTCCAGAAATAAAAGTATGAATACACAACGATGAACACAGAGACTCATATTATGAAACAACTAAAGATAAGGTGCTATATTAATATATATATATATATATATATATATATATATATATATATATATATATATATATATATATATATATATATATATATATATATATATATATATCAACAGGTGACTAGACCATCCTTTATATATAAAGACTATTAAATACAGATGACAATTAAATATTGATTAAATTAATTGAGTTATAAATAAAGATTACATTATTATATCGTTTTCACAATATTTATAGATGACTTCATCAAAAGTATTTTAAAAACAAATCAAATATTCACAAATGCAAATTATTTTTTAAATTCAGATTTTTTTAAATATCTATTTTCTCACAACATTTAAAAAAAAAACAGGCCTTTAGGGGAACCTGACCAAATATATATATATATATATATATATATATATATATATATACTGCCTCACAGAACACAGCAGGGACAAAAAACAGAAAATAAAAAATACGGAAATGTGCCCCCCCCCCCCCACTCACACACACACACACACGCACACACACACACGCGCGCGCGCGCTATAATAGAATGATATGAATCGAAGTGAACGTAGTATAAATATCACAGTACAGCAGTATTATTACCGTATATATAAACATACTATATATATTATATATTGAGTCTGACTGGATGCAGCAGGCTGCACACAGTCCTGTGTGTATTAATACACACACACACACACACACACACACACACACACACACACACACACACACACACACACACACACACACACACACACACACACACACACACACAGATATAAATATATATGTATCTACACACTGTGTCTGCGCTCGGACTCGAACCCGCGCCGTCCCGCTCGTCTCGTGCTCCGGTCCTCCGGTCTCCTCCTCGCGGGCGTCTCGCTGCTCGCTGCCGCTGCTCGCTGCTCGGTGCCCGGGGCCTCGTCGCTGCTCCCCCGCCTCCTCGCTCTCCCTCCGCGGTGCGACCCGCCGCCATCAGCGCCAGCGGCCCGTCAAGCACGCGCGCGGCGCGGCGGCGCGCTTCCGCCCCGCCGCCGAAAGCCGCCTTCAAAATAAAAGCCCGCTGCAAAACAGCCGCCGCGCGATGCCAGTTGTTCCTTTCCCTCCGCGCGCGTGTATTTATAGCCGTGTACTCACGAGTAAATATACACATAGATATCACATGACACCGCGCTTATATATAGGGACATGTTTCACTTGTACACAGGGACCAGATGGCCAAATGTAATATCATATGTCATGGAAAATAATATTATAATATTACTATAATAATATGAAATAGTATGTAATACACACTAATATATAATAATGTAAAATAATATGTAATAATGTAAAATAATATATAATATAAAATAATAATATGTATTTATGGATTCACTGGCACAGCATGTTTACAAGGTAAAGTACTTTTAATACTTTCACTGGAACAGTGCATGTGTACCTCGAGGTATTAGTACCTTTACTTTAACAGAGTATGTATACAGTGTAGTATTAGCACTTGTACTTTAACAGAGTATGGATACAGTGGAGTATTTGTACTTGTACTTTCACAGAATATTTATACAGTGTAGTATTAGTACTTGTACTTTAGCGGAGTATTTATACAGTGTAGTATTAGTAATTGTACTTTAACATAGTATTTATACAGTGTAGTATTAGTACTTTTTACTGCAGTAAACCATCTGAAAACTTACTTGAACACTATTTTCATATCTGCTTTTATTTTGTAAGGAAGAGGAGATCTGTATTTGAACCGGAAGTTCCGTGTGTGTCCGTGACGTCTCGCTTAACAGTTCCGCCATTACGGCGAGCAGCTGGCAACAGCAGCTCCTTCAGAGAAGATGCTCAGTGTGAAGAGAACGACACAAACACACAACAACAATAACAACAACAACAACAACAACATGTGTCTTTATGTTATTCAACGTACAAAACAACAGCA
>NW_027175943.1:417391-427391 GCF_023055335.1 Clinocottus analis | reverse complement strand
CGATGCGTTCAGGCGATGCGTTCAGGCGATGCGTTCAGGTGATGCGTTCAGGCGATGCGTTCAGGCGATGCGTTCAGGCGATGCGTTCAGGCGATGCGTTCAGGCGATGTGTTCAGGCGATGAGTTCAGGCGATGCGTTCAGGCGATGCGTTCAGGCGATGCGTTCAGGTGATGTGTTCAGGTGATGTGTTCAGGCGATGCGTTCAGGCGATGCGTTCAGGCGATGCGTTCAGGCGATGTGTTCAGGCGATGCGTTCAGGTGATGTGTTCAGGCGATGCGTTCAGGTGATGCGTTCAGGCGATGCGTTCAGGCGATGCGTTCAGGCGATGCGTTCAGGCGATGAGTTCAGGCGATGCGTTCAGGCGATGCGTTCAGGCGATGTGTTCAGGTGATGTGTTCAGGCGATGTGTTCAGGCGATGTGTTCAGGTGATGTGTTCAGGCGATGTGTTCAGGTGATGTGTTCAGGTGATGCGTTCAGGTGATGTGTTCAGGTGATGCGTTCAGGTGCCCGTGAGGTGGATCCATGAGTCCGGTGAGGCGCCCGCATCATCTCCTCTAATCTCTTTATCCTCATCAGGGCGACTCCGCGGCTCCAAACTCTCCGTCGCTTCTTCACATCCCTCCACTTTCTCTCCCCCAAACTTTACCGGATTTAACGGGGTTGACGGGGTTGACGGGCAGGGGTGGGGGAGGAGGGGCGGATACTCCTCTGTTTCCACGGCGATGAGTTTGACGGGCGGCCGGTGGATCTAGAACACGACATCGAAGGAGGCGACAGATTATCAGCTGGCAGGTGAGACGGGAGATTACACAACATGCATTCATAATGATATAAACTTTATGATGCTTTTATTCTGAAGAACGTGTCTTCAGTTTAACCAGGTGAGAAACAAAATGCTGATCAACGGTTCCACTCAAACGACTGGTTGATGATTAATGTGATTATTTATCGTCTTTATTAAACATATATTCATAACCAGATATTGTGATGCACAGATATTTTGTTAATAATCCATCAAAACGATCTCAAGTTTCATTTCACGCTAAAAGTAATAAAGAGTTTTTTATTTAAATGATTTAATTCACATATAATACTCAACAACAGGCTCGAACAGGTGATTGATTCAGGTAAACTATATTAAAACACCAGGAAACATGCAGCATCATTGTATAAAACATTATCAGGATATTAAATCATCTCTGATTTATTGACAACTTCCCGTTACACAAATAAAAGCATCCGAGAACGAGGAAACAGGAGGTCTGTCTGTTGGAACGTCAGCAGATCTGATCACAGTTCAAACCTCTTCTGCCAATACTGACCGATCAATACTCACAGGGTTCAGTCATGTGACCTTCAACCCCCCTGAAGTGTCATCTCTCTCAACAGGAAGCTAGAGGACAGAATACCTCCATGGCCAAAGTGGCCCCATCGGACCCGACCAGGTTGACTCCGCCCACCATCCTTGTACAGGACATGGAGGAGGAGCCAGGGGACAGGTGAGGGCTTATGAGGACTAATAATGTTTTGTTTTGGACCCAAGAGGAAGTTCTCTGGGTCCTTAAAGTCTTTGAGGTTCAGGAGTTCTTGAGAAGGTGTAAGTGGGAGGTCCTCTAATGGATCTAAAGCTCCTTCAAAAAAGACACATGGGTCCTTGAAGATGTTCAAAGAGGCTTTTAAAAGGTTTCAGGGGTTCTGTGGATCCTTCAAAGGCTCCAGGCGCCATTGAAGAAGTCATTCATGAGATTGTGTGGTTCTTTGAGGAGGTTTAAAGGTTCTGTGAGACAGTTTTGGGACTGTGGGGCTCAGTTAAAGGCTCTAAGGGTCCTTGTAGATGTAATATGGATCCTTGAAGATGTTCTAAGCGTCCTTTAAAGGATCTCATGTTAAAGTGGTCTACAAGAGTCTGTGTGGATTATCTGTAAAGGATCCAGGGGTCCTTGATGGAGTTGGTTCCTTGAAGATAAGCTCTTCAACCTCTTCAAGAGGTTTCCTTGAGAGGATTTAAGGGGTTTGTGAGGCGGTTCTGTAGATTACACAGGCCCTTGAAAGGATGTTTTTGGGATCCACAAGGAGGATCTGAGGGTTCTCTGGATCTGTTCAAGGAACAACGCTGTATGAATCCTTAAAAAAAGGGGTTCTTTCAAGTATCCAGAAGTCCTTGGATAAACTTAAGACATTCTAAGGGTCCTTGAAAAGGTTTCATGGGTCCTTCCTTGAGGAGGTTCTGTTGTCATCCATGAAGTTCTTCTAGTTCTTGAGGAGTTTCAGGTTCAGTCGGTCGTTTGATTCTCTGTTTCAGAGCCGGACCAGGACTTCTGTTTAACGTCAACAACAGCAACAACAATGAAGAAGAGTAAGACACACACACACACACACACACACACACACACACACACACTCACACTCACACTCAGGTGTCAATGATCTGTGTTGTCCGGTTTGTGTGTTATTTGATATGAAACGAAACACAAACAGTTTGTGTTGTGCGTTTCCTGTTGTCTTCCAGGGAGGAGAGGAAGAAAAAGAAGAAGGAGAAGAAGGAGAAGAAAGCGAGGAAGGCGAAGAAGGAGTAAGTCTCGAGAAGTAAAGCGACACAGCGGCTCAGTGTTCTGATGCTGTGATTCTGTTCACTTCTTTCCTCCCAGGAAGGAGAAGCAAGAGAAAAAGGAGAAGAAGGAGAAGAAACAGAAGGAGAAAGAGGAGAAGGAAAAGGAGAAAGAGAAGGAGAAGGAAAAAGAGAAAGAGAAGAAGGCCAAAGAGGAGGCGTGAGTTTGGTGTACTACTGAACCAGAAACAGATGTGAGAGGCTTTGTTTTGTCAACCGTAATCACTCATGACTGTGTCCAGTCCGAAGGAGATCGAGGTGATTGATCCGGCGGGCAACACCTACTACCACTGGCTGGCCGTCATCACCATCCCCGTCATGTACAACTGGACGCTGATCATAGCCAGGTGACAGTTCCCCACCCCGAACATGATCATGACCATAATCCTCCTCAGAAACTGTGGGAATGCAGTTAAAGAGTCCAGAGGGAGGTTCCACCAAGGTCCACAGACAACCAGGTTGAGTTCCCAGTAAACGCCAGTGGTTTCTCTTGGTTTGGTGCCCAGTGTCAGTGGTTAACGGAGCTCAGAAATGTCTGCCAGTTACCAGGTTTGAATCCCTAATGTCGGTGGATATTACAGGTCGTTTGTCCCCCAATGAGCCACCAAGTGTTGGTCCCAACCTTGTTTGAGATCGACCAAGTTAGCAATGACAGTGGTCAAACATCTCGACCAGTCAAATGGCTCCACGTTTTGGTCCCCATGTTATCTTCGAGTGGCCATGTGTGATTCCTCGTCTTGGTCCCTTCACACCAGTGAATCCGTGCAGGTTCCCAGTAGGTAGTACTGGCTGGGCTGTATAACGTGTGTTCTTGTGTGTTTCAGGGCTAGCTTCGAGGAGCTCCAGACGGACTATTTGGCACTCTGGTTCATTGTGGACTTAATCTGTGACCTCACTTACATCGCAGACATGATCTTCAGAACAAGGACCGGTCCGAACACACACACACACACACACACACACACACACACACACACACACACACACACACACCAACAGATTGTTTGATCGACAAGCATCCAAATGTTGCACAGGTAGAAACACGCTTGTTTCCTTGTGTGCAGGTTACCTGGAGCAAGGTCTGCTGGTGAAGGACGAGCAGAAGTTGCGCGAGCGCTACATAAAGAGCGTCCAGTTCAAAATGGACCTGGTCTCCATGATTCCCACCGACTTGCTGTACCTCGTCTTTGGACTCAAATACCCCGAAATCCGCCTCAACAAGCTGTTCAGGTTCAACAGGTACACGCAAAAAAACATGGGGTCCAGTTAACAGTTTTTAAGACAATGAAATTATTTGAAAGAAAAAGTAAAAAGAGGAATATGAAAAAGTCATTTCCTAAATTAGTAACTATAAAGTTGTAAAATTAAACACTAATCACTGTTTGTGTTGACATCATGAACCAAACTACATATAGAATTTTAAATGTTTTGGGGTGAAAGGTGGTTCAAAGATGCCCTGATGAGGTGGGTCTTTGTTTCAGGATGCTGGAGTTCTTCCAGAGAACAGAGACCAGGACCAACTACCCCAACGCCCTCCGGATCTCCAACCTCGTCATGTACATCCTCATCATCATCCACTGGAACGCCTGCCTCTACTACTCCTTCTCCAAGGCTATGGGTGGGGTTGCTGGTGGTAGCTTCATCGGCCGTTGCTGTGTAAAAGCCTCTGACACCTCCGTCCTGTCCCGTCCCTGTAGGTTTCGGTGCCGACAGGTTTGTGTATCCCGACCCAACGGTTCCGGAGTTTGGTCGTCTGGTGAGGAAGTACGCCTACAGTATGTACTGGTCCACGCTGACGCTCACCACCATCGGAGAGACCCCGCCCCCCGAGGAGAACTCTGAGTACTTCTTCGTTGTCACTGACTTCCTGGTGAGTGTCGCTTAAAGGGTCAGTGGTGTAGCAGGTTTGGGTTTCCCCAATGTCAGTGGTCAGTGGTACCAAATCTTTTGTCCCTATAATGTGAGTTTTGGAGAGACCACGTCTCCGGTAAGAACTCTGAGAACTACTTTGTTGCCTCTAACTTCCTGTATTCCCTTCTTTTCTCCTCCAGGTTGGTGTGTTGATCTTTGCCACCATCGTCGGTAATGTTGGTTCGATGATCACCAACATGAACGCTGCCAGAGCCAACTTCCAGGCTCGCATCGACGCCATCAAACAGTACATGACCTTCCGAAAGGTGAGTTAGTCGAGCCATTGCTGTCCAAAGAGGACAGCAGTTTGTGTATAAATATATATATGTATGTATTTATGACAAAGGATGAATTGCTAAAAAATTCCAATTTGTTTCTATCAAACACGATTGTCCAGGTGACGAAGGACTTGGAGAAGCGAGTGATCAAGTGGTTTGACTTCCTGTGGACCAATAAGAAAGCAGTGGACGAGAGGGAGGTGTTGAAGTACCTGCCCGACAAACTGAGAGCCGAGATCGCCATCAACGTCCACCTGGACACCCTGAAGAAGGTCTGCGAAGACGTCCTGAAGGAGTCCTCGTCACACACCGGCTGAACCCAAGAAGAAAACCGGTGACCTTGTCCTGTGTCGTCCTGCAGGTTCGTATCTTTGCGGACTGCGAGGCCGGTCTGCTGGTGGAGCTGGTGCTGAAGCTGCAGCCTCAGGTCTACAGTCCGGGAGACTACATCTGTAAGAAGGGCGACATCGGCAGAGAGATGTACATCATCAAGGAGGGAAAGCTGGCCGTCGTTGCCGACGACGGGATCAAGCAGTTCGTCGTCCTGAGTGACGGGAGCTACTTTGGCGAGATCAGCATCCTGGCGATCAAAGGTATGAATACTGACCAGACAACGCTCTTCATGCACCCTCTTCCAGAAGATTGTGTTTGTAGCGTCGCTGTCCGGTAAGAACCTCAAATCTGGAGGTTAAAAACCTTAAAGTTCCCCTAAATAGATCTTCTGGAAAGTCAGGCATCAAAGTAAGGTTGTTGGTTCACTCCCTAACTTCATCTCCAACAGGCAGTAAAGCAGGAAACAGGAGGACGGCGAACATCCGGAGCATCGGTTACTCCGACCTCTTCTGCCTGTCCAAAGACGACCTGATGGAGGCGCTGACGGAGTACCCCGATGCTAAAGCTCTGCTGGAGGAGAAGGGAAGGCAGATCCTGATGAAGGACGGCCTGCTGGACCTGGAGGTACCACACACACACACACACACGGTAACCCCACACAAGCCCCCGAGGAGGCCTAAAGGTCCCGGTGGTTGTTCCTCCCCCAGGTGGCGGCGCAGGGCCCCGACCCCAAGGAGATCGAGGAGAAGGTGGAGCGGATGACGACCACGCTGGACGTCCTGCAGACGCGCTACGCCCGGCTGCTGGCGGAGCACGAGGCCACGCACAGCAAACTCAAACACCGGGTCAACCGGCTGGAGAGGAAGCTGGTGCCGCCGCCGCCGCCGCCGGACGAGCAGCCGGGGGAAGCCGAGACGTAGAGGAGTAGAAGAAGAAAAAGAAGAAGAAGAAGCACAAGAAGCAGCAGCAGAAGAGGAAGAAGAAGCAGAAGAAAAAGGAGAAGAAAAAGGAGGAGGAGGAGGAGGAGGAGGAGGAGGAGGAGGAGGAGGAAGAGGAAGAGGAGGAGGAGGAGGAGGAGCTCACTTTCTTTCAGCCCGTTGTGAACGAATTGTTTCTGCTTCACAAGCCTCACAAAGTAAATTCAGATCCAGAGAAGCTGAAAGTGGAAGTGAAGCGACTCCAGATCGAACAAGAGGACGTTTCTTCTAGTAAATACTTCACGACTTTGTAATTATAATGTTCCATATATTTATTATTTAGTGCCACAGCTGTTCCTCTGGGTAGTTTATATGTCAAAACATATATATATATATATATATATATATATATATATATATATTTGTTGCTCTTCGAATATCATCAACACGTTCGTTTACCCAGACTTTACTCCAGAAGAAGCTTGTAGCTCAGCTGCTTTAACCACGTAAAGGTCAAAGGTCACCCGCATCCTGCTCTGTGTGAGACGCCGTTAACGTTACGTAGAAAAGATTGTGAACCCCAATTAATTGTGGAAGCGCTGAATAAATATATTTTATAAGAAAAAACAGAATTGTCTCTTATATAAAAAACTATTCATCTGGGTAGAAATGTAAAATATTGTACATTATGAGGTACTTTCCACTTCATGGTACTACATCTCAGAGCAAATGTACTTTTTTACATTATTTGATCACTTTAGTTATTTTGCAGGTTCAGAACATTGATATAAAATATTATATAATTATACGTAGTCATATTATAATTATGCTATTATGTATTATATATACTATCTATACTATTATATAAATATTATATAAATATGTTAGAATATATTAAAGAAAGGATAAAATAAGATAGGATTGTAAACTAGCAGTATGTAAAGTAATTCAAAAGAGCTTATATTTATTTTAATACCGTTTGTATTTTTTATTTAAATATTATTTAAGTGTCTACTTGGTTACCTTTATTTAAATAAAGAATTAATACTTAAAACATGTACTAACTAAGTATGGATATAACGTTATAAACACAGCAGTATAGTAGTAATAACAGTTAAAAACATGAGTGTAATATGAATGTGACGTCGCTCTCGTTGACACGTCGCGCTATCATCGCGCCTCCGGGTGCGCGCTGGGATCTGTAGTTCTTTACTTCCACCACAACACGGCCGGGGGCTATTTCCGGGACTACAAGTCCCAGCGCACACCGCGAGAGGGGCTCCGCGCATGACAACTCGGCACCGGGACTCCTCTGGTCAATTCTTCTCTCCGCTGAGGTGAGTTTCGCAGAAAAGCTTCTTGAAATACACTTTTAACCAGAAACTTCTCTCAGAGGCAGCTTCCGGCTGCTCGTTTGTGTCTTAATAACGGCTGTTCACCGGATGTGACGTGTGTAACGGCAGTGGCAGAAGTTGGTTAGCTCACTAGCTAGCCGGCTAACACCGTCTGTGTGTGTCGCTGTCCATCTTCAGAGTCACGTGACAGGAACACGATGTGCCGCTCCGCACCAGACTCCATTCAGAAAACTGCTCATTTAACGCCGCTGAGAAGCAATAGAGTTACATGTGTATACACGTTTATTATGCGTATGAGCTGCTGGTGCTGGAGCTACCTGTCTCTCTCTCCACACACACTACCTGTCTCTCTCTCCACACACTACCTGTCTCTCTCTCTCTCTCTCTCCACACACACTACTTGTGTCTCTCTCTCTCTCTCTCTCTCTCTCTCTCTCTCTCTCTCTCTCTCTCTCTCTCTCTCTCTCTCTCTCCACACACACTACCTGTCTCTCTCTCCACACACACTACCTGTCTCTCTCTCTCTCTCCACACACACTACTTGTCTCTCTCTCTCTCTCTCTCTCTCTCTCTCTCTCTCTCACTCTCTCTCTCCACACACACTACCTGTCTCTCTCTCTCCACACACACTACCTGTCTCTTTCTCTGTCCGTACACTACCTGTCTCTCTCTCTCCCTGTCTCCACACACACACTATCTGTTTTTCTGTCTCCACACACACTACCTGTCTCTCTCTCTGTCTCCACACACACTACCTGTCTCTCTGTCTCACCTGTAGCGTCTGGAGGCTGTTGCCATGGAGCCGGCGTGGCGCCCACAGGGCAGGGGGCGTGGCCGCGGTCAGGAGGCTGAAAGGTCGCGACCACCGCAGAAGGAGGGGGCGGGGCCGGGGGGGCGGGCCAAGTTCGAGGAGATCAGGAAGTCCAACCAAGCTGCCGCTCAGCGATTGGTGGAGAGCCGACTTAGCTCCTCCTCCTCCGATGAGTACGAGGACGACGATGAAGAGGTCAAGGCCGACCACAAGGACGGGAAGAGGGGGAAGATCCTGGCGTCGACCTTCACCAGCTACACCGCCCAGACCGGTGAGCAGCTGCAAGCGTGCTAACAGTTTAGACCCGCTTACAGTCTTTGTGCTAAGCTAAGCTAAGCAGGAGGAACACAAGAGTGGAACTAATCTGTCTCTCTCTCCTCCACCTGTCTCTCTCTCCTCCACCTGTGTGTCTCTCAGGTGGAGATGAGACAGGTCTGGTGAGAACAGGTCAGTACGTCAGTGATCTGTTTCAGTCCAGAGCGCTGACCTGTCTGATCTGTATCGGCTCCGTGAAGAGGACACAGGCGGTGAGACACACACACACACACACACACACACACACACACACACACACACACACACACTACCATTCATCTGTCCATTTGAGAACTAATGATTATCTTCTGTAATGAAAATTAAAGCCTCAGGTTCACTTCCTGTCATGATGTCATCCTCAGGTGTGGAGCTGCTCCAGCTGCTTCTCTCTCCTTCACCTGCCGTGCATTCAGAAGTGGGCCAGAGACTCGGTCTTCCTCGTCTCCTCCGTCACCGACGAAGACTTCGGTCAGAAGCAGCACCCCTGGCCCTGGTGAGGATTGTTGTTGTTGTTGTTGTTGTTGTTGGGTCCTTGTGTACAGACCGTGTTGTTTTGTCTCCTCAGTCCAAAGTGTCGAGCAGAGTATCCTCCCAGTGCCACGCCCAACAGGTGAGCATCACTCTGGATTATTATGGATTATTGAGCATTGTGGACATTATTATAATGCTTCTCAATATTATTGATATTATTATAGACATTTGTAATAAAATCATAATTATTATGGTTTACATTAATATTGTTATAATCATTGTTTATTTTATGATTTAGTTCATGTTCATAAAATTATATTATAATCACTGTTATTAATATTGTACGATTATATAATATCATTTTAAATAATGTTGAGTCTTGTTGTTGTTATTATGGTTCATATTATTATTGTTGTTATTGTTGTTATTATTGTTAGTTTCCCTGACCATGAAACTAGAGTCTGAAGCTTTCTTCAGTTTAAAAGATGAAACGTCTGCAGCGTCCAGCAGGGGGCGCCAGCTGCTCTCTTCTCACTGTGTGTGTGTGTGTGTGTGTGTGTGTGTGTGTGTGTGTGTGTGTGTGTGTGTGTGTGTGTGTGTGTGTGTGTGTGTGTGTCTGTGTCTGTGTGTGTGCCTGTGTGTGTGTGCGTGGTGTGTTCAGGTACATGTGTTTCTGTGGGGCGCTGCAGGACCCTCCTCTGGACCCCTGGTTGTCTCCTCACTCCTGCGGCTCCGTCTGTCAGAAGCAGCTCAAACCTTCATGTGGACACACCTGTCTGCTGCTGTGTCACCCTGGTAACCACACACACACACACACACACACACACACACACACACACGATGAAAACATCAAAGAGCTGCATCTCAAATATAAATCAATGCATGGACAAGTTTTTATTGTCTCCTTGCTCCCTTGACTCCTTGGCTCCCTGTCCCCTTGCTCCCTTATCCCATTGCTGCCTTATCCTCTTGCTCCCCTATCTCCTTGGCTCCCTGAC
>NW_027175943.1:404891-409891 GCF_023055335.1 Clinocottus analis | reverse complement strand
CTGTCCTTTGATTCTTCTGCTTTTTCCATCCCGATCAATAATCAATAATTGTCAGTGTCATGGTGGGAGTAACGCAATACGATCCATTCCCCTTGTTCCAATAATCAATCCAGCTCCGTGGCGCCAGACAACACACACACACACACACACACACACACACACACACACACACACACACACACACACACACACACACACACACACACACACACCCTCACACACACACTCACACACACTCACACACACACACTCTCACACACACACTCACACACACTCACACACACACACTCACACACACTCACACACACACACACACTCACGCACACACACACACACACTCACGCACACACACACACACACTCACACACACTCACACACACTCACACACACACACTCACACACACTCACACACGCACACACACGCTCACACACACACACACACACACACATACACACACACACACACACACACACACACACACACACACACACAGTATCTCTCTGAGTGTGTTTTACTTTCACCTGGGAATGATTTAGCTTTTTCATTCTGTCACTTACTGGCACACACACAGATGTTTGTTTGAAGTGTGTGTGTGTGTGTGTGTGTGTGTGTGTGTGTGTGTGTGTGTGTGTGTGTGTGTGTGTGTGTGTTTTCATAGTCTGCAGTAACTTAAGCTCCTGAAAGCCTGAACACACACACACACAGTTGGAATAACAAACATGTACAGTGGGGAGTTTGAAGTGGATTTTTCCAGTTCAGGACTCAAGATGTCGGTGGAGAATGTTTCTGTGTAACATGACGAATGTAAAGATGGTTTGTGTCAAACACAACGTACGGCACGATGGACACCTCATTGGAAATCATGATCATTTACCATGTAGAGATCAATAACTTCCTCCTGGTCCCAAACCTCCTGAACATGTTACTGGATTCTCCTCCAGAGGCTTTTATCAGGGAGTGTTCACTAGAACGCATCATCAGGACCGCACGCGGTCACCAGGTTTATCAGAACTCCTGCAGTCTCTCTTAGAGCCTCACCAGGACTCTTAGAGTCTCACCAGAACTCTTAGAGCCTCACCAGGACTCTTAGAGTCTCACCAGAACTCTTAGAGCCTCACCAGAACTCTTAGAGCCTCACCAGAACTCTTAGAGTCTCACCAGAACTCTTAGAGTCTCACCAGAACTCTTAGAGTCTCACCAGAACTCTTAGAGTCTCACCAGAACTCTTAGAGCCTCACCAGGACTCTTAGAGTCTTATCAGAACTCTTAGAGTCTCACCAGAACTCTTAGAGTCTCACCAGAACTCTTAGAGTCTCACCAGAACTCGATGAGGTCCAGGAAACTTTTGCAGATGAAAGAACAAACTGAAGGTTTGTGTTCTCTGATGTAAACGCTCCATGTTGTCTTTGGAGAACCACAGACTCTGCTTTGTTCCCGTCCCAATGAGAACCAGAGTCTGATGTTTATTCTGTGTGTGCGTGTGTGTGTGCGTGTGCGTGCGTGTGCGTGTGTGTGTAGCTGAGCTGTGGTCATCGCTGTAAGCAGGTGTGTCATCCAGGTGTGTGTGAAGAGAAATGTCAGCAGAAGGTGAAGCTCAGATGTCCCTGCAAGAGGATCAAGAAGGTACACACACACACACACACACACACACACACACACACACACACACACACACACACACACACACACACACACACACACACATACACACACACACACACACACACACACACACACACACACACACACACATCTCCTCCCCATGTATTTATTGTGTGTGTGTGTGTGTGTGTGTGTGTGTGTGTGCAGGAGTTCCCGTGCTCTTTGTCAGACCAGTGTGTCGTTGAGTGTGTCGACGCCTGCAGAGACCAGCAGAGGAAAGTCAGCCAGGTACACAACCCAACACACACCTGCACAGTCACCGAGTGTGTCACAGCGGAACACACAGTAACCTGTGTGTGTGTGTGTGTGTGTGTGTGTGTGTGTGTGTGTGTGTGTGTGTGTGTGTGTGTGTGCTCAGGAGAAGGAGGCGGAGCTGACAGCAGCGCAGAAGGAGGAGCAGAAGAAGCTTCAGGTGATCATCACACATTTAAATAACCAGATTAAAGTAATTCATCATGAAGGCTTTATTAACGAGAACTTAAATATTCATAAAACAGTCAACTTTGAGTTCTTGATGAATGAATACTTACATCTTAACTATGTTAATACATTTCTACTGAAATGATAAAACCCTCCACAGTAAACATTAATATTGTAGGTGCACAGTATTTAAACTTCTATTTAGCACAATTTAAATGAAATGTATAATGTTTGACACTATGAACGCATGAAGAACGTTATCGTCAGTTCAAAACAAATGTAGTTTGTTGTTGTTTATTTTCACCTCCACTCGTCAGGAGGAGCTGGAGGCGTTCGAGAAGCGGCAGCAGCGAGGAGGGAGGAGGAGCAAGAAGCGAGGGAGGAGGGAGGAGGTGGAGGAGGAGGCGCAGGCCGGCCGGTGGTGGAGGAGGTGCGCCGCCCTCGTCCTCGTCCCGCTGGGCGGAGCCCTGCTGTCCGGCGCCGCCTACTACCTGCTGACGGATTAGCTCCGTTCATTTCACCCGTGTTTGGATTACAGCCGGTTCAGCAGCTGCAGTTTGATTCAAACAGCTGAAACATTTCATTTAAATTGTGTTAAATTTCTCATTTAGAGCTGATTATCATGCGAGTTGTCGTCTCAGTCTATTGTTGGTTCTGTCTGTGAAACCGACTGCAAAGTATATATTAATATACTTATATATTCATTTTGAAAGATAGATTTCTCCTCTGTATCATCTGGATTGGGATATTATTAATAAGTTAATATTTAGTTGAGGAGACGCTCTGTTAGTCTTTTACTTTTGATCATGAAATGTTGAACCTTGTTTAGATATAAACTCAATTCTTCTGCTTTGCCTGCTATTTCCAAACGGTTGAAAAATAAAAATGCATAAAACTGTTGTTTAAGGAACAGGTTTGCTGTTTATCATTTTGTTATGTTCATTAATGGATTCAGAAGCGTCAGTGAGGTGTTTTAACAGCTCTTTTAAAATGCTTTTCCACTTCACCTGTCAAACAGTATTCTAGTTTATCTCTTACTTTTTTCTGATGTATTTGTGTTTACAAAGATTTAACAAGATATTTCCATAGTTAACAAAAGCAAACTGAACAAACGCTGCCGTGTGAAACTTAAAGATGACGTCATAATCGTCTCAAAACAACAGTCTTGTTTCTTTTAACTATTAAACCATTTAAAGTCCTCACTTTGAGAGGTGGTCCCCACAGAGGTAGAAACACACGTGTGAATGTATTAGTGTGTGTGTGTGTGTGTGTGTGTGTGTGTGTGTGTGTGTGTGTGTTTTGGGACACTGGCACGAGGCTCAAGTCCCAGCATGAGGGGGGTCTAATCCCACGATTAGGCTGCGTCACGTGACCACCCTGAGGTATGCGAGTGCATGTGAGAGAGAGAGAGAGTGCGTGACAGTGTTTTTAGAGAGCGAGCGTGACTCCAGTGGGCGGAGCCTGCGTGACTCCAGTGGGCGGGGCCTGCTGTCTCGCGGGTAGTCGTCGGAGCGGCGCGCGGCAGCAGAGAGGATGGTCTCGCGCTCGGCAGCGGCAGCATCGGGTCATGTCCGCGCGGCGGGAGACCTGCCCGCGCGCCGCCTTCAGCGGAGCCACGGTGAGTGCGCGCGCTGTCCTTGAGTCCTGCCTGTCTCCTTGTCTCCTCTGTCCTCACTGTGTCCTCTGTCCTCCTGTGTCTCCTTCTCTGTCCTTGTCTCCTCGGTCCTCACTGTGTTCTCTGTCCTTCTGTGTCTCCTTCTCTTTCCTCATCTGTTTTCTTCTCTGTCCTTTCTTTCCTTCTTTTTCTTCCTCTGTCTCCTTGTCTCTGTCCTCTCTCCTTGTCTCTGTCCTCTGTCTCTGTCCTCTGTCTCCTTGTCTCTGTCCTCTGTCTCCTTGTCTCTGTCCTCTGTCTCCTTGTCTCTGTCTTCTGTCTCCTTGTCTCTGTCCTCTGTCTCCTTGTGTCTGTCCTCTGTCTCCTTGTCTCTGTCCTTTCTTTATTATCAGTCCTCTGTGTCTATCACCTCTATTGACTGATAAATCTTAAATAATACATCTAATAATAATAGTAATGCTCCTTTAAATGGATTAATATTAAATATAAAGATATCAAACAGTTGTTAAACTAAATGTATAAGTCTGCTTTTTATCAGTCGTTTTAATAATTATATTAATATTTTTTCTCTAATTACATTATTCATTTTAATGAAAGTAAATGGTTGAAAATGTTGTCACTTCTTTATAAAGCTTTTAAAAAGTTAAAACATACAAATAAATTAAATTACTTTTGTATAATCGTTTAATTTTCTATACTTTTACATTACAAAAAAGGTGTCTTCAATAAACCCACTAGATTATGTAATTATTATTATGTTATGTATTATTATGTTTTATGTATCATTAAAAGGAATTAGTGCAGTTTTATACATCGTCTTCATGAAATAAACCTGTCATCTTAATATTTTATTTGTATTAATAATAAATCTGCCTGTTATTGTCTGAACTGTGTTTATGAAAAGATAACATTATGAAAGATCGGGCTCCTCGTCGTGTCGCTTTAAAAATAACTAGTTCAACCTGGGGGCGGGGCTAAGACTGGGTAACGTCCACTCAGGGAGCTCCAATTGGTGGAAACCACTGATGATGTCATAACCCGGTCCCGCAGGCTCCGCCCCGAGGACCCGAGACCGGGCCGGGAGGGGAGGCGTGTCCTCACAAGCGATCGACCAATCAGCTTCGACTTCTCCTCTACATCCTGATTCCCACCGTGAGCCTTCTGACGGGCCTGCTGCTGCTGAGCCTGCTGCTCACAGGTACACACACACGTACACACACACACACGTACACACACAGGTACACACACACACACGTACACACACACACACACACACAGGTACACACACACACAGGTACACACACA
>NW_027175943.1:397391-399891 GCF_023055335.1 Clinocottus analis | reverse complement strand
GCCCAGTTACATTTAGGGACTAGGCTCTCTCATAGAGCCCAGGTACATTTAGGGACTAGGCTCTCTCATAGCGCCCAGTTACATTTAGGGACTAGGCTCTCTCATAGCGCCCAGTTACATTTAGGGACTAGGCTCTCTCATAGCGCCCAGTTACATTTAGGGACTAGGCTCTCTCATAGCGCCCAGTTACATTTAGGGACCAGGCTCTCTCATAGCGCCCAGTTACATTTAGGGACCAGGCTCTCTCATAGCGCCCAGTTACATTTAGGGACTAGGCTCTCTCATAGCGCCCAGTTACATTTAGGGACTAGGCTCTCTCATAGCGCCCAGTTACATTTAGGGACTAGGCTCTCTCATAGCGCCCAGTTACATTTAGGGACTAGGCTCTCTCATAGCGCCCAGTTACATTTAGGGACCAGGCTCTCTCATAGCGCCCAGTTACATTTAGGGACTAGGCTCTCTCATAGCGCCCAGTTACATTTAGGGACTAGGCTCTCTCATAGCGCCCAGTTACATTTAGGGACTAGGCTCTCTCATAGAGCCCAGTTACATTTAGGGACTAGGCTCTCTCATAGCGCCCAGTTACATTTAGGGACTGGGCTCTCTCATAGCGCCCAGTTACATTTAGGGACTAGGCTCTCTCATAGCGCCCAGTTACATTTGGAACTTTTCTGATTCAAGTTTATGAACAATTTTTAAGAGAAGTCACCGACGGTTTTATTAAGTATTATTCAACATTTATACATCAATATTCAGAATGAAGAGTTCCTTTGAGACTCGATGGAGTGAAGAAGGCTGTTCGAGCCGCTCGTCTTCATCAAATGTCAGAACTCGTTTTTTTTCCTCCTCTGAATGAAAATCACAGCTGAGTCACCGGCTGTGATTCATGCTGTGATAACTCGCATGACTTTGTGTGTGTGTGTCTGTGTGTGTGTGTGCAGCCTGTAAGAGTCAGGGTCTGCTGGAGTGCAGGAACGGTCAGTGCGTTCCTTCTGCGTTCCGCTGTGACGGAGAGGACGACTGCAAAGACGGCAGCGACGAGGAGCACTGCAGCGGACAGCAGAGTGAGACATCCGTCGGCCTTCGCCCATCTCTGCACCCATTCGGTTCCTTTACGATGTGTGTGTGTTCCAGCTCAGGGTGTGTGTCCTCCTGGTCAGCCCAGCTGCATCTCCACTTCCTGTCCGTCGGTGTGCGTGGGGGGCGGCGCCGCCTGCGACCCGCGAACCCACAACAACAACAACTGCAGTGAGGCGCCACTCAGCTGCAAGAACCAGAACACGTCACATGAAATACTTGAACTCACTGCCTTTATATATATATATATATGTGTGTGTGTGTGTGTGTGTGTGTGTGTGTGTGTGTCAGCGCGCTGTGAGCCCATCACTCTGGAGCTGTGCATGAATCTGCCCTACAACCTGACCAGCTTCCCTAACTTCCTGGGCCACCTGTCCCAGAGGGAGAGCTCCGTGTCCTGGGAGGCGTCTCTGTTCCCGGCGCTGGTCCAGACCGGCTGCTACCAGTACCTCATGTTCTACGCCTGCACGCTGCTGGTGCCCAAGTGTGACCCGCTCAGCCTGCAGAGGGTCCCGCCCTGCCGGTGGGTCACTGGTTAGCTCGTTAGCTAGGTAGTTAGGTAGTTCGATCGCTAGCTGTTTAGGTAGTGTGTTAGCTAGTTATCTCGTTAGCATGCTCTTTGGTTAGTTACAGTGTGTGTTGGAGGTATTTAGTCCTTCAGTTGTTTTTCAGGTCGTTGTGTCGCAGTGCGAAGGAGAAGTGTGAGTCGGTGCTCGGCATTGTGGGATTGCAGTGGCCTGAAGACTCAGACTGCACCCAGTTCCCTGAGGAGGCCGGAAACACCACCTGTGTACTGCCAGAGGACGGAGTGGAGGGTACTGTCTGTCTGTCTGTCTGTCTGTCTGTCTGTCTGTCTGTCTGCCTGTCTGTCTGTCTGTCTGTCTGTCTGTCTGTCTGTCTGCCTGTCTGTCTGTCTGTCTGTCTGTCTGTCTGTCTGTCTGTCTGTCTGTCTGTCTGTCTGTCTGCCTGTCTGTCTGTCTGTCTGTCTGTCTGCCTGTCTGTCTGTCTGTCTGTCCTGATTTCAGGACTTGAACTTGACGTTGTTGTTGTTGTTGTTGTTGGTGCGTCGCCTTGGCAACAGAGTGCTCCCCCAGCCACTTCAAGTGTCGGTCGGGTCGCTGCGTCCTAGCAACCAAACGCTGTGACGGACACCTGGACTGTGACGACCACAGCGACGAGGACAACTGTGGTGAGACTTTCAAAATAAAAGTCTAGTAAAAGTATGTGAAGTAGTAAAAGTATGTGAAGTAGTAAAAGTATGTGAAGTAGTAAAAGTATGTGAAGTAGTAAAAGTATGTGAAGTAGTCATAGAGTGCGTCAGTAACAGCATGAGGGCGTCGCCCCCTGCAGGCTGCTCTGAGCGCGCTCTGTGGGAGTGTCCCGGCAGTAAAGTCTGCATCAAAGCCAGTATGATCTGTGACGG
>NW_027175943.1:359891-382391 GCF_023055335.1 Clinocottus analis | reverse complement strand
ACATCCTGAAGGGTCTCCTGGAGGTGGTGGGAGGAGTCGTAGCCGGGCTGGTTCTGGGTCTGTTCCTGTGCTGGTTCCCCAGTAAAGACCAGGTGAGGGCGAGAACGTCTACATGTGGGGATGTGATGTATTGAACTATATAAATCTCTCTCTCTCTCTCTCTCTCTCTCTCTCTCTCTCTCTCTTTCTCAGGAGGACCTGGTCTTGAGGAGAACCCTCATGTTGTTGGGCCTGTCCATATTTTCGGTCTTCTTCAGTCATGTGATCGGTTTCGCTGGAGCCGGCGGTCTCTGCACGCTGGTTCTGTCCTTCCTGGCGGCTTTGGGCTGGAAGACCGACAAGGTACGAGAGAGCAGAACCCGCCGGTCCGGGTCGACCCGCCGGGTTCAGACCCGCTCACGGTGCGGTTGTGTTTGACCTTTTGGAAACCAAGCCCCTCCCCCTTATTCTTTAGGTCCTAGTCTTTCCAAAAAGGTGTTATTAGTGTTTGTGACCTCTGACCTCAGAGGTCAGAGGTCAGCGTCGTCTTTGCCTCCAGGCGCCGGTGGCCTCCATGGTGGGGCTGTCGTGGGACGTGTTCCAGCCGCTCCTCTTCGGGCTGATCGGAGCAGAGATCACCATCGCGAGCCTGGACCCCAGCACCGTGGGTGAGAACACACGCACATGCGTGGACAAAGTGTCAGCCTGACGTTCCTCTCCAGACCGGTCTAACGTTCTGCGTCGGTCCGCTCAGGTCTCGGTCTGGCCTGCATCGGCACCGGCCTGCTGGTCCGGCTGCTCGTCACCTTCCTGCTGGTTCACTACGGGGGATTCGACCTCAAGGAGAAGCTCTTCATCGCCGTGGCCTGGCTCCCCAAGGCCACCGTACAGGTCTGTGTGAGAACCGCAGAGACAGAACCCTAGAACCTCATCACAGACCACTAAGACTACAATCTTCTCCATGACTGCTCGACCCTTCTAAAGGAACTACTACACCAGTGGACCTCCAGAACCTCTTTAGTGACGACTGTAGACCACAAAGTCTCTAGAACCCTCTGAAGGACCTCCAGGACCTCTTTAGTGAAGACTGTAGACCACAAAGTCTCTAGAACCCTCTATAGGACCTCCAGAACCTCTTTAGTGATGACTGTAGACCACAAAGTCTCTAGAACCCTCTGAAGGACCTCCAGGACCTCTTTAGTGACGACTGTAGACCACAAAGTCTCTAGAACCCTCTATAGGACCTCCAGAACCTCTTTAGTGACGACTGTAGACCACAAAGTCTCTAGAACCCTCTGAAGGACCTCCAGGACCTCTTTAGTGACGACTGTAGACCACAAAGTCTCTAGAACCCTCTGAAGGACCTCCAGGACCTCTTTAGTGACGACGCTCACCTTCATGTGTTCCAGGCTCAATGGCGCCTGAGCGGTATGGCTTCTAGCTCAGGTTGTATAAAATTGTGTGTGTGTGTGTGTGTGTGTGTGTGTGTGTGTGTGTGTGTGTGTGTGTGTGTGCAGGCAGCTATTGGCTCCAAGGCGCTGGACTTGGCGAGAGAGGGGGAGGACGAGACCTTGGTTAAATTCGGTATGGACGTGCTAACGCTAGCCGTGTTAGCCATCCTGACCACAGCTCCCATCGGCGCGCTGGGCATCGGGCTGGCCGGGCCACGCCTCCTGACCCGGCAGGCCAGAGGTTTGTTTCTCTCTGTCTGTGTTTTCTTTTTATTAACTTCATTGTCATGGTTTGACGTTTTATTGGTGTTTTGTTCTTTATCACAGACACAAAGATGCACGCATCACACGTTTTACTGACATTTTCATTTGAATCTCAGCAGATGACACAGAGGGCGGAGCCACGACTCCAAGCAGCAACGGGATTGGTCAAGAAAAGGACAGCGTGACGCTGGAGAGCAAGCTATGAGGCCTCTGATTGGACAAACCAAATGAAGCTGTGTGTTATGCAGCAGAGGTTAAACCTCGTGTCGGTGCAGTTACGCTTTTGTTTCTTTGATGTGCTAATGCTAACGTGTACGAGCTAATGCTGCTAGCTAAAGGTAACAACAGTAATGTTGTGGTTGCTTTGTTGGACTCGGTGGAGGGTTTAGTTCATGTTTCTCTGATTGTAATTACTTTGTCCAACGCTTTGAGGAATTAAGATAAAATGTCCCAGAATTATTATGATGAGCTGCGATTTATGATCACGAATTATTAAAAAACTCAATAAAGTTACAAAGAGACTCTTTGAATTCGGACAAAGGGAACTTTTATTTTATTTACAAGTTTGATCTCAGGAAGCCGCTGAAGCTCCAACGCTCACGTCAACAGGAAGTAACACCAACAGGAAACACAACAAACAACAACAAAGACGCACAAATGTAGAATCCTCGAAGTAAAAGACCAACTCGTGTTCGGGTCAGCAGCGTTTCTGTCTGTTGTGACAAGACACTCGCGTGTTCGAGTCCCTCGGCCGGACCTGTGGAGCCACCGCGCCCTGCAGCCGCGTTGTGTTGCATTCTGTAAACGTGACTCACAAAGAGACACAACGAGTGTAACTTTCATCTCAACCTGCAGCGAGTGTTTCCTGTTTCCTGTTTCCTTCCACACCTTAGACCTCACGGACGCCAGAACAAGAAAAACCTCAACGACAGACAGAAACGAGCTCGCAGACCGCTGACAACAACAACAACCTAACAACAACCTGATAACAACCTAACAACAACCTGATAACAACAACATGACAACAACAACAACCTGACAACAACAACATGACAACAACAATAACCTGATAACAACAACATGACAACAACCTGATAACAACAACATGACAACAACAACAACCTGACAACAACAACATGACAACAACAACAACCTGACAACAACAACAACCTGATAACAACCTGATAACAACCTAACAACAACCTGACAACAACAACATGACAACAACAACCTGACAACAACAACAACATGACAACAACAATAACCTGATAACAACAACATGACAACAACAACAACCTAACAACAACCTGATAACAACCTAACAACAACCTGACAACAACAACATGACAACAACAACAACCTAACAACAACCTGACAACAACAACCTGACAACAACAACAACCTGATAACAACAACAACCTGACAACAACAACAACCTGATAACAACAACATGACAACAACAACCTGATAACAACAACAACCTGATAACAACAACATGACAACAACAACCTGATAAGCTCTCAGCACCATGAAGGACAAACGGTCCACTGAAACACAAGTTTTATAACAATCTGCTAATAAACTAACAAAGTAATAAAGTAATAAAGTACCAAAGTAATAAAGTAATAAAGTACCAAAGTAATAAAGTAATAAAGTACCAAAGTAATAAAGTAATAAAGTACCAAAGTAACAAAGTAACAAAGTACCAAAGTAATAAAGTAATAAAGTACCAAAGTAATAAAGTAATAAAGTAATTACGTAGTAAAGTATCCAGCTGTTTCCCAGGGTTTACAGTCTTTATGCTAAGCTAACTAGCAGTTAGCTGGAGCTTTATGTTCAGATTAAAGAGTTCTAATAATCTGAACATCTGATGAATACATTTATTATTTTATGCAGTTCTTTGTGTTCTATTGTGTATATGTGTGTATTTGTATATTTTGTGTGTTTAGTTTATTCCATTCGTTGTCTGTAAAGTGTGTCGCTGTTACTATGACAACACATTTCACTTGGTGATCAATAAAGTATAAATCCATCTGAAGATGTCAGGATCTGAACTTTATCATAAGTCTCAAGATGAATTCTCTTTGTCTCATTCTCTTTATCTCAAAGTTTCATTGTCTCATTGTCTCATTGTCTCATTGTTTCATTGTCTCATTGTTTCATTGTCTCATTGTCTTTGTCTCATTGTTTCATTGTCTCATTGTCCATTGTCTCATTGTCTCATTGTCCATTGTCTCATTGTCTCATTGTTTCATTGTCTCATTGTCCATTGTCTCATCGTCTCATTGTCTCATTGTCCATTGTCTCATTGTTTCATTGTCCATTGTCTCATCGTCTCATTGTCTCATTGTCCATTGTCTCATTGTCTATTGTCTCATTGTCCATTGTCTCATTGTCTCATTGTCCATTGTCTCATTGTCTCATTGTCTATTGTCTCATTGTCCATTGTCTCATTGTCTATTGTCTCATTGTCCATTGTCTCATTGTCTCATTGTCCATTGTCTCATTGTCTCATTGTCTCATTGTCCATTGTCTCATTGTCTCATTGTCCATTGTCTCATTGTCTCATTGTCCATTGTCTCATTGTCTCATTGTTTCATTGTCTCATTGTCCATTGTCTCATCGTCTCATTGTCTCATTGTCCATTGTCTCATTGTTTCATTGTCTCATTGTCCATTGTCTCATTGTCTCATTGTCCATTGTCTCATTGTCTCATTGTCTATTGTCTCATTGTCCATTGTCTCATTGTCTCATTGTCTATTGTCTCATTGTCCATTGTCTCATTGTCTCATTGTCCATTGTCTCATTGTCCATTGTCCATTGTCTCATTGTCTCATTGTCCATTGTCTCATTGTCTCATTGTCCATTGTCTCATTGTCTCATTGTCCATTGTCTCATTGTCCATTGTCTCATTGTCCATTGTCTCATTGTCTCATTGTCCGTTGTCTCATTGTCTCATTGTCCATTGTCTCATTGTCTCATTGTCCATTGTCTCATTGTCCATTGTCTCATTGTCCATTGTCTCATTGTCTCATTGTCCATTGTCTCATTGTCTCATTGTCCATTGTCTCATTGTCTCATTGTCCATTGTCTCATTGTCCATTGTCTCATTGTCTCATTGTCCATTGTCTCATTGTCTCATTGTCCATTGTCTCATTGTCCATTGTCTCATTGTCCATTGTCTCATTGTCTCATTGTCTCATTGTCCATTGTTCTCTGTGATGTCAGTCCTTCATCTCTTGATCAAACAGGATGTGAAGCTTTGTCTCTTTTCCTGCTTCTCTGTTTCAGATCGAGACGCCGTCACAGACGATGAGAGCGACACAAAATAAATGAACTTTCATTGTTTCATATCCTTCATCCTATGAATGGAGCGGGATGAAGAACGTATAATATTTCATTTCAGTACTTCGCTCCTCCTCCTCGAGGTTTCCGTGAACAGGAAGTCGTCGTCTCTCTGAGCATTCGCTCGGTCAGCAGACGCCATGAAGGCAGCGGAGCTGCTCGCCGGTGAGTAGAGACGACTTTACTGACGACACACAGCTTTCTGTACGCTATGTATGAAATATTATATATATATGCACATATAATACAAATATATATTATACTTTATTATATATATATAATACAAATATATATTATACTTTATTATATATATATAATACAAATATATATTATACTTTATTATATATATATAATACAAATATATATTATATTTCATTATATATATAATACAAATATATATTATACTTTATTATATATATAATACAAATATATATTATATTTCATTATATATATATGTAAATATATATAATACAAATATATATTATATTTTATTATATATATGTATATGTACATATATATAATAAATATATATATATATATATGTACATATGCATATATATATTTTATACAAAGGAAACCAAAGGATGTTGAAGTGTGACCTGTGAAGCTGAATATTTGAGTGTGTTACGTATGTTTCCACACACACACACACACACACACACACACACACACACACACACACGCTGACCTGCGATGTGTTGCAGTGCTGCTGGGCGTCCAAACGGCGGTCGGCGGTGGAGGTGAGTTTGGAGCTTCCTGTCTGTGTTTGATGAGCGATGGACGGAGACTAAACAGACATTTATTAATAAACATGTATTAATAAACATTTATTAATAAACATTTATTAATAAACATTTATTAATAAACATGTATTAATATAAATCTCAGCATTTGTTTTCATCAAATCATAACTGATATGAAATCTGTGTCAAAGATAAAATGTCTGATCATTGCTGTGTCACTTCCTGTCTGTGTGTTACTTCCTGTCTGTGTCACTTCCTGTCTGTGTGTTACTTCCTGTCTGTGTCACTTCCTGTCTGTGTGTCACTTCCTGTCTGTGTCACTTCCTGTCTGTGTGTCACTTCCTGTCTGTGTCACTTCCTGTCTGTGTGTCACGTTGGTTTCTTGGTTCCAACATGAAACACGTCGTTGTCGCCTTCAGAGATCAAAGTGAAGCAACAATGTTGTTGTTGTTGTCGTTCATCTGTCAACACATGACATCACCAAACACAAGTCTCTCAGTGCGTTGAGCCGCGTCGTCTCATGCTAGCTGCTTTTTGGGAAAATCGTTAGTTTGTAGTTTGAAAAGTTGCTCAATTGAGCAACACAATCAGTGAGATGTTGCTCAACATGGATCCTCCATCGCTGCGTTTCATGAGGAATCAGAAAAGATGCTTCTGGATCCACAGACGAAGCAACTTCTGTTAGAGCGGCAACTTCTGTTGGAGCGGCAACTTCTGTTGGAGCGGCAATTTGCTGCTTCATTCATAATCTGCTGGTTCATTTCCTGAGATCAGTTTTTGTTGCAGGAAGAAAAACTCGTTTGACTGAAGCGCAGAAACATATAGTGTACTTTACTGTACTCTACTGTACTTTACTGTACTGTACTGTACTTTACTGTATTGTACTTTACTGTACTGTACTTTACTGTATTGTACTTTACTTTACTTTACTTTACTGTACTTTACTTTACTGTACTGTGCTTTACTGTACTTTACTGTATTGTACTGTACTTTACTGTACTGTGCTTTACTGTATTTTACTGTTCCTTCAACAAAGGTACAAACCAACAAAGTAACTAAGTATAAAAGTAACAAAGTGAAAAAGTAACTAAGTAAAAAAGTAACTAAGTATGAAAGTAACTAAGTAGAAAAGTAACTAAGTAAAAAAGTAACTAAGTGAAAAAATAACTAAGTAAAAAAGTAACTAAGTATAAAAGTAACCAAGTAAAAAAGTAACTAAGTAAAAAAAGTAACTAAGTAAAAAAGTAACTAAGTATGAAAGTAACTAAGTATAAAAGTAACTAAGTAAAAAAGTAACTAAGTAAAAAAAGTAACTAAGTAAAAAAGTAACTAAGTATGAAAGTAACTAAGTATGAAAGTAACTAAGTATAAAAGTAACTAAGTAAAAAAGTAACTAAGTAAAAAAAGTAACTAAGTAAAAAAGTAACTAAGTATGAAAGTAACTAAATATAAAAGTAACTAAGTAAAAAAGTAACTAAGTAAAAAAAGTAACTAAGTATGAAAGTAACTAAGTATGAAAGTAACTAAGTAAAAAAGTAACTAAGTATGAAAGTAACTAAGTAAAAAAGTAACTAGGTAAAAAAGTAACTAAATAAAAAAGTACCTAAGTAAAAAAGTAACTAGGTAAAAAAGTAACTAAGTAAAAAAGTAACTAAGTAAAAAAGTAACTAAGTATGAAAGTAACTAAGTATGAAAGTAACTAAGTAAAAAAGTAACTAAGTATGAAAGTAACTAAGTAAAAAAGTAACTAAGTATGAAAGTAACTAAATAAAAAAGTACCTAAGTAAAAAAGTAACTAGGTAAAAAAGTAACTAAGTATAAAAGTAACTAAGTAAAAAAGTAACTAAGTAAAAAAGTAACTAAGTAAAAAGTAACTAAGTAAAAAAATAACTAAGTATGAAAGTAACAAAGTATGAAAGTACCTAAGTAAAAAAGTAACTCAGTAAAAAAGTACCTCAGTAAAAAAGTACCTAAGTAAAAAAGTAACTACGTAAAGAGTACCTAAGTAAAAAAGGAACTAAGTAAAAAAGGAACTAAGTATAAAAGTAACTAAGTAAAAAAGTAACTAAGTATAAAAGTAACTAAGTAAAAAAGTAACTAAGTCAAAAAGCAACTAAGTAAAAAAGTAACTAAGTATAAAAGTAACTAAGTAAAAAAGTAACTAAGTAAAAAAGTAACTAACTAAAAAGGTAACTAGGTATAAAAGTAACTAAGTATAAAAGTAACTAAGTATGAAAGTAACTAAGTATAAAAGTAACTAAGTATAAAAGTAACTAAGTATAAAAGTAACTAAGTATGAAAGTAACTAAGTATAAAAGTAACTAAGTATGAAAGTACCTAAGAATGAAAGTAACTAAGTAAAAAAGTAACTAACTAAAAAAGTAACTAAGTATAAAAGTAACTAAGTAAAAAAGTAACTAAGTAAAAAAGTAACTAAGTATGAAAGTAACTAAGTATAAAAGTAACTAAGTATGAAAGTAACTAAGTATGAAAGTAACTAAGTATAAAAGTAACTAAGTATGAAAGTAACTAAGTATGAAAGTAACTAAGTATGAAAGTAACTAAGTATAAAAGTAACTAAGTATAAAAGTAACTAAGTATGAAAGTAACTAAGTATAAAAGTAACTAAGTATGAAAGTAACTAAGTATAAAAGTAACTAAGTATGAAAGTACCTAAGAATGAAAGTAACTAAGTAAAAAAGTAACTAACTAAAAAAGTAACTAAGTATAAAAGTAACTAAGTAAAAAAGTAACTAAGTAAAAAAGTAACTAAGTATGAAAGTAACTAAGTATAAAAGTAACTAAGTATGAAAGTAACTAAGTATGAAAGTAACTAAGTATAAAAGTAACTAAGTATGAAAGTAACTAAGTATGAAAGTAACTAAGTATGAAAGTAACTAAGTATAAAAGTAACTAAGTATGAAAGTAACTAAGTATTAAAGTAACTAAGTATGAAAGTAACTCAGTAACGAGGTGTTTGTTCCCCTCCCAGTCCCAGTGACCATCACTCCCAGTACGTCTCAGTTCTTGGAGTATGAGAAGATCTCAGTGAGCTGTGGGCGGAGCTCCGGAGACTGGAGGGTGTGGAGGTTCACTGCAGAAAGGTGAGCTCACCTGTACACACACAACACCTCAAAGTACACAGCGAGGGGTTCAAGTACAACACCTTGAAGTACACAGCGAGGGGTTCAAGTACAACACCTCAAAGTACACAGCGAGGGGTTCAAGTACAACACCTTGAAGTACACAGCGAGGGGTTCAAGTACAACACCTTGAAGTACACAGCGAGGGGTTCAAGTACAACACCTTGAAGTACACAGCGAGGGGTTCAAGTACAACACCTTGAAGTACACAGCGAGGGGTTCAAGTACAACACCTTAAAGTACACAGCGAGGGGTTCAAGTACAACACCTCAAAGTACACAGCGAGGGGTTCAAGTACAACACCTTGAAGTACACAGCGACGGGTTCAAGTACAACACCTTAAAGTACACAGCGAGGGGTTCAAGTACAACACCTTAAAGTACACAGCGAGGGGTTCAAGTACAACACCTTGAAGTACACAGCGAGGGGTTCAAGTACAACACCTTGAAGTACACAGCGAGGGGTTCAAGTACAACACCTTGAAGTACACAGCGAGGGGTTCAAGTACAACACCTTGAAGTACACAGCGAGGGGTTCAAGTACAACACCTTGAAGTACACAGCGGTGTGACTGCGTGAGGCTGAACTGGTTTGTTCCCAGTAAGAAGCTGTCCCGCTGTGGCTCGGGGTGGGGCGACCACGCCCCCTCCAGCTGCGTCCTGAAGACGGCCAAGCTGACGGACAGCGGCGTGTACTGGTGCCAGGCCCGACACGGCGGCAGCAGCAACGCCGTCAGCATCAACGTCCTCGGTGAGGTCGCACACACTCTGCTTCTTTTGTGTCACGCTTCTCGTCTCCGAGGCTCCAGTCTCGTCTTCCTCGTGACTCGAGTCTCGTCTTCATCATGACTCGAGTCTCGTCTTCCTCGTGACTCGAGTCTCGTCTTCATCGTGACTCGAGTCACGTCTTCCTCGTGACTCGAGTCTCGTCTTCCTCGTGACTCGAGTCTCGTCTTCATCGTGACTCGAGTCTCGTCTTCATCGTGACTCGAGTCTCGTCTTCCTCGTGACTCGAGTCTCGTCTTCCTCGTGGCTCGAGTCTCGTCTTCCTCGTGACTCGAGTCTCGTCTTCCTCGTGACTCGAGTCTCGTCTTCCTCGTGACTCGAGTCTCGTCTTCATCGTGACTCGAGTCTCGTCTTCCTCGTGACTCGAGTCTCGTCTTCCTCGTGACTCGAGTCTCGTCTTCCTCGTGACTCGAGTCTCGTCTTCATCGTGACTCGAGTCTCGTCTTCATCGAGAGTCGCTGGCGGCGTCCATGATTCATATTTGTTGTTTTAAAGGGAATCAACGACAAGAAAGAGAAGTGAGTCAGTCGTGTGGAGCACAAAGAGGAAAGACACAATAGTGCTACCTGCATTCTCTCTCCTGACCACCAGGGGGCGACTCCTCTGGTTGTATAGAAGTCTATGCTTCATGTGTTAAAGCTGCATTCTCTCTCCTGACCACCAGGGGGCGACTCCTCTGGTTGTATAGAAGTCTATGCTTCATGTGTTAAAGCTGCATTCTCTCTCCTGACCACCAGGGGGCGACTCCTCTGGTTGTATAGAAGTCTATGCTTCATGTGTTGAAGCTGCATTCTCTCTCCTGACCACCAGGGGGCGACTCCTCTGGTTGTATAGAAGTCTATGCTTCATGTGTTGAAGCTGCATTCTCTCTCCTGACCACCAGGGGGCGACTCCTCTGGTTGTATAGAAGTCTATGCTTCATGTGTTAAAGCTGCATTCTCTCTCCTGACCACCAGGGGGCGACTCCTCTGGTTGTATAGAAGTCTATGCTTCATGTGTTGAAGCTGCATTCTCTCTCCTGACCACCAGGGGGCGACTCCTCTGGTTGTATAGAAGTCTATGCTTCATGTGTTAAAGCTGCATTCTCTCTCCTGACCACCAGGGGGCGACTCCTCTGGTTGTATAGAAGTCTATGCTTCATGTGTTAAAGCTGCATTCTCTCTCCTGACCACCAGGGGGCGACTCCTCTGGTTGTATAGAAGTCTATGCTTCATGTGTTAAAGCTGCATTCTCTCTCCTGACCACCAGGGGGCGACTCCTCTGGTTGTATAGAAGTCTATGCTTCATGTGTTGAAGCTGCATTCTCTCTCCTGACCACCAGGGGGCGACTCCTCTGGTTGTATAGAAGTCTATGCTTCATGTGTTGAAGCTGCATTCTCTCTCCTGACCACCAGGGGGCGACTCCTCTGGTTGTATAGAAGTCTATGCTTCATGTGTTAGAGCTGCATTCTCTCTCCTGACCACCAGGGGGCGACTCCTCTGGTTGTATAGAAGTCTTGACTTGATTTATTACCTTAGTAAACCAAGATGTGACAACTAAATTACTCTATTACAATGTTGCCAATCTTAATGCCACTCTGCCCTGTCTCTCCTTAAATCTCCCAATGATAATGATAATACTGATAATAGTAATAATGATAATTAATAATAATAATAATAATAATATTGATGTGTGTTCAGGAGGACCGGTGATCCTGCAGACGCCCGTCCTCCCCGTGACGGAGGGTCATGACGTCACTCTGTCCTGCAGGACTAAGACCTCCTCCCACCTCCCAGCCGGCTTCTACAAAAACGGCGTGTTCATCGGGAGAGCGCCGAAAGGTCACATGACCCTGCAGAGCTTCTCCAAGTCGGACGAAGCCGCCTACAAATGTAACATCGGCGATGACGTCTCGTCGGCCAGCTGGCTGCTGACGAAAGGTAAAGGTCAGGGGTCTTCACCTTCACCTTCATCTTCATCTTCATCTTCATCTTCACCTTTACCTTCACCTTCACCTTCATCTTCATCTTCACCTTTACCTTTACCTTTATCTTCACCTTCACCTTCATCTTCATCTTCATCTTCACCTTCACCTTCACCTTCATCTTCATCTTCACCTTTACCTTCACTTCACCTTCATCTTCATCTTCACCTTTACCTTTACCTTTATCTTCACCTTCACCTTCATCTTCATCTTCACCTTCACCTTCACCTTCATCTTCATCTTCACCTTTACCTTTACCTTTATCTTCACCTTCACCTTCATCTTCACCTTCACCTTCATCTTCACCTTCACCTTTATCTTCACCTTCACCTTCACCTTTATCTTCACCTTCACCTTTATCTTCACCTTTACCTTTACCTTCATCTTCATCTTCACCTTCACCTTCATCTTCATCTTCACCTTTACCTTCACCTTCACTTTCACCTTTATCTTCACCTTCACCTTTACCTTCACCTTTACCTTCACCTTCACCTTCACCTTCACCTTTACCTTCATCTTCACCTTTACCTTTACCTTCACCTTCACTTTCACCTTTACCTTCACCTTCACCTTCACCTTCACCTTCACCTTTACCTTCATCTTCACCTTTACCTTTACCTTCACCTTCACTTTCACCTTTACCTTCATCTTCACCTTTACCTTCATCCTCACCTTTACTTTACCTTCACCTTCACCTTTACCTTCACCTTTACCTTCACCTTTACCTTCACCTTCACCTTCACCTTTACCTTCACCTTCATCTTCATCTTCACCTTCACCTTTACCTTCATCCTCACCTTTACCTTCACCTTCATCTTCATCTTCACCTTCACCTTTACCTTCATCTTCACCTTCATCTTCACCTCAACGTTTCCGTCTTGACTCTTTGTGTTTGTCCACCAGACGGGTCCGACGTGGCCTCGCTCACGCTGTCCCCCGACTCCTCTCAGCTGTTTGAGTACGAGTCTCTGACTCTGACCTGCAGCATCAGCAACAGCGGCAGCAACAACGGCAGCAGCAGCAACAACAACAGTAGCAGCAGCAGCAACAACAACAGCAGCAGCAACAGCAACAACAACAGCAGCAGCAACAGCGGCGGCAACAGCGGAGGCAACAATGGCAGCAACAATGGCAGCAACAATGGCAGCAGCAGCGGCAATAGCAGCAGTGGCAATAGCAGCAGTGGCGGTGGCGGCAGCAGCGCTCGCGGGTGGAGCGGGTGGAGCGTCAGGAGGTCCACGGCGTCCAACGGGAAGATCTCGGGCTGCGGGGAGGAGTGGGGGACGGTCACCTCGGGAGGCTGCTTCCTCCAGACGGTCAAGCTGCCCGACAGCGCCACCTACTGGTGCCAGTCTGCCGCCCAGCAGCGGAGCAACTCGGTCAAGGTCACCGTGTACGGTAGGAACACCCCGGAGAACCCGTTCCACTTCATGAGAACCGTCGTAGACCGCCTCCGCCGTTCTTTCTTTCAGATAAACCGGTTCTCCTGCAGAGCCCCGTCCTCCCTGTGATGGAGGGACATGACGTCACTCTGTCCTGCAGGACCAGGACCACCTCCCAGCTCCCAGCTGCCTTCTATAAAGATGGCTCCTTCATGGGGGCGGAGCCCACAGGTCACATGACCCTGCACAATGTCAGCAGGTCTGATGAAGGCCTGTACAGGTGCAGCATGGGAGCTGCAGAGTCTCCACCCGGCTGGCTGTCCGTCACAGGTGACTCACAGGAGGGCGATGTGTTTGAGCTGCTTCTTCCGTCCTGTGTCTGTAAACGAAGAAGAGGAACTCTGGTTCTCCACGTTCACCTGAGCGTTTCTGTTCCAGACCCTCACGGCTCGGCTGCACCGGCTGCAGACTCCGCCCACTTTGTGTTGGCGGTGATGCGCCACCTGCTGGTGTTGTCCCCGTACTGCGTCTCCACCGTCCTCGTGGTGTCTCTTCACCGACACCGGCCCTCAGGTAACGCGGTCTGCGGCTTAGCTTAGCACGTTAGCACGCTGGCATTGGCTGACTGATGGTGATGATGATGATGATGATGAGAAGGAAAATCAATCAATCTCCATCACAACTTGCTTGATGTTGAATTATTTATCTGATGATTCATGAAGTGATGACGTAACTCTGCAGGAAGGAAGCAGCTTGTTTCTACGACGACGGCTTCGCCCGGCGAGGGATCGGACGATGACGTCACCGATGATGTCACCGATGACGTCACCACCGAGCATCACTTCTAAACGTTTCTCTCTTCTTGTTGTTTTTATGTCTTTGAAGCTTCTTCACAAAACTCAAGAATCCATATTTTAAACACAAATGTCTGACAGCAGAACAAGACATTTGTTGACAGACGTGAATGTAAACTGTTTTAAACTTTTGTCAATAAAGTTTTAGGTGAACTTTCCCTCCGAGTGTTTTGTTGCTTTAAATGTTTTTGGCTTCACAGTTTTGACCTTTAATGCTCAAACATGCAGTTTCATGAAGTCTGAAGACAGTAAATGTTTGACGTGGGCGCCCTCTGGTGGCGGGAAGGCGACATTATTTAAATGTTCAAACTCTTTAGATGAGTTTTTCACTGATGGTTGTATTGAATATTATATTTGAAAGACCTACAAAATACATATATGTTCTATAACTAGTTAGAAGGAATTTATCTTTTGATATTAATATTAACGGTATTATTACTTTTTCCTCAAAACTAAGACGATTCTCTTTTTTTATTTTACTTTGTAATTTATTCTCGCTGAGTTTGGAAATGTCTTTTTTTAGGAAAACAAAGACACAAGAAGACGTACGACCACCAGCTGAGACATAAACTCCTCCCACTTTAGGATACGAGTTCATTGATTGGACCTGAAATGGACGCGTCAACAAAGGAGAACAACAACAACACGACTCAGCAGAGTCTGAACCATCAGCTTTAATTTGAGCCAAAAACAAAAGAAATATGTTTAACGTCTACAAGTTAAACCAGTGGAGTTAAACTAGAACACCAGGAGTTCCACAGGGAGGCGTTCTGGGTCCTCTGGTTCTCTTCTAGGAAGGAGTCAAACATCTGAGCTTCACTGGAGTGATTGAGTGATACCTGTGAGACCCCGGCCTCCGCCCGGCCGACCCCCTGACCTGCCGGTGTACCTCGTCCCCGCTGCCGCCTCGCAGCCGACACCGGGTCCCCTCTGGCTGGGCGTTGTTAACGGTTGCTTCAGCGTTTGGGTCCTCCTTTACATCAACGCCTGACATGATCGGCTGCTACAAAGTCTGTAACTTCAGGGAAAGCTGGCGGCTCCAGGTGAGGAAACCATCGCTCATGAGAGTCCTTGATTGGATGGTGAAGGTACCTTGCTGATGGACTGCAGGACAGGAAGCCACAGGCCTGCTCCACCAGCCCTCACAGAGGAAGTGGTGGTTTGAGTTTCTCTGACTGAATCATTGTCGGGGTTTGATGTCACACCAGCGGGCGCTGCCATGGGACCAACACCTCTCCAACTGCTGATCTGTGAGTACAGTCTGGTCTGTTTCAGGGTGTGTTTGTTTTAGCGTGGACGCCATCTTCTCTTCAGCTGTTCTGTCATTTCTCTGCAGGTCTGGCTGCTGAGCGGCTCAACAAACCAGGGTCAGTGAACGTCTCCTCAGTCTCTCAGCTTATTGGACAGTGGAGTCTACTGGTGTGAGTCCACGGAGGGAGAAACCAGCACCACCATCAACATCACCGTCACTGGTAAGACCAGACGACCCCACCTGAGCTCCAGCGCCCCCCAGAGGCCGTGAGGGTCAGCACACAGCAGAGCAGCAGTAACAGCATGTTGTCTCTGCCTTCAGGAGGACCAGTGGGCCTGCAGAGCCCCGTCCTCCCTGTGATGGAGGGACATGACGTCACTCTGTCCTGCAGGACCAGGACCGCCTCCCAGCTGCCTTCTATAAAGATGGCTCCTTCATGGGGGCGGAGCCCACAGGTCACATGACCCTGCAGCAGGTCAGCAGGTCTGATGAAGGCCTGTACAGGTGTAGCATGAGCGCTGCAGAGTCTCCACCCAGCTGGCTGTCCGTCACAGATGAGGAGGTCAAAGGTCACTCTGGTTCCTACTGGCTCCCACTGACTCCCACTGGTTCCTACTGGTTCGTACTGGCTCATACTGTTTCCTAACTAGTTCCTAACCGACTCCTAACCGGCTTCTAACTAGTTCATACTGGTTCCTACTGATTCCTACCGGTTCCTAACTAGTTCCTACTGGTTCCCACTGGTTCTTACTGGTTCCTACTGGTTCCTACTGGTTGCTACCGGCTCCTGCTGTTTTAAACGTCGGCGCTGCTGCAGGGCGTCGACTGCTCTGCAGGAAAGTGTTGCTAAAAATAAAACAGATTAAAATAATTAGTTGAACACAGCAATAAGATGTGTGATGTATTAAATATGAACCAGTCGCTTCCTGTCAGCAGCCAGCAGGTGGCAGCACCTTCCCTTCATTAGACCCTCAAACACTTCCTGTTTGGTTCTTTATCTGTTTTGTTCTTTTGTATCTATGTGTGTGTGTGTGTGTGTGTGTGTGTGTGTGTGTGTGTGTGTGTGTGTGTGTGTGTGGTTGTGTGTGTGTGTGTGTGTGTGTGTGTGTGTGTGTGTGTGTTCCATGGAACTCTAACACTCCCACAATGCTCAGTGAGCTCTGAGGATCAGCAGCAGACGGTCGATGAAGAACGGTGAGTCTTTAAAGACGAGTTCACATCTCTCTGTTAGAGGTCGTGTATGAGGTCACATCTCTCTGTTAGAGGTCGTGTATGAGGTCACATCTCTCTGTTAGAGGTCGTGTATGAGGTCACATCTCTCTCTTAGAGGTCGTGTATGAGGTCACATCTCTCTGTTAGAGGTCGTGTATGAGGTCACATCTCTCTCTTAGAGGTCGTGTATGAGGTCACATCTCTCTGTTAGAGGTCGTGTATGAGGTCACATCTCTTTCCTAAATTGTGTTTTAATAGTTCTCTTCTGCGTTGGAAGAGAAGTACTTTCTCTCCGAAGTACAACTTTGAAATACTTCAGTCTGTTCTGGTTCTCCTCTTGAAGGGTTCTCCTCTTGAAGGGTTCTGCTCTTGAAGGGTTCTGGTTCTCCTCTTGAAGGGTTCTGCTCTTGAAGGGTTCTGGTTCTGCTCTTGAAGGGTTCTGGTTCTCCGCTTGAAGGGTTCTGGTTCTCCTCTTGAAGGGTTCTCCTCTTGAAGGGTTCTCCTCTTGAAGGGTTCTGGTTCTCCGCTTGAAGGGTTCTGGTTCTCCTCTTGAAGGGTTCTGCTTCTGCTTCTGAGGGTCCAGACCTAACAACCATCTGTTTCCGTCTTCATGTTCTGCTCGCTGCTCAGACCTCTGGTTCTGTAAACACTGGAGGTCAAAGGTCACGGCAGTGAGTGGTTCTACGTGTTGGGAGTTTTTTCTGTGGTATTTATACACAAACTGTGTTCACATGCAGCTGAGAGGAGAAACCTGACGAATGCTCCGTGTCATCCAACCGCATACTACTTGATATCTAATATCAGAGTACACAGAGTACACCGTTTGACTTGGTTTACATTCCACACACACACACACACACACACACACACACACACACCGTTGCTCTGTGAGTTCTTGGGCAAACATAACTTGCATTTGTTTATTTTGTTAATGTTTAAATGTAAAAAAAATATATATATATTTTATCTCATCAAAATATTGTATTGTTTTTAGAAATTAATTTTTTTTATAATAAAATGAAAATGTTTTTTTTTTTTTATCTCTACTATAATAAAATAATGAAGAGTGTTTACAGGAAGTAAAGGTGTGTTTCCTCCCCAGAAGCTCCGCCTCCTGCGTGGTCATGATGAAGCTCGCCCTATCAGACGGCAGCTTCGCCCTTACCCTCCCTCTGCGATTGGCTTATTACTTCAGGGGCGGAGTCTGGGACTTCCCTGATTGGCTGTGCCGTCTGTGCGTCTACGGCTTCTACCTCAACCTGTACACTAGGTAACACACACACACACACACATACACACACACACACACACACACACACACACACACACACAATTAAAAGATCGAATAAAGTGGAGCCGCTCTTCATCCTCAGCATCCTCTTCCTCACTCTACTGAGCGCGCTCCGTTGGCTCGCAGTGAACCACCCCCTTCGTCACCGTGATATGGTCACGCCCCCTCGCACCTTATTGGTCTGTCTGGGAGTCTGGCTGTTTGTGGGCGTGGCCTCTGTCCCCTTCTTGTCCAATGGGGTGACGGACAGGTGAGGCAGAAGGTTTTATTAAACCTCTTTTACATTTTGACCTGAATTACTTTTTTATTAAGATTACAAGATGTATTATTTTAAATAGTTTTCCAAATGTAGCACTTTTTTACTTCTTAAATCATAGCTCCATGTTGTGATTTGGGTTAGAGAACGTTCACGTTGTGTTATGGTTTATTAGATTGGACTTTACAGCTTCATCATTTAAACTAATAATCATCCTGAAAGTCATTTTTTATAGTTGGACCTGAAAGCTTTTCATTTCTCTCTGTGTCACATGTTCCTTTTATCATAACAACATGATTCAGAGCTGCAGCTGTGTTTACTCTCCAGAACACATTCATGAACAAACGTTTACTTCTTCTGAGTATTCTTAGATTTCCAGATCATTCCTGCTCCCCAGAGGATGAACCATTGAACTATTGAACGATTGAACTATTGAACCGTTTCAACGTTAGTGCTAACTCTGGCTGACCAGTGAACCCAGTGTGTACTTCAACTGCAGTACTTCTGACACGAAAGTACCCTCTACAAATATCTGAAGAAAGAAACACCATATGTACCTCAGAGATGAAGTAAAAAGTACTATATGTACTTCAGAGATGAAGTAAAAAGTACTATATGTACCTCAGAGATGAAGTATAAAGTACTGTAAGTCGCTCCGACTCCATGAGATGAGTCACATGACTTCCCTCGTTGGCGGCACTGAGCTCTGCGGCCTGCAGGGGTCACTGCAGCCCCGTAGTTTAGGCTTTACATTGAGAGAATTAAATCAAAATGGCCACCTGTCTGTTGGTTCTGTCTTTCAGGGCGGGGTCTCCTCGTTGCTTCGAGCTGTCTAGCCCTGGGGGCGTGTCCTGATCTTAAACTACGTGGCGTTGGCTCTCGGCTTCCTGCTCCCGTTCCTCACCATCATCGTCTGCTACAGCCGGATCGTCCGCCGCCTGACGTCCCGCTTCCACGGCGTCCAACAGCGCGGTCAACCCGCTGCTGTACTACTACGCCGCCGGCGCCTTCTGGGACCACATGAGGGGCGCGGGCTCGTCTCTGGTGGGGAAGGCCGCTGTGCGTCTACCTGGATCCTGATTGTGTGTTCACCTGTTGGTCTCCTGCTCGGCACCGAGTCTCCACCCCCGAGTCTCCACCCCCGAGTCTCCACCCCCGAGTCCCCACCCCCGAGTCTCCACCCCCGTGTCTCCACCCCTGAGTCTCCACCCCCGAGTCCCCACCCCCGAGTCTCCACCCCCGTGTCTCCACCCCCGAGTCTCCACCCCCGAGTCTCCACCCCCGTGTCTCCACCCCTGAGTCTCCACCCCCGAGTCCCCACCCCCGAGTCTCCACCCCCGTGTCTCCACCCCCGAGTCTCCACCCCCGAGTCTCCACCCCCGTGTCTCCACCCCCGAGTCTCCACCCCCGAGTCTCCACCCCCGTGTCTCCACCCCCGAGTCTCCACCCCCGAGTCCCCACCCCCGAGTCTCCACCCCCGAGTCTCCACCCCCGTGTCTCCACCCCTGAGTCTCCACCCCCGAGTCCCCACCCCCGAGTCTCCACCCCCGAGTCCCCACCCCCAGAGTCTCCACCCCAGAGTCTCCACACTGCTGTTCCTTCTAGCCACCGGACACCAGCAGTTCGTCCTCACAGCGTTTCAGGACCCTATAAAACTCTGACCCGATACTCAGCATTTCATCCGTCGCTGTCCGGTTCCTGGATCCAACCCTCTGGTTCCGTCTTGCAATAAACCTGTAAACTCCTCTCCTGGTTGCCGTGGTCTTAGTGAGAGAACCACCAGGTCTGTGATTCACATGCATTCATCCAGCCCGCAGCCCCTGCCACATATATATATATATATATATATATATATATATATATATATATATATATATATATATATATATATATATACCCTGTATGAGGTCTAGTACAGTATAAAGTCATGAGTCAACAGCGCCCCCTGGGGTCATGTTTGACTCATTACTTTGTTCCTCAAGGAGGTCAAAGGTCACCTGTGTGTGTGTGCGTGTGTTTCCTGACCCCACCCCTTCACACACACATATACACACGCACACGTACACACATGTACACACACACATACACACACACACACTCACACACACACCTCGTGATGTCTGCTGATGTTTTGACTGAACACACACCTCGTGATGACAACATATTTACCTGAGCGACAGAGAAAAGTATTAGTATTGTTTAATAATACAACAGTACCGCAGTAACTTATGAAGTTATATATATATATATTATATATATATATATATATATATATATATATATATATATATATATATATATATATATATATATATATATATATATAAGCCGAATGTTCTCAGACCAGCATGCCGGCAGTGAGCTCCTTGATGGGCGGACTGGTCTCACTGGATCTCTGAGATACTGAAGAAAACCTCAAAACACGAGAAATCTCAGGCGACTTCTGCAGCGACTTTTTTCTATGAATTCAAAACCGATTTATGGACGTGTATTGTGTTTATTATGAACAATAATGACATCCCCGCAGAGTGTAACTTTCACTGAATCCAGAAATGTGTGTGACGTGTGTGTGTGTTCAGATCCGACGGAGTCAGGCACGTCACCAGAACGCGAAGTTTGGACGAAACGAGGTTCCTCCGCTGTTCCGTGTGTTTGACGTCACAGCTGTCTGTCCGTCTGGAGCTCTGTTAAACACACAGGCTGCTGCTTTGACTTCCGGTATGCGCGCGAATCCGGTTGAGTCGTCAGAGGGGAGGGGTTAGGGACAAAGATCGTCAAAAGTTGATCCACTCCGTCAGAACGAAACAAGTTTCTAAGGCTCATAATTTATTTATTTGTGATACACATTTAATACTTTTTCATAATAGTACTGATATACAAATATAATATTACTGAGTATATGTGATTTGAGGTATTTGTACATTTGTTCTGTACTTGTTACTTCGATTTTATGTGATCATATGAATTAAGATATTAACACCAAAATAATATGAATATTACGTTTAGTTATACATAATAGTTAATAGTATACAAGTAAAGTTGAAACTATTAGTACTTTTACTCATATTTTTCCGTGTGGTATTGGTACTTTTACTTGTAACATAGTATTTCCAAAGTGTGGTTTGAGTATTTGTACACTGTGTTAATAGTAATTTTAATAAAACAGAATTTGTTTCCCTCGTGAAATTAGTACTTTTACTGTAACATAGTATTTATAAAATTGGACTTTAGTACTTTTACTGTAAGAAAGTATATGTACAATGTGGTATTAGGACTTTTACTGTTATATAGTATCTGTACAGTGTGGTATTTGTACTTTTACTGTAATAGGGTACCTGTACAGTGTGATATTAGTATGTTTACTGTAATAGTTGTTTGTACAGTGAGGTATTAGTACTTATAGACGTGTGGTACGAGTACTTCGTTGCATAGTAAAACTGATAGTTTTTGTCAGTAAATAATAGTCGGAGTGAGACCTCTGTCCGTCAGCCCATCGGAGCAGGAGAAGGGGGCGGGGCGTAGCGTCTCGAGCCCCAGAGCTGACTTCTGATTGGCTCTCCCTCTGTCACGACTCCTGCGCTCCTCCGTCACGGGGACGCGCTCGCATTCACACGCGCACACCGCCGCGCGGCCAGGCCCCCGGCCGCCTCTCTGCCCCCCCCCTCGCTGCTTCTTCTTCTTTTCGTTTTACGTTTTCAAAACTTCATTTTTCCGTTAAAAGTTCCCGCCCTCACCCGGTTGACCGGCACCGAGGCCCCGCCCCCCGCCTCCCCCCTCACCGGACCGGACAGACCACCGGATTACCGAGTTTACGGGCCGGGATTGTCCGCCCCGCACCGGGCCTCCACTACCGGCGGTCACTTCTACCGGACGGTGACGTCATCACCGGGGAAAAGTTCCTTTGCACCGGAGGAGAGAGAGTGAGTGAACTTCTCCTCAACACGACTGTGTGAGTCCGACCGGGAGACCGAAACCACCAGGACCGGGACCGGGACCAGGCGGACCGAGACCGAGTCCCGGTCCGCCTGCTGCCGAGACCTGAGCACCGTGTGGCTTCATACAACATTATTATTTACTTTATTATAATGTAATATAATATAAAGAAGTAAAAGTTACTGTAAAATAATATTTTAGATTTTAATTTATTTGAATAGAATATAAACATAAACCAAAACATAATAATATTTCATTTAATAGAATATAAAGTAGTACAAGGTACTATACAATAATATAATTTAATAGAATAGAAATAAAGTAACACAGTTTACTATACAATAATATGAGAAACTTTAATCTAAAAATAATTTACTGTATTTAAACACAACATAAAGTTTCATTGTTAATAATTTCTTTTTAGTCACCTTTAATAAAACATAACGACTTTATTAAAGTATGATACACAAGAAGATACTCAACTATAACGAGTCCTTTACAACATTTAAAACATACTATGACGTGTATTATTAGGATTAATGAACTTATAATTAATGTTTCATGAAGTTTATTAATTTCTCTGCAGGTTTTGATCAATGATGTGAGATTACTAATATTAATATTGATAACATTATGGACATCAGTGA
>NW_027175943.1:351292-353792 GCF_023055335.1 Clinocottus analis | reverse complement strand
CTGCAGCTGGCTCTCACAGCCAATGGGGTCGCACCTCAGAATGGCTCCGCCCCTCAAGGTGTGTTCAGTAGAGGATCGACAATAAATCCGGTGTGTTGTTTTGTTGTACTTCTTACAGATTTTACTTCCTCTCTCCGACAGATGACGAGCCGGCGTCCGGCGGCGACGTACCTGCCGACGCCGACCACCTGATGGAGGACGGGGAGGAGGAGGGGGAGGAGCCTATCAGTAAAGAGGAGGCGGCCGAGCGACTGCTGGTACGACCTCTTGGGTTTCTCCTGAAGCTCGTTGGAACCGAGCCGTCGCACTGACGTCTGTTTGTCACAGGAGACGGAGAAGATCATCGCAGAGCTCAACGAGACCTGGGAGGAGAAGCTGCGCAAGACCGAATCCATCCGCCTGGACAGGTAACGCACAGGGGGACCGGCACAGGTGTACCAGTACAGGTGTGACAGTACAGGTGTGACAGTACAGGTGCATCAGTACAGGTGCACCAGTACAGGTGTGACAGTACAGGTGCATCAGTACAGGTGTGACAGTACAGGTGCATCAGTACAGGTGTATCAGTACAGGTGTGACAGTACAGGTGCATCAGTACAGGTGCCTCAGTACAGGTGTGACAGTACAGGTGCATCAGTACAGGTGCATCAGTACAGGTGTGACAGTACAGGTGTATCAGTACAGGTGTGACAGTACAGGTGCATCAGTACAGGTGCATCAGTACAGGTGCATCAGTACAGGTGTGACAGTACAGGTGCATCAGTACAGGTGTATCAGTACAGGTGTATCAGTACAGGTGTGACAGTACAGGTGTAATCCCCATCTCCCCTCAGAGAGTCCCTGCTGGCGGAGATGGGCGTGTCCATTAAGGAGGACGGGGGCACGCTGGGCGTCTTCTCCCCTAAAGGAGTGAGTTCAACTTCTCAGGTTATTGATCCGTTCATGTTATTGATCATTGTTAACCGATGGACGCTGAATAAACCAACACGTCACCGTGTCCCAGACGCCTCACCTGGTCAACCTGAACGAGGACCCTCTGATGTCCGAGTGCCTCTTGTACTACATCAAGGAGGGCTTCACCAGGTGCGGCGCCGATCGGCAGCATTGATCCACGATCGGAGAGTCCCGGTGTTAACGCATTGCTCCGTTGTCTCAGGGTGGGGCAGCAGGACGTGGACATCAAGCTGTCAGGACACTTCATCAAGGAGATCCACTGCGTGTTCGTCAGTGAGACCAACAGCCAGGGAGAGGGTGAGACAGCTGCCTGTCTGTCTGTCTGTCTGTCTGTCTGTCTGTCTGTCTGTCAACCCCTGCTTCCTCTCCTTCTCCTGCTTCCTTACCCTTCACCTGCTTCCTTCCCTTCACCTGCTTCCTTCCCTTCTCCTGTTTCCTCTCCTTCTCCTGTTTCCTCTCCTTCTCCTGCTTCCTTCCCTTCACTTGCTTCCTCCCCTTCTCCTGCTTCCTTACCCTTCTCCTGCTTCCTTCCCTTCACTTGCTTCCTCCCCTTCTCCTGCTTCCTCTCCTTCTCCTGCTTCCTTACCCTTCTCCTGCTTCCTTCCCTTCTCCTGCTTCCTTACCCTTCACCTGTTGACCTCTGGAGTGACGATGCAGCCGATCAGGTGGTATTGACCCCCTGACTCTTCTTCTGTGGTGTGTTCAGTGACTCTCTCTTCTTCTCTCTCTGTGAAAGCTGCCATGGACGCTGCCAGGTATTGTTCAATCAGTCTCTGTTGCCATGGTGCTGCTGTGGCCCCGCCCTCACTCTGCTGCCCCCTGTCTGTCTGCAGTGGTGGTGACTCTGGAGCCGCTGGTGGGAGCGGAGACCTACGTCAACGGGAAGCAGATCGCCGACGCCGTCGTCCTCAAGCAAGGTGAGGTGCACCCTGGGAGTGGTAGCCTCGTCGTAGTGTATGATAGATATAGCTATATAGATATCTACATCGTGTATATGTGTAAATATATATGAGATGTATATATGTTGTTTCATGTTCCCGGCTGCGGGCGTCCAGGCCACCGCATCGTCATGGGGAAGAACCACGTGTTCAGGTTCAACCACCCCGAGCAGGCCCGGCTGGAGAGGGAGCGCAGCGCCACGGCCGACCTGCAGGGGGAGCCGGAGGACTGGAACTACGCCCAGAGGGAGCTGCTGGAGAAGCAGGGCATCGACATCAAGCTGGAGATGGAGAAGAGGTCAGGAGACACTTCACACAGAGGCTCTTCCAACTCTGTGGGGGGTTGCTGGTGTATGGATGTATTGATGTATGGGTGTATTGATGTATTGGTGTATTGATGTATTGGTGTATTGATGTATTGGTGTATTGATGTATTGGTTGCTGGTTGCTGGTTGCTGGTTGCTGGGGTCTCAGACTGCAGGACATGGAGGTTCAGTACCGCAGAGAGAAGGAGGAAGCTGATCTGCTGCTGGAGCAACACAGACTGGTTGGTGCTGTTTCCTCATGCATCAGGTCATCTGCTGGCTGATCAATAATCCATAATCAAT
>NW_027175943.1:306292-348792 GCF_023055335.1 Clinocottus analis | reverse complement strand
GTGTGTGTGTGTGTGGCTGTGTGTGTGTGTGGTTGCGTGTGTGGTTGTGTGGTTGTGGTTGTGTGTGTGTGTGTGTGTGTGTGTGTGTGTGTGTGGTTACGTGTGTGGTTGTGTGGTTGTGTATGTGTGGTTGTGTGGTTGTGTGTGTGTGGTTGTGTGTGTGGTTGTGTGTGTGGTTGTGTGTGTGTGTGTGTAGATGCTAGTTTCTGACGTACCGACTGTGTTCTTTTTGATTTCACTGGTCGGTTGTTTATCAAAAGGTGCCTTAAAGCTACTGTTAGCCGAAGTCTCCTGTTGTTGTTTACTTAAAGATGAAGTGTGTTAGCTTTGTGCTAGTCAGTTAGCTCTTCAGGCTAACGTGCTGCACAAAAGAGGAAGAATTAGCGTAGCTTAGCTTAGCCGCGGCAGCGTTCGTGTTCACGGGGGCGTCGGCTCAAACGAAGTCCGGGGTTTTTAAAAAAATCTTTCTGACAGAACCGAAGCTCGTGTTTCCTGCGTCTCCGGTGCGACCCTGAACGCCCCGCGGGTTAGCTGCCAAACCAAAGACGGCTGCTCTGCGGCGCCTCCTGCTGGAGGAGACGTGTGTATCTGAAGTGTATCGACTGACTTACTGCAACGTTTTTTTACGAAGATGAATTCTATTTGCGTGGGAAGTGATGCCTCATGGGAGATGTAGGCATTCTGTAGGAAGCTGTAGGAGGGATTATGGTGCACGTAGGGCCGTGTGAGCAAGGAACTCTGGGAAATGTAGTGTGAGACAGAAGGAGAAGAGAAACGATGAGAAATAAAACGTTATTTTGTCCGACAAGGGACGAAGAAGAAGAAGAAGAAGAAGCCGCTGCTGCCTTCAGGGGACGTGGGGAAGTTGACAATGTGGCTTTTTTTTAACATTTTATGCTGCATTTAATGTCACTTTAAAGGCTTTCCTCCCACACATAACGATAGATACTTGAAGAGTTCAAGGATGCAACTGTTGATGAATTCAATCGCTTATTAATCAAATCATTTAGTCGAGGAACGTCCGACTCCGTTAATTCAAAGAGTTTCGGTCGACTGGACTTTCAGAGTAAACTGACATGAGAAAGAGAAAAGACAAACAGTTAACGGCGTTCAGGTCAGTGTTGCGTTCACTGACCCCGGGAAGTTGTAGAAACAACCAAGCCGCCACATGTTCCTCTCTTCCCGCGTCACCTGAACGCAGCTGACTCGTTTACTGCCAGCTGGGAGTTTGCGCGGCCGACCCTAAAACTCCAGCCCGCGCACAGCAATGCATTGTGGGAGATGACAAGGGGGCGGTGTCTGTTGTGCGCCGTGACTTTAAGGCCGTTTGGCGGGAAACGACCAATGGGAGCGCTTCCTCTCGGAGGACGAGACGAAGATGACGAAACACTAGAACTGATGGTGATTGGCCCGAGGAGCATGACATCATCAGAGCGATGTGTCTGCTGTCTCTGGAATCGACCAATCACGGGACAATCAACCGCCGCCGGGGTTGACGGGAAACCAGGTTTCCCTTTTTTATATTTCTTCTTTTTTTGTTTAGTGTCTCCAGCTCGGCTTCTGATTGGCTGTTGGTTACTTCCTGTGTTCGCTTCTCGTGTTTTAACCCCGCCTCCACGTGATGTCATCACCTCGTCATCACGGCTAATTAACATAATTATGATAAAGTGTCTTTACCTTTAATGTTGGGTTCTTCATGCAACCGTCTGTGTGTGTGTGTGTGTGTGTGTGTGTGTGTGTGTGTGTGTGTGTGGATTCATTTAGAATCATAATCTGAATTTTGTTTTACGCTATAAATCATTTTTATTGTTTTTTCTTCTAATTGTTTGTTGAGTTTTGTTGTTTTTAAGTTTTGTTGTTTTTTGGGGGGGGCGGGGCTGAACTAAGCCCCGCCCCCTACCCCAATCACAACCTCTGTATAACTTGACGTGATATCTCAACACGATGACATCACGGTCTAGCCCTCTTGCTATTGGCTCACAGCCTCCCCCCACCCCTCTCCCCCCCCCACACACACAGTTGTTGTTGTTTTTCTGTCTGTTGTTGTTTTTGTTGTATCAGGAACCTCAGGATCCGTCTGCAAACAACACGACGCAATAAACTGTCAATAAGAATAAACACGACTCCTCACTGCTTCCTCCTGCTGAAGGTCAAAGGTCAACCTGCTACTGACCCACTGCACACAGCTACAACATACACAGCTACACACAGAGCTACACACAGAACTACACACAGAGCTACACATAGAACTACACACAGAGCTACACACAGAACTACACACACAGAACTACACACACAGCTACACACAGAGCTACACACAGAGCTACACACACAGCTACACACAGTACTACACACAGAGCTACACATAGAACTACACACAGAGCTACACACAGAGCTACACACAGAACTACACACAGAGCTACACACAGTACTACACACAGAACTACACACAGAGCTACACACAGAGCTACACATAGAACTACACACACAGCTACACATAGAGCTACACACAGAACTACACACAGAGCTACACACAGAGCTACACACAGAGCTACACACAGAGCTACACACAGTGCTACACACAGAGCTACACACAGAGCTACACACAGAGCTACACACAGTGCTACACACAGAGCTACACACAGAGCTACACACAGCTCAACCCGTCTGTCTCCATTTTGTAGAAGCGTCTCATCAACAGACTTTTAATCTTTTGGTTTTAGAAATAAAAGCTAAAATTCTCCCAAATGATGTTTAATATACGAAAATAAATCACTGAATAAATATTGATCACTTAATGAAGACAAAGGTTTGTCGCCTGCAGAGATTCATGAGAACATTGAACAAATAACTTCATGGCAGGAAGAGCTCGATACCTCCTGATAGTTTAGGCTTTCATGCCCCTGCAAACCTGTCGCTGCTCACGGGACGAAGAAGACGAGCTTAAAGAAGACGAGCTTAAAGAAGACGAGCTTAAAGAAGAAGAGCTTAAAGAAGAAGACGAGCTTAAAGAAGACGACGAGCTTAAAGAAGACGAGCTTAAAGAAGACGAGTTTAAAGAAGAAGACGAGCTTAAAGAAGAAGACGAGCTTAAAGAAGACGAGCTTAAAGAAGACGAGCTTAAAGAAGACGAGCTTAAAGAAGAAGAGCTTAAAGAAGACGAGCTTAAAGAAGACGAGCTTAAAGAAGACGAGCTTAAAGAAGAAGAGCTTAAAGAAGACGAGCTTAAAGAAGAAGAGCTTAAAGAAGACGAGCTTAAAGAAGACGAGCTTAAAGAAGACGAGCTTAAAGAAGACGAGCTTAAAGAAGAAGAGCTTAAAGAAGAAGACGAGCTTAAAGAAGACGACGAGCTTAAAGAAGACGAGCTTAAAGAAGACGAGTTTAAAGAAGAAGACGAGCTTAAAGAAGAAGACGAGCTTAAAGAAGACGAGCTTAAAGAAGACGAGCTTAAAGAAGACGAGCTTAAAGAAGAAGACGAGCTTAAAGAAGAAGACGAGCTTAAAGAAGACGAGTTTAAAGAAGAAGACGAGCTTAAAGAAGAAGACGAGCTTAAAGAAGACGAGCTTAAAGAAGAAGACGAGCTTAAAGAAGACAAGCTTAAAGAAGACGAGCTTAAAGAAGAAGACGAGCTTAAAGAAGACGAGCTTAAAGAAGACGAGCTTAAAGAAGAAGACGAGCTTAAAGAAGAAGACGAGCTTAAAGAAGACGAGCTTAAAGAAGACGAGTTTAAAGAAGAAGACGAGTTTAAAGAAGACGAGCTTAAAGAAGACGAGTTTAAAGAAGAAGACGAGCTCAAAGAAGACGAGCTTAAAGAAGACGAGTTTAAAGAAGACGAGCTTAAAGAAGACGAGCTTAAAGAAGACGAGCTTAAAGAAGAAGACGAGCTTAAAGAAGACGAGTTTAAAGAAGAAGACGAGCTTAAAGAAGACGAGCTTAAAGAAGACGAGTTTAAAGAAGAAGACGAGTTTAAAGAAGACGAGCTTAAAGAAGACGAGTTTAAAGAAGAAGACGAGCTCAAAGAAGACGAGCTTAAAGAAGAAGACGAGCTTAAAGAAGACGAGCTTAAAGAAGAAGACGAGCTTAAAGAAGACGAGTTTAAAGAAGAAGACGAGCTTAAAGAAGACGAGCTTAAAGAAGACGAGCTTAAAGAAGAAGACGAGCTTAAAGAAGAAGACGAGCTTAAAGAAGAAGACGAGCTTAAAGAAGACGAGCTTAAAGAAGACGAGCTTAAAGAAGACGAGTTTAAAGAAGAAGACGAGCTTAAAGAAGAAGACGAGTTTAAAGAAGAAGACGAGCTTAAAGAAGAAGACGAGCTCAAAGAAGACGAGCTTAAAGAAGAAGACGAGCTTAAAGAAGAAGACGAGCTCAAAGAAGACGAGCTTAAAGAAGAAGACGAGCTTAAAGAAGACGAGCTTAAAGAAGAAGACGAGTTTAAAGAAGACGACGAGTTTAAAGAAGACGAGCTTAAAGAAGAAGACGAGCTTAAAGAAGACGAGCTTAAAGAAGACGAGCTTAAAGAAGACGAGCTTAAAGAAGACGAGCTTAAAGAAGAAGACGAGCTCAAAGAAGACGAGCTTAAAGAAGAAGACGAGCTTAAAGAAGACGAGCTTAAAGAAGAAGACGAGTTTAAAGAAGACGACGAGTTTAAAGAAGAAGACGAGCTTAAAGAAGAAGACGAGCCTAAAGAAGAAGACGAGCTCAAAGAAGACGAGCTTAAAGAAGAAGACGAGCTTAAAGAAGACGAGCTTAAAGAAGAAGACGAGCTTAAAGAAGAAGACGAGCTCAAAGAAGACGAGCTTAAAGAAGAAGACGAGCTTAAAGAAGACGAGCTTAAAGAAGAAGACGAGTTTAAAGAAGACGACGAGTTTAAAGAAGAAGACGAGCTTAAAGAAGACGAGCTTAAAGAAGAAGACGAGCTTAAAGAAGAAGACGAGCTTAAAGAAGAAGACGAGTTTAAAGAAGAAGACGAGCTTAAAGAAGAAGACGAGTTTAAAGAAGAAGACGAGCTTAAAGAAGAAGACGAGCTTAAAGAAGAAGACGAGCCTAAAGAAGAAGACGAGTTTAAAGAAGACGAGCTTAAAGAAGAAGACGAGTTTAAAGAAGACGAGCCTAAAGAAGAAGACGAGCCTAAAGAAGAAGACGAGCTTAAAGAAGAAGACGAGCTTAAAGAAGAAGACGAGTTTAAAGAAGACGAGCTTAAAGAAGAAGACGAGTTTAAAGAAGAAGACGAGCTTAAAGAAGAAGACGAGTTTAAAGAAGAAGACGAGCTTAAAGAAGACGAGCTTAAAGAAGAAGACGAGTTTAAAGAAGAAGACGAGCCTAAAGAAGAAGACGAGCTTAAAGAAGAAGACGAGCTTAAAGAAGACGAGCTTAAAGAAGACGAGCTTAAAGAAGACGAGCTTAAAGAAGAAGACGAGCTTAAAGAAGACGAGCTTAAAGAAGACGAGCTTAAAGAAGACGAGCTTAAAGAAGACGAGCTTAAAGAAGAAGACGAGCTTAAAGAAGACGAGCTTAAAGAAGACGAGCTTAAAGAAGAAGACGAGCTTAAAGAAGACGAGCTTAAAGAAGACGAGCTTAAAGAAGAAGACGAGCTTAAAGAAGAAGACGAGCTTAAAGAAGACGAGCTTAAAGAAGACGAGTTTAAAGAAGACGAGCTTAAAGAAGACGAGCTTAAAGAAGACGAGCTTAAAGAAGAAGACGAGCTTAAAGAAGACGAGTTTAAAGAAGAAGACGAGCTTAAAGAAGACGAGCTTAAAGAAGACGAGTTTAAAGAAGAAGACGAGTTTAAAGAAGACGAGCTTAAAGAAGACGAGTTTAAAGAAGAAGACGAGCTCAAAGAAGACGAGCTTAAAGAAGAAGACGAGCTCAAAGAAGACGAGCTTAAAGAAGAAGACGAGTTTAAAGAAGACGACGAGTTTAAAGAAGAAGACGAGCTTAAAGAAGACGAGCTTAAAGAAGAAGACGAGCTTAAAGAAGAAGACGAGTTTAAAGAAGAAGACGAGCTTAAAGAAGAAGACGAGTTTAAAGAAGAAGACGAGCTTAAAGAAGAAGACGAGCTTAAAGAAGAAGACGAGCCTAAAGAAGAAGACGAGTTTAAAGAAGACGAGCTTAAAGAAGAAGACGAGTTTAAAGAAGACGAGCCTAAAGAAGAAGACGAGCCTAAAGAAGAAGACGAGCTTAAAGAAGAAGACGAGCTTAAAGAAGAAGACGAGTTTAAAGAAGACGAGCTTAAAGAAGAAGACGAGTTTAAAGAAGAAGACGAGCTTAAAGAAGAAGACGAGTTTAAAGAAGAAGACGAGCTTAAAGAAGACGAGCTTAAAGAAGAAGACGAGTTTAAAGAAGAAGACGAGCCTAAAGAAGAAGACGAGCTTAAAGAAGAAGACGAGCTTAAAGAAGACGAGCTTAAAGAAGACGAGCTTAAAGAAGACGAGCTTAAAGAAGAAGACGAGCTTAAAGAAGACGAGCTTAAAGAAGACGAGCTTAAAGAAGACGAGCTTAAAGAAGAAGACGAGTTTAAAGAAGAAGACGAGCTTAAAGAAGACGAGCTTAAAGAAGAAGACGAGCTTAAAGAAGACGAGCTTAAAGAAGACGAGCTTAAAGAAGAAAACGAGCTTAAAGAAGACGAGCTTAAAGAAGACGAGTTTAAAGAAGAAAACGAGCTTCTCCTTTAGGTGAAGAGAAGAAGACGAACTTCTCCTTAAAGTGAGGAGCTGAAGCGTATCAACGGCCGACAGCTGAGTCTTATCACGCTTCCTGCTCCGGCAGCTGTCACTCAACGGGGAGGCGTTACTTCCTGTTTCAACAGCTGCCACTCAACGTGGAGGCGTTACTTCCTGGTTGGTCCCGTTTCTCCTCTCAGACGCGTTCGGGTCTTTTCCAGGATGCGTCTCTTCGTCGTCCTCCTGTCGTCCTTCGTCGGCGTGGTTACGGCGTGGTCCGATTGCCACGCCGACCGGGACACCGACCACCGGTCCAGAGAGAACTGCTCAGCGCTCGGCCTCACCGACATGCCGCCGGGATTCGACCCCACGACCCAGGTAACGCCGCCTGGACGTCTGCACCGAAACAAACATTCAATTTCAAGTTTCTTTTCCAGTTTTATATTTTGGTTCCATCAGGATATTTTTAGATTCTTCTCTTTATTGTTTTTTAAAATTTTAACAAAAGGCTGAAATTATACGAATAAGGATATTTCTTCTTCTTCGATATTGATTTGTCGACAATATTATGGAAATCGCATCAAAACCATCTAAATTGTTTAAATGTTAAATTCAAACGTTCCTGACGAGCTGCATCATTTGATCTGATTCAAACAAACTTTCTGTAGCAGAACATGAGCGACACGCCTTCTCGCTACTTCAAGTTATCAATTCATATATTTATATTTATACCTTTACAAAGTAAAAGAGTCTGCTCATGAAACTCAACCAGCGGAGAGGCCAGCTTCCTGTTTCAGACCGATAAGAGGACAGGAAACCCTGACAGCTGGAACTGTTTCTTCTTCTTCTTCGTCTTCTTCTTCTTCTTCTTCTTCTTCTTCTTCTTCTTCTTCTTCTTCTTCTTCTTCTTCTTCTTCTGTGTTTTTAGGTTTTGCTGTTTTCCAAAAACCAGTTCTCCAGTCTGTCCTGGTCCACCTTCCAGGTGTTCAGCAGAATCTATGAGTTGGACTTCAGGGGCAACAAGGTGAGGAGCTTTACGTTCTGTGTCATTTGACACGTTCAGAACTCAATGCTTTCATGACTTTCCATGTCTTTAGATCCTGGAGTTGACCCCCAGCGTCACTCCCATCCTGCCCACCCTCAGTGTTCTCCGTCTGGGATCCAACCGCCTGAAGTCGCTCCCTGACGGCGCCTTCTCTGCTTGCCCCGCTCTGACTAAAGTCTACCTGGACAACAATGCCATGGACGCTCTGAGTGACCACACCTTCTCTGGTCTCAGCAAGCTGGAGGTCAGTGTGAGCCAGTTAGCAAGGAAAGACTCATAATAGGAAGTAAGGACAAGTACCACGAAGGTAGCTTGATAGGAAGTAAGGACAAGTACCATGAAAGTAGCTTGATAGGAAGTAAGGACAAGTACCATGAAGGTAGCTTGACAGGAAGTAAGGAGATCAAAAGGGTACATTGTTAGGAAGTGGGGCACATGAGCTGACAGGAAGTTGGAGAAACCTGGATGCTTTTACCTGAGAGCGCTCCTCATTGGTTCCCTCTAGATCCTGGACTTGTCGTCCAATCGCATCAAGCTGCTCCCAACACTCATGCTCCACCCCCTCCCTGCCATCGAGACCATCATCCTGGAGCACAACCAGGTCGGACACCGGAGCGTTGACAGTATCTTGAAAGTATTTTATTTACCTGCTGGTCGGTAGCGCTTGTTCATCTTCTCGCCTGTAGGGGACGGGGTCGTCACATCTGACACTCGTTGACCTTTCCTTCCAGATCACGGGGATGCCAGATGATTGGTTCAGCCAGAAGGAGGAGGTGCCATATCTCTACCTCTCTGCCAATCCCTGGGCCTGCTCCTGTTCCCTCGGCTACTTGCATGAATACCTCGATGAATTTCAACTCAACGTCTACGTCTGGAATGTCCGCACTGACGTCACAAATGATGTCAAAAGTGTGGTGAGTACCACGAACAGGAAGCAGCAGCAAACTGGAAGTTCAGACGCGGTGGCCTGTAGACGTGTTAGTACCACATGTTGTACTTGTTAGTACTTCAGATCCGAGATGTCAGAATGATTGATGTATATTGATGTAAAGTTTGATGTTTGGCTCCCTGTGACTCATCGAATGGAGCGTTCTGTCCTCAGATCTGTGCGTCTCCTCCGGCGCTGAAGGACAAACCTGTGGTGGTTCTGAAGAAATCTGACCTGTGTCCAACTGAAGACCCTCGTACTATTACTCCATATTCTACTCCTACTACTCCAGATACTACTACTACTCCTACTATCACTACTCCTACTCCCAGTACTCCAGATACTACTCCTACTACCACTACTTCATATACTACTTCTACCAATACTCCAGATACTACTCCTAAGCCTACTACTCCAACTCCTAAGCCTACTCCTACTACACCTACTTCTATTACTACTCCTGCTGTCGTAACATCAACAACACCAAAGCTTTGGGTGGTCACAACGACTGCTGTCACCTTGCCGTCTGCCACCTTGCCGTCTGCCATCTTGACTCCTCCGTTGGCGGCGGCGGTCGGCGGTCGGGTCCGAGGTGCTGCGGCATTCTGCTTCTGGCTTTTCGCGGGAGGCCTCCTGCTGAGCGCGCTGTCAGCGGTGTGCCTTCTAGCGACTCTGGCAAAGACGATTGTCTGGTACCGGAGGGTCTACAGGCCGCTGAGCACGACGCTGGCGAGGAGGCGAGGAGGCGAGGAGGCGGTGAAGCTGCTGACCTACAACAGGGAGGTGGCAGGAGGAGGAGCGGTAGCGCTGTATCGCTCTGTGCTGTTCGTCCACCGAGAGGGAGGAGACACGATGAAGAGGGGAGGCGAGGGAGGGTTGGGAGGTGAGGGAGGGGAGGAGCGAATGCTCGTCACTCTGCAGCCGACAGGAGGAAGAGGAGGAGCGACGAGAGAGGAAGGAGGAGAGGGACGAGGGAGGGAGGAGAAGGGGGTGTACAGGAAGACGCTGTACCGTCTCTCCAGCAAGGAGGAGGAGGTGCAGGGCTGGAGGGACGTGGTGGAGGAGTGTCGGGTCTCCGCAGACGAGAGAGGGCGGAGGCAAGGAAAGGAGGGAAGAAAAGAGGCGAATGGAGGAGTCTCCAGAAAGCGCTACAGCGTCATTCTGAGGGAGGAGAGGGAGGAGACGGGGGCAGAAAGGGAGGAGCTGGACTGGGTGGTTGGGGGGTGGGAGGTGAAAAGAGGAAGTGGGGATGAGGGCGAAGGGCCCAGGAGCAGCTGGGGGGAGTGGCTGGCGCACTACTTACCCAGCATGCCCTGGGGTGTGACCACACCTCCTGAAATCGAGACCGCTGTGTGATGTCATCAGTGTAAAGATCAGGTGACCTCCAAAAGAAGCGTGATGCACTTCCTGTGTTTAAATGATTCACTTCCTGTGTTCAAATGATTCACTTCCTGTGTTCAAATGATTCACTTCCTGTGTTTACGTGATTCACTTCCTGTCTTTATTTTATTCATTTCTGTGTTTAAATTATTCACTTCCTGTCTTTAGTCCCACACAAAAGGTCCAAGGTCAACAACAAACACAAAGATCTACAACTCATGTGAAATGGGTTCTTGTATAAGTTTATAACGTTTTGTGTTTTAATAATTCTGTTTATTAAACATTTATTTAATCTCTTCACTGTTTCCTCATGTTTTTAAAAGAAAAGCAAATCATGAATTTAAACAAAACTTTCAATCAGACGTTTTCACAAAAGAATAAGGAAACTATTCAATCCTTCATATCTTTTGTGTCTTTGTGGTTGTTTTGTCTTAAAGGATGCAGCTACGCACGTTTCTACATAAGATGTTGTCATTGTATAACTACTAGTGTCGTTAGTATGAGTGTTGTTATTATGTGACCACTTGTGTTGTTAGTATTAGTGTTGTTATTGTGTTACTACTAGTGTTGTTGCATTCAGAAATTAAGTACGAAATGAAATTGTTGACGCGAAAAAAAAAGAGAAAAATATTTGCGTTGGCCGGGAATCGAACCCGGGTCAACTGCTTGGAAGGCAGCTATGCTCACCACTATACCACCAACGCTCATGCTGCTAAAAGGCAACGGCGTGCTCATAGCGGGAAACCTCACTGCGAACAGAAGGAAACAGGGGAGAGAGAAGTAGGAGAAGAAAGAAAGCAGGAGAAGAAAGGAAGCAGGAGAAGAAGGAATCAGGAGAGGAATGAAGCAGGAGAGGAAGGAATCAGGAGAGGAATGAAGCAGGAGAGGAAGGAATCAGGAGAGAAAGACAGCAGGAGAGGAAGGAAGCAGTCGGGTGTACCTCCTGCTCTCCTCCACTAGAGGGCGAGCTTTACTCGTTCAGTAGAAACACCAGAACAAGAGTTACACCTTTACCTTATTCTCTCTCTTCCTGATGTCTCTCTCTTTAATGTCTCTTTCTCTCTAAAGTCTCTTTCTCTCTAATGTCTCGCTCTCTCTCTCTAATGTCTCTCTCTTCAATGTGTCTCTCTCTCTCTCTCTCTCTCTCTCTCTCTCTCTCTCTCTCTCTCTCTCTCTCTCTCTCTCTCTCTCCTTCTCCCTTCCTCCCTCCCGCCCTCTCTGAGCAGACAGCCAATCATCGTTGAGGTCTCGCGCCTCCTGTTTTCATCTCACCTCACCAATCAGGCGGCTCGCGCAGCGCGCAGCGGCACGAGCCGCCACGAGCGGCGCCAACAGCAGGAGACACGGCGGAGGGCACGAGCCACGCCACACACACACACACACACACACACACACACACACACACACACACACACACACACACACACACACACACTGAGTGTGTGTATGTGTATACCCCCTGCCACCACCCTCCTTTCACTGTGTCGCTAGAGCGACGCACGTATCCGCTCATAACCTCCGCCATTATTCACCCCTCCCCCTCCCTCTCTCTTCCCATGGTGATGTTTTTCCCGCCCCTGCGGGGTCTCCACGGAGCCCCCCCCCCTCTCCCGCTTCGCGCTCGTGCCAAACCCAGGTGATTATCCCTCCGCCCCCCGTTATCCGTTACCCCCCCCCCCCCCCCCCCCTCCGCCCCCTCCTCAGCACTGACAGACCGACAAATCCCTCCCGGTGCTCCCCCCCCCTTCCCTCCCTCCCTCCCTCTTCTCTCTCTGTCTCCTTCCCCGCCAGCCATGATCCGTGGCGGGCTAATTCCCAGACGGTCTTCTTCTTCTTCTTCCTCTTCTCCTCCTTCCTCCTCCTCCTCCTCCTCCTCTTCTTCTTCTCCTCCTCATCACCCTCCTCCTCCTCCTCCTCCTCCTCCTCGCGGGCCCGGTAAGTAGCAGCACGCGCCGTCCATCTTCCTGTTTTCTCCTCCTCCTCTCTGTCGGACTGCATGCTGCGTTCACGGTCTTTATCGGTTGTTATCGGGTCTGGCTTTTTTTCTCCCTTTTTTGATTGACCCCCCTCCCCCCCCCCTCCCCTGTGCCCCCCCCTCCCTCCTCCTCCTCCTCAGCATCCGCGCAGTGTGCCTGCGGGGGGAGGGGGGGGGGCGGGGGGGTAATGTGTCGCGTGGGAGAGCCGTTTCCCTCGCGGCCGGTGGCCACCGTGACCTTCTGTCGGAGCTCGCGCGGCCCGGTTGACCAGACAGGGTAATTAGTTACGCCTCGAGGGAGGGAGGGAGAGAGGGGGGGGGGAGAGCGAGACACACACACACACACACGCACACACACACGCACACACACACACACACACACACACGCACACACACGCTGCGCTCATGCACACACGCGCGCACGTCACAGAGACACTCGTTCGTCCTCCTGCTGGAAGCGGAACACATTGTGTGTTTCCTTCTACAGATACACGCATGCGCACACAAGCGTGCACGCATATACACACGCACACACAGACACACACATTTCACACTCATTCACACATCTCTGTTTCTGTTTGTTCTGCACACACACATTCACACACTCACACACACACACACACACACACACACACATTCACACAAACCTCGTATCTCTAATGTAATAACCTCATATTTCTATAATGTAATATGTAATAACCTCATATCTCTATGATGTAATAACCTCGTATATCTATGATGAAATTAATGATGAATTAATGATGTAATAACCTCGTATCTCTATGATGTAATAACCTCGTATCTCTAATGTAATAACCTCGTATCTCTATGATGTAGTGACCTCATATTTCTATGATGTAGTAACCTCATATTTCTATAATGTAATATGTAATAACCTCGTATCTCTATAATGTAATAACCTCGTATCTCTATGATGTAATAACCTCGTATCTCTATAATGTAATAACCTCGTATCTCTAATGTAATAACCTCGTATCTCTAATGTAATAACCTCGTATCTCTATGATGTAATAACCTCGTATCTCTATGATGTAATAACCTCGTATCTCTATGATGTAATAACCTCGTATCTCTATAATGTAATAACCTCGTATCTCTAATGTAATAACCTCGTATCTCTATGATGTAATAACCTCGTATCTTTACATTACATTTAGCTGACGCTTTTATCCAAAGCGACATTAAGTGCATTCAACCGTAAGTACGAAGTAGGAACAACAAGAATCAAGATAGAACAATTTCTCAAAAAAAGTCAAACTGCTAAGTGCGATCAGTAGGAGCCATCGAAGTGCTGCCTCAGTGCTGCCGTCATTGTCTTAATTTAAGGTGTAGTCGAAAAAGGTGAGTTTTTAGTTTGCGACGGAAGATGTAGACACTTTCTGCTGTCCTGATGTCGGTGGGGAGCTCATTCCACCATCGAGGAGCCAGGACGGCCAACAATCGTGATTTTGTTGAGTGTCGAGTTCACAGCGACGGAGCGACAAGCTGATTGGCTGAAGCTGAGCGGCGCGAACGAGCTGGTGTGCACGGTTTCACCGTGTCCTGGCTGTAGGTCAGACCCGATCTGTTTGTTGCTTGGTACGTAAGTACCAATGTCTTGAAGCGGATGCGGGCGGCCACCGGTAGCCAGTGCAGGGCGAGGAGGAGTGCAGTGGTCTGAGTGAACTTCGGGAGGTTGAAGATCAGTCGAGCCGCTGCGTTCTGGATGAGCTGTAGAGGTCGAGTTACATTGGCAGGTAGAGCTGCAGGAGGGAGTTGCAGTAGTCGAGGCGAGAGATGATCATGGCCTGGACCAGAACCTGTGCTGCCTTCTGTGAGAGCAGAGGACGTATTCTCCTGATGTTGTACAGCATGAACCTCCAGGAGAAGAGGACGTATTCTCCTGATGTTGTACAGCATGAACCTACAGGAGAAGAGGACGTATTCTCCTGATGTTGTGTAGCATGAACCTACAGGAGCGTGTTGTTGCGTTGATGTTGGCACGCAGGGAGAGTTGACTGTCAAGTGTCACACCGAGGTTTCTGGCAGTTGGGGTCAGGGCCAGCACTGCGTTGTTGAAGGTGATCGTGAGGTCTTAGGTGGGGGAGTCTTTTCCTGGAAGGAAAAGCAGTTCAGTCTTCTCAGGGTTGATTTTCAGGTGGTGTGTGAACATCCACTGAGAGATGTCGGTCAGACAGGCAGAGATTCGCTCTGGTATCCCTGTTTCTGATTGAGGAAACGAGAGAATCAGTTGGGTGTCATCAGCGTAGCGATGGTAGGAGAAGCCATGCAAGCGAATGACAGAGCCGAGGTAGTTTGTGTACAGCGAGAAGAGCAGCGGACCGAGGACAGAGCCCTGAGGGACCCCAGTAGTGAGAGGACCCAGGACGGAGCCCTGAGGCACCCCAGTAGTGAGATGACAAGGTTCAGACACGGATCCTTTCCAACTTACCCGGTAGGTGCGATGGTGGAGGTTGGACGACAAGAGGGAGAGCGCAGTGCCTGAGATACTGAGATCCTGGAGGGAGGAGATGAGGATCTGGTGGTTCACGGTATCAAAGGCAGCAGAGAGGTCTAGAAGGATGAGGACAGAGGAGATGGAGGCTGCTCTAGCAGTGTGGAGCTGCTCGGAGACAGCAAGGAGGGTCGTCTCTGTGGAGTGGCCTGCCTTGAATCCAGACTGATGAGGGTCCAGAGGGTTGTTCTGGTGCAGGAAGCAGGAGATTTGCTGAAAGATAGCTCGTTCCAGAGTTTTGGAAAGAAAGGGAAGGAGAGAGACAGGTCGGTAGTTGCTGACTTCTGATGGATTGAGAGTGGCTTTCTTCAGGAGAGGGTTAACTCTTGCTTCCTTCAGAGAGTTGGGGAAACAGCCGGTTGTGAGGGAGATGTTGATGAGATGGGTGAGGAAGGGAAGAAGGTCAGGAGCGATGGACTTGAGGATGTGAGATAGGATGGGGTCCAGAGGGCAGGTGGTTGGTTGAGCGGAGGTCATGGAGGTGAAGTGGTAGAAGAAGGTCTAGTGGTGAATGAGGAGCGGATGTCATCTATCTTTTTAGTGTAGTCAACGAAGTGGCTTGGTTGAAGGGTTGACGGAGGAGGAGGGGATGGGGGGTCCAGGAGGTTGGAGAAGATGGAGAAGAGTCTCCTGGAGTTGGAAGTTGAAGATTCAATCCTGGATTGGTAGAACAGGCTTTTGGTTGCGTTGATAGCGGCGGAGGAGGAGAGGAGAGAGTGGTAGGCAACCAGGTCATCAGGATGTTTGGATTTTCTAATGTATCTCTAATGTAATAACCGCAGCGTAGCATCTTGGCGTAACGTGATTTCGTAGCGTAGCGTCTTGGCGTAATGTATTTTCGTAGCGTAGCGTCTTGACGTAGTGTGTTTTCGTAGCGTAGCGTCTTGGCGTAATGTATTTTCGTAGCGTAGCGTCTTGACGTAGTGTGTTTTCGTAGCGTAGCGTCTTGGCGTAGCGTTTATTTCTGCTGTGTTTTTACAGGAAACTTCACAGAACAGAACGTGTCGACCCAACAGAACCAGCTGTGAGCCCGTGTGTGTGTGTTAGTGTGTGTGAGGTCATGTCAGGCATGACGAGCGGCGTGTGCGTGGAGAGCGACCTCTCCTCGATGCTCCAGAGAAGCTCCGCCCCCTCCCACCATCACCCAAACCACCATACTTACAGCGGACAGGGACAGGTGATTATTACATTATATGTTTATTAAAGATGATGAAATAATGAGTTATGTTTCATGAAGATGATGAAATACTTAGTCATTTTTATTGAAGAAATACTGTGCTAGCTTAATAAAGGTGGTGACGTACTGCGTTAACTTAATTATAATATAATAATATAAATGAATATATCTAATAATAATGATGGTGCTTTAGGTATCGTAATAATGTTAATAATAATACTAATTATGGTGTTCTAGTTATAATAATGTTAATAATAATACTAATAATGGTGTCTAGGTATATTAATAATGTTAATAATAATACTAATAATGGTGTCTAGGTGGGCCTGGGCCCGATGCTGGACTACAGCTCAGAGATGGACCGCTATCGTTCCTCCATAGCCAGCTTCTACAAGACCAACGTCAACATGAACGTCACAAACTTCCCTCAGTCCGCCAAGCTGGCGGCCCGTTTGGCGGCCGCCGCCCCCATGTTTCCCCCCGCCGCCGCCAGGCTGGGCGCCATGGCGACGGGGCCCTGGGGTTGTCACGACAACATGAACATGAACCACCCGGCGGCCATGTTTTGGGGCCGGCCCAAACCGGCGACGCACCACCACCCCCACCACCACCACCAATCGGCAACGCCGGGTCACATGACCTCATCGCACCCCCTCAGTACCAGCATGCACCAGGGCGGCGGGGGGGCGGCAGGGGGAGGGGTCATTGAGGGAGGCGGAGCTGAGAAACAGGGACACACCGCCTCCTCACTACCTGTCGCGCAAGGAACGGCACACCATCACCCCAACGGGAACTTCCTACCGGGTTACGGGGCGGACGGCGGCACTAAACAGGGCCACGCCCACCCGGACATGATGGGCCTATCGGAGGGGGGGGGCTGCGGCGGGGGAGGGGTGATGAGCGGGAGCTTTCTGGGGGGGCTGGGACTACCCCCCGGGGTCATCGTCATGGCGATGGGGTCGGCGGGGGGCGGGATCTCGGACGCCGGCAGCGCCTTCCAGATGACCGGCGGCCAGCGGGCGCTGACCGACTGCCAGCAGCATGCAGGCTCCTCCCCCTGCCCGTCCTCCTCCTCGCCCTCGTCGTCCGGGGTGGCTGGCCCTGCCGGCGGGGGGGGCGTGGTCCTGTCGTCCTCCTCCTCCTCGTCGGGCGGGGCGGCGGCCAAGAGGAAGAGGAAGCGCTGCGGCGTGTGCGGGCCGTGCCGGCGCCTCATCAACTGCGGCGTCTGCTCGTCCTGCCGGAACCGGAAGACGGGTCACCAGATCTGCAAGTTCAGGAAGTGTGAAGAGCTGAAGAAGAAACCAGGGGGAGGAGGGGGTGCGCTGGAGGTGAGTGTGTGTGTGTGTCTATGCGTGTGTGTGTCTGTGTGTGTGTGTGTGTGTGTGTGTGTGTGTGTGTGTGTGTGTGTGTGTGTGTGTGAGTGAGAGAGTGAGAGAGAGAGAGCTCAATGCGGGTCTTGTGGTCTGGAGTTCCACAGGGTTCCATCCTAGGTCCTCTTTCTTTTCCCAAACAAACTCAAAGGCTTATAAATATATAACTATATAATAGAAATATATATATAGATATCTATATATATATTGATATATATATAGATATATATATATACACACACACACACACATGTATGTATACATAAGAGTGTCTGTGTGTGTGTGTGTGTGTGTGTGTGTGTGTGTGTGTGCGTGCATGCGTGCGTGTGAGCGTGTGTGTGTGTGTGTGTGTATGTGTGTGTGTGTGTGTGTCTGTGTGTGTGTGTGTGTGTGTGTGTGTGTGTGTGTGTGTGTGTGTGTGTGTTGGATCACTTAACTCAGATGACTGCCAGCAGGCTGGAAGGCATCGCTCACCCTGCTGAGTGTGTGAATGCTGTGCAGATGGTGGGTGGTGAAAAGCGAGAGCTGGGTCCCTGCTGAGGTCTGGCAGGCTGCCAACACACACACACACATACACACACGCACACATACACACACACACACACACATACCAACTCTCCACTGATTCATAGTGATAAAACTAGACGTAGAGAGAGAGAAGGAGACTATTTGTTATCTACTAGTGTGTGTGTATATGCTTGTGCGTGCATGTGTGTGTGTGTGTGCAGTAAGAATTAGTGCCGATCAATAATTAATTGACACCAGCATTCGACCTCACTGATGACTATATACATCTCACACACACTCTCCCTGTGGGAATCTCCACAAACTATTACTAATTATTCCCTCTGAATCAACACACACACACACACACACACACACACACTGACGGCATGTTTCAGGGTGTGTGTGTGTGTGTGTGTGTGTGTGTTAGTAAAACAGTGAATTAACAGCCATAATCTTCCTCAATTACACACTAATTGGACCTGTGGATATTAGCGACAAGTGACAGCTTTGTGTGTGTCTCTGTGTGTGTCTGTGTGTGTGTGGTGTGTGTGTGTCTGTGTGCGTCTGTGTGTGTGTAGCAGAAGCTTTCACACTCTTGCCTCATCCTTCCTCCGTTCTCTTTGATGTCGACCTGACAGACTCTCTCAGCCAATCAGAAAGTTTACTTTGTGGAACCTGCAGCAAAGCCTTATGGGAGTTGTTGTTTTTTGGACTCCTCACTTATATATTCAACTCCTGTGAACATTCAGGAGGTAAAATGTCACGGAAACTTAACAGAATAAAACCTGAACGACGTCATCACCGGTGTGGGCGTCGCCCTTTCCTTCTGAAGCCTCCAGTTTAGCAACACGAATGCCGCCATCTTGTTTTTTTTTTGCAGCCAGTAAACTTTAGCTCTGAACATTCTGCGCCATACACACCCATTGTAAACTCTAAAATGGTCTGAAAATATTCCTAAACTTGAACAATAATTACATGAAAACTGTGCCAGCTTTCAAAAATCCACAACTCGGCAAATAAACTCCAGACTTTTATCAACCTTTTAAACTTGAAATCATGTCTCTACGTTAAAGTATGGCGAGTCACGACGGGCACAAAGATGAGTGTTTTTGCTCTCTTCACGCCGAAACCCCATTCAAGTGAATGAGACCGTTTCTCGCGTTTTTCAGGGAAACGGACGGTCGAATCTCTCAGAAAAGTCACAGCTCACGATTCCATCAGGAGTTTAGTGGGACAATGATGATTATTCTGAAGCCCGCAGGAGGACATGCCGTGTGTGTGTGTGTGTGTGTGTACACTCACACACTGATGGATTCTCTTGTACTTCCATGAGAGCGTTTCAAGTCTCCGTGTACTTTCTGTCTCTCACTTCTTCTTTCTTGTCTCTCGTCTCAGCGGCCGCCGTCCGTCCCGACCGGCGAGGCGTTCCGGTGGTTCTTCTAGACGAAGTCGCCCAACAACGAATCCAGCTCGACTCTAAAGAAACAACACAAAAAGGACTACAACTTCTGGGTTTGAACCCGGAGCTTTTGCAACAGGATTTCATACTGTGTGGGCGGTGATTTAACACAAATCCACTGGAACCGGGAACCCGCAAGGAGGGCGGAGCCAGAGGGGCAGTCGGGTCACAGGCAGCAGGAACCAGCCAATTAGAATTGGGCGAGATGATGTCATAGTTGCATGTTTTTCTGAACTTGTTTTGCAGGTAATTTTAAAACTCTGCTTTTAAACAGGTTGTCCGTTCATGCTAGAGTCAAAGGCTACAGCTAGCAGGGTACAATTATAAACCGACCAATCATTGCTGAGTAGGCGGGACCGAGAGGCTGGACGTTTCTGGTTCGATGTCTGAAGTCAGGTCTGTGTTTGACACAAACGTTCATAAAACAGGTCAGTGAACAGAGTAAAGAGTCTGAAGGGCACGACTAAGCATCCTCACTAGTCCTCCTTTAGCTTAGTGGCTAACGTTAGCTTCTTACTTTACACTTCAAAAAGTTAATTAGTGAAGATTTTCTTGACGAACTAAACCTGTAGGAATCATAAACGCTTGTTTGTTTTATGTAATGATTCAGAATCTAATGGAAGAAGCTGACTTCCTGTTGGACCACAGAAACACAACGACTTCCTGTTGGACCACAGAAACACAACGACTTCCTGTTGGACCACAGAAACACGACTTCCTGTTGGACCACAGAAACACGACTTCCTGTTGGACCACAGAAACACGACTTCCTGTTGCCCCTGACCGGTCTTCGGGGTCGCTTAAGCCACGCCTCTTAGGCCAGCCGGTAGCAGAGCCACGTTCACCTGACGGAGCCTCTCGTCGCCTCCAGAGGTCCGTAGAGCCGTCCGGTCACATTGAAGGTCGCCGGATCACCGAGTCTATGAATAATCACGCCGTTAGAAGTCGTCTCTGTATTTCAGAAGTAAAGACAGGAACCCTTTCATGCTCCCGACATGTTGGATCTGAGCCCGCTCACATGGTCGGCGTGTTGTAATGGATCGGTACCAGAAAAGACAAAAAAGCCCCTCGTAGTCCGATCCCTCCTTTACTTCCTGTTTGGAAAAACTAAGTTCTGTCAGGTTTTGTGTGTTTCATCAAGGTTTCGGTGGATAAACTCTGAGCCAGCAGATAGTGAATAGTAAAGGATTCAGGACGAGATGAACTCGTCTCTGTGGTTAAAGAACGACCCGTAGAACCCGTTCGACCTTCAGCATCTGTGGTCAGAACTGCCTCCTCCTCCTCCTAGCGACCCCATCGTAGCCGAACCAGGAAGATTCAGGCCTCGAGGGAACTCTGTTGTTCCACAGAAACTTTTACAGTTTGACCAAAACCGGACGACAAGTTGACCTCAAAGGACGACCTCGACCCCGGAGGGAGCACGGACCTCAGCAGGAAGTGATCCGGACTTTAAGGACTTCAGCTTCACCACAGTAGGACTACAATTACCACGTCACTGTTATCTGTCTCTTCCGTCTACCTCCTCCTCAAGAACCTAGAAGACACCTTGATGGATTATTTTCTGGGCTGGTGCGACTTGATCTGCTTCTTAACTCTCTAGAAGGTCCAAACCTCCTCATGGAACCTGGTTTCTTTGGTTATTAATGTACTCCTCTGTCCAAAGGAGCTCTCAACCGTTTTACTCTTGGTCTGGATTATAATGGAAAGTTCTCAGGGCGCATTTTATATGAACTAAAACAGACTGGAAAAAATTCACTTTGTCGTATTTTTGTATTTGCGTAAAAAGGTGGAAGTGGAAGGTTTGTCATTGTGATTAAAACATTTTGGGTGGAGTTTCTCTGAATATTGGCTCTTAATTGGCACATCCAGTCCCAAACGCTCCGATTGGTTAAGTCCATATCAGTGAAACCTCAAAGGACCTCACAGAGAGTTCAGAACCAGTTCCTCTGTTCTGGAACCGATGCAGGAGTTTAGATGCAGAGCGGGAACTCACGGGGAACCTTGGAACCAAGAGGAACCGAACAGGGTTGAACCAGAACATTAAACTTTAATAAAAACATGTTTCCAACTCGTCTGCGAGACTTTTTAAACCAATACAAAGACTTTCTGTCTCAATTTACATTCCTGGAAAACTCAAATTATTGCAACGTGAATGAACGCACAGCGTTCTTCATGAATGTTGATCAGACTCGTGACATCTGGAGACCAGGAGGCTCCTCAAGACCACTTTCAGACGTCACACTGATCAGTTTGATTCTGTCTAACGGATCAAAGGTTGTGGGTCATGAAAGATGTTTCTCCAGATTCCCATGAGGACGTTAAAGTCCGTGAGAGGTCGCCTCGCGCTGCATGTCCACGCCAGAGGGCGGAGCTAAAACACTGCCGACCACTGATTGGTCAGACAGAATCATCACGAACACAACATGGGACGTCTTGCAAGGCGGCCATTTTTAAAAAGCCTCCTGTCCAAAACTAACGCCATCTTTTATCAAGTGATCCAGATGTTTTAAAATAGCAGCCCGAAATAAATACTCCTACACTATGCATACTAAATATACTATGTACCCTATTCCCTACACTACGTATACTAAGTACACTACGCCCTACACTATGCATACTGAATATACTATGTACCCTATTCCCGACACTACGTATACTAAGTACACTACACCCTACACTATGCATACTAAATATACTATGTACCCTATTCCCGACACTACGTATACTAAGTACACTACGCCCTACACTATGCATACTAAATATACTAAGTACACTACGCCCTACACTATGCATACTAAATATACTATGTACCCTATTCCCTACACTACGTATACTAAGTACACTACGCCCTACACTATGCATACTAAATATACTAAGTACACTACGCCCTACACTATGTATACTAAGTACACTACGCCCTACACCATGCATACTAAATATACTAAGTACACTACGCCCTACACTATGCATACTAAGTACACTGCGTCCCAGACTATGAATACTCCTCTAGGTTTGGAGTAGTACTGCTATGAATACATGTGAAAGTTGGAGAATCTTGACTCTGAAGTAAAGACGGACGACCTTCGTCGGGCTGAGCGGTGGACATGAGGCGCTGCTCGCGGTTCCTGTTCCTCTGGTCTGTACTGGGAAGACCCCGTCTCAGTGGGAAGCGTTCACTGGGCCAGAACCAGAACGTTGAGTTTGGGAGACCGAACCCTTCTTTAAGGCTGATTTATACTCAGGTTTTACGCAGAGACGCAGGACAGCATGGCCGACCTCGCGTGGTCAAATCGGCCATTTTGCGTGCGTCGCCCAAAATATCTGACTATCCGTCAAAGTGACGCGAGCACTGAAGGCTGTGATTGGTCCACTAACCACGTCCTTTCTGAGTCTCTCATGTCCGGTTTCACAGCATCATACCTCTGTTTTTAAAAGCCACAGCAGAAACAGGAACAATGGATCCTGTTGAAGAACGTTTGGCTGAAGAGGTCCACAAATATGAGCATTTATAAAACCTGACGAGTATCAGGACACAAAGATGGAGGTGAATTCCTGGAGGGAGATATCGTGAACGTCGGTGTGCAGGTCCACTCTAAACGCTCGTTGCGCCACCTGCTGGTCTGGAGTATGAAACACACAGGAACTATAAAGCAACACGAGTCCGTCGATCCGACTGCGTGGCAGCAGCAGCTGTAGTTGCAGGAGTATAATTCAGCCTTTAGTCTCACAGGCGCGTTGGAGATGAATTCATCTTCGGTTTCTTTTGTTGTCGAGCGTCACAAGAAAATGAGGACGTCGGCTGCGTGTGTCACGTGACACTAAGGTCACGTGACCTTAGTGTCACGTGACCTTAGTGTCACGTGACCTTAGTGTCACTGCTGGATTGTAATAAAGCATTTAAAGGATGAGCTGTGAGTGTGTGATGGACGCACACGCTGCTGGAAAATATGTGGATGTCGGGTGATTGCATCACTGTGTGTGTGTGTGTGTGTGTGTGTGTGTGTGTGTGTGTGTGTGTGAGAGAGAGTGTGAGACAGAGAGAGCAGGCATGAAGATGAACAATATGTTTTTGTGTGAAAATGCGCTGCCACAAGATGGAAGCTGTGTGTGTGTGTGCGTGTGTGTGTGTGTGATGTTGCTATCAGAAAAAGAAAGACTGGTCGTCCCTGACGACGGAGCGCCGTGTTGCCTGGCAACAGTGCTAACAATGGCCCACCAGCAGTGTTCTAGAAAGTGGGCGTGGCCTGAAGCAGACGTCATGCATTGATGTTTGTGTCATGAAGCTGCAAATAAATCATCTTCCATTGAATCAACTGCAGCGCAACAAACACAGGAAGTTACGTCTGTTCCCTCCAGAATGAGATTACATCACTATTACATCACTAACTACATCACTATTACATCACTATTACATCACTAACTACATCACTATTACATCACTAACTACATCACTATTACATCACTATCTACATCACTATTACATCACTAACTACATCACTATTACATCACTAACTACATCACTATTACATCACTATCTACATCACTATTACATCACTAACTACATCACTATTACATCACTAACTACATCACTATTACATCACTATCTACATCACTATCTACATCACTAACTACATCACTAACTGTATCACTATTACATCACTAACTACATCACTATTACATCACTAACTACATCACTAACTATATCACTATTACATCACTAACTACATCACTATCTACATCACTATTACATCACTAACTACATCACTGTTACATCACTAACTACATCACTAACTATATCACTATTACATTAATAACTATATCACTATTACATCACTATCTCCATCACTATTACATCACTAACTACATCACTAACTATATCACTATTACATCACTAACTACATCACTAACTATATCACTATTACATCACTAACTACATCACTATTACATCAGTAACTATTAATATTACATCACTACTTCCTCGTTTATCCTGTTTCTCTTCACTTCCTCGTTTTTGCCAGCGTTCCTTCTTTGACAGAAGTCAGTGTGTCTCTGCTCTGCTGTGTGAGTGTGTGTGTCTGTGTGTGTCTGTGTGTGTCTGTGTGTGTGTCTAACAGCCGTTTAATGGAACCCTGATAGTCTTAATTAGTGTCTCCGTCTCTCCCTCGAGACTCATTATCCCTCTTAGTTTTTCTTCTGAGGGCGAGAGAAGCAGAGGAAGGAAGCAGTGAAGAAGAGGAAGCAGTGAGGAAGGAAGCAGTGAGGAAGAGGAAGCAGTGAGGAAGAGGAAGCAGTGAGGAAGAGAAAGGAGTGAGGAAGAGGAAGGAAGCAGAACATGAAGAACATGGAGGAACTGAGTGAAGCCTGAAGTGAAGAAGCAGCTGACGGCGCCATCTGGTGGTGAGAAACACAAAGTGCAGCTTTGCTGTGAAATTCAATTAAACAAAAATATAAAATACAAATAAACCGGAGAAGTAAATTAATACATGTGTTTTGATTACATCATAGCATGTTAAGTAGAAACTGATGTTTAAATATTAATGACAAATAATCCTGTTTGAACCAACAGTAACGTGTTTATATCTATTTAAATATGTATTCATGTCTTCATTCCAGATTCTTCTCTCAATTAATCCATTCATTATTTAAATCATTTAAAATATTATTTATTACTGAAAGCTCTCACTCCCACACACACACACTAATGGAAATTCTGTTTTATTTCAGACTACATTTGATCGACATACAGGAGGCGGGGTTTATTATACTCGGAAGTGGGCGGGGCTTATCTAACACCTTCAGAATAATCATCAATAATTATCATTAAGACCACAAAATGTAAAAAGAATACCTTTAAAATTCCTTAAAATGTCTCAAGCAGCAGTTTAAAAATATTAATTTAACTTGAAACAAGGATCTGATTGTGTGTGTGTGTGTGTGTGTGTGTGTGTGTGTGTGTGTGTGTGTGTGTGTGTGTGTGCATCCACACAACACAAAGAAACAAGTCACGTGTGAAAATAATCATTTAAACTTTGATCTTCACGTACAAACAGAATCAAACATCTGAAAGAACTCGAGAAGAAAATCATTTCAAACGTAGACAATTCAATTTAAACAAGTAAAAAATCTGTGTGTGTGTGTGTGTGTGTGTGTGTGTGTGTGTGTGTGTGTGTGTGTGTGTGTGTGTGTGTGTGTGTGTGTGTGTGTGTGTGTGTGTGTGTGTGTGTGTGTGTGTGTGTGTGTGTGTGTGTGTGTGTGTGTGCGCGCGTGTCCTACGTGGCAGAGTGTGTGTGTGTGTTGCAGCGTTCGGGCGACTGACAGTCCGAGCGTCCGTCTGCCAGCGAGGCGTTGGAGGTCCAGCGCTTCGCTGCGCTCTCGTCAGGGGAAGACGCCTCCTGACCGTCCGGCCGAGAGCTTTTGGGACGAGAGTCGACGGGGAACCGGGCGCCGGCTCCGGGATCGAAGTGGTTGCGAAGTCGGAGAAGTTTTGAGTGGGAGTCGAAGGAGGAGAAGGCCGAGCGGTTGGAGGAAGCGGCCGCGTGGACCGGCGGCTCTTCACCAGATCTGAGACTCGGCTGCGCGTCACCTGGGGGAGTCGACCCGCCGCCGGGAGCCGCCGGCTCCACACCGCCTGCAGAGCGCGAGAGCGCCCTCTTACCGGAAGGGTGGAGGTCAACGGGCACGGAGGGATCCCGAGTCCTGAAGTCACCGGAGGACACAAAAGCGGGAGGCGACGCGTCGTAACGGCGGACACCCGACAAGGGGTCAGCAGGTTCTACCGGACCGGAACGGGTACCGCCGAGAGCCGGCTTCTCCCCGGACCAGCCGGTCCCGTTGGCCGAATGGAAATCGACGGCGGGTAAAGAATTCCCGGGACGTGAGTCCAACACGGGCGAAGGAGGAGGAGACGTTCCTCTGCTGGAAGTATAACGGAACGCTGAAGAATTGAACTCCAGATACGAAAAGAACTCGGCACTTGTGGATCTGTTCCCCAAACCAGAAGAAGAACCGGCGCCGGCGGGAGGTTCTTGACTCGTGGAAGTGATGCCGTGGGCGTTGGCGGCGAGACGTCTCTTCAGCGGGTCCACGGGGATCCGGTGCGGACTCCCAGCGTCCTTGTGCTTCAGCGGCGGCGGCATGTTTCGGTTGTACGGCCTGACGAGACTCTCCTGCTTCAGGAGAGGAGGGACCTCTTGGACCTGCTGGACATCCTGGACCTGCTGGACCTCCTGGACCTGCTGGACCTCCTGGACCTGCTGGACCTCCTGGACCTCCTGGACCTCCTGGACCTGCTGGACCTGCTGGACCTGCTGGACCTCCTCTCCCGTGCCGGACTCCCTCAAGCGCTCAAGAGCCGGCGAGTCGAAGCCCCGGGGGGATCGGGGCGACCGGCCGGGGTCGAAGTTCACAGGCGGCGGTTTGCGTCTCGGCGCGGCGATTCCCTTCAGGTCGTCCAGGATGGAGGCGAGGAGGCGGCTGTCGGAAGACGACGCCTCCATCTGATCCGCGGACGCCGCGTCCTTCTCTCCGATTGGCCGAGAGCGGCTCGGGTCAGCGGCAGTCGGTCCTTCGTCGTCTTCGTCTTCCTCATCATCCAGCAGCAAACCGCCGGCCTCTACGTTTTCCACGTCCACGTCGTCCTCGCTGTCCTCGACGGCTACGGGACGCACGGCGCCCGCCGATCGGCCCGGTGGCTCGACCTCCGACCCTTCGGATCCCCGGTCCAGGATGTCGACGGGAAGCTCGCCAATTTCCGCGCCCAGGGCTCCGCCCACTCCGTCAGAGAGCACCGACGGGAGCGGAGGAAGGTCGGAGAAGTCCACGGTCTGCTGGCTGCTGATGGGGCTGCTGCTGCTGCCGGCGCCGAGGCTGCTGTCGCTGTCCAGCGTGATGATGACCGGAGAGCTGAGGGGGGAGGGACAGTCAGCACAGATGGACATGAGGACACGCCTTCAGGACGCATTGACCTTAAGGACACGCCTTCAGGACGCCTTGACCTTAAGGATACGCCTTCAGGATGCCTTGACCTTAAGGACACGCCTTCAGGACGCCTTGACCTTAAGGACACGCCTTCAGGACGCATTGACCTTAAGGACACGCCTTCAGGACACGCCTTCAGGACGCCTTGACCTTAAGGACACGCCTTCAGGACGCCTTGACCTTAAGGACACGCCTTTAACCCTTTGAGGAGACGACTTTAACCCTTTGATGAGACGACTTTAACCCTTTGATGAGACGACTTTAACCCTTTGAGGAGACGACTTTAACCCTTTGAGGAGGCTTCTTTAAGGAGACGTACCTGCTGTGTGGCGTCCTGCGCTGCCTCTTGCGGCGGCGCTTGCGGGCCGGGGTCAGCGTGGCGTTCGGCGAGGCGACGCCCTCGTAGATGATCTCCACGCTGGGGCTGCGGTCCGCCCGGCGGCTCCTGCTGGAGGACAGAAGATGAAGACGATGACATCACAGGACACGGCGGACTCACCGCCGGCAGGAGCAGGAAGCGCGTCCTCACCTCTCGCGCCGCCTCCTCGCCTCCTCCTCCCGGCCGCCCGGCCTCCAGGTGGGGTCCCTGTCGTCGCTGTCCAGGTGGCGGCTCTTGTACTTCCTCTTCCCGCCGGGTTTCTCCCCGCGGCGCCCGTCGGGGGAAAGCGAAGGCATCGGCGCCGGCGCCGGTGTGGAGGAGGAGAAAGAGGAGCAGGAAGAAGTAGAGGAGCAACGGGAGGCCGAGGAGGCCGAGGAGGTGAGCGGGGACACCTGGGAGCAGTGGAACTCCCAGGTGGAGTCCGGCGAGGAGTGGAACGGCGAGGACGAGTGCGAGCGGTGGCGCATCATGGCGGGGTAGATGGAGCGGTTGGGGTTGTAGAGCGTGCCGCTCCTCTCGCGCCCGCGCCTCCTCTTCCTCTTCTTCTTCTCTCTCTCCGCCTCGCCGGCAGACTTCCCGTCCGCGGGTGGCGGCGGGCTGAGCGCGCACACAGAGTTCCCGCTGCCGCCGGAGCCGCCGCCCGACCAGGAGCCGTCCTTCTGCCTCAGCTCGCCGCCGGACGTGGAGGGAGGGATTGTGGGTGAGTACGAGAGGGGCTGGGCGGCGGGGGGGAGGGGCGGAAGCTCCTCGCTCATCTTCCTCTTCTTCTCGTCCTCCTCGCTGTCGGAGGAGAGCTGCACCAGCTCGGGAGTCCGCTCCGCTATCGGCTTCTTGTACCCGACAATCAGACACTCCCCCTCCTCTTCCTTGTCTGCGCCTCCCTCCTCCTCATTGGTCGCCTCCTGAGGGGCGTGGCCAAACGGCGGCTCGGCGGTGGAGTAGGAGGGTCCTGGAGTCTCGTCGTCCCAGGTCGCCAGGCTGAGGCCGCTTCCTGCGTGCATGTTGTCGTCATCGTCGTCAAGAGCGTCGCCGCACGCAGTCGCCCTCTCCGCCGACCTTCCTCCCGCCGGCCCCTCCTCTTCCTCACCCTCCGATATGGCGATGACGGAGCTGCCGTCGGAGGAGCTGCTCGTGCCGTCCAGCTCCACGGCGGCGTCCGGCGGCTCGTACGACGCCTGCAGGTCGTAGCTCTCCAGGCTGAGCGGCGAGCGGGCGAAGCTCACCAGCTCGTGCAGGAAGTGGTCGGTGCGCGCCAGCAGGAACTGCCGCAGCTCTTCTTCTATGGTGGGCGTGTCCTCCAGGCCGTGGCGGGCGACCCGCGCCATAATGATGCGCTGGACGATGTCGACCAGCGAGGCGTGGGCGCCGTACAGCACAGTGAGCTCCCGCCGCAGCCAGGGGCGGAGCCTGTTGAGGTGGGTGGGGTTACGTCGGAAGCTCTCGGCCGTGATGTCGCGCTGCTGTGATGTCACGCCACCGCCGGCGCGGACCCGGATGGCGTTGCGGTAGAGTGCGCGGCGGAAGGCCACGGTCTCTCGCTCCCGCAGCCGCCGCACCGCGCCGCCTTCCCGCTGCAGCCGCTGCCTCGCCGCCAGCCGGGTCATCAGCCGCCGCGCCGCGCGGTCGTTGGGCGCCGCCGGCATCGCCGCGCCACCGAGACCCGTCAGCCCCTCGAATATCACACCGCGCTCAGACGGGTCGGCCCCGCCCCTCGTCCGACGCTCCCCCGGCTCCTCCCCCTCCTCCTCCTCGCTGTGCTCGTGGCGAGGAGGAGGGGGCAGCGCGAGAGGAGGAGCGTCCAGGTACCACTCCCACACCCCAGCCCTGCGGGCGCCCCGCCTCCGCCTCCGGGTCGTTGCCTCGCCGCCGCCTTCGTCGCCCCCGCCGCCGCGGTGCCTCCTGAGCATCAGCCTCATCTGGTGGTCGCTGCGCGCCGCCGACGCCATGGCCGCCACCATGGCCACGGTGGCGGCCACGCTGCTGTTGGCGGGCGGCGGCCGCAGCGTGTACTCCTTGAAGTCGTCCTCGGCGCGCACCGAGTGCAGGATGGAGGCGAAGGGCTGCTTGCAGAGCGGACACTCGGCCTTGTTGTGCGACCACTCCTGGATGCAGGGGAAGCAGAAGCGGTGCAGGCAGCGGTCCAGGTACGCCAGGTTGTTGAAGCGGTCCAGGCAGATCGGGCACTTAGAGTCGGGCGACGCCTCCTCGGCCGCCGCCATGGCCGCCCGCGCCGAAGAGGAGGGAGGAGGAAGAGGAGGAGACCAGGAGGCGGCGGGCGCGGCAGCCATGGCGGGCGGCGCCGCGTTGGCGGTCTTCTTCCTCCTGCCGCTCCCTCGGCGCCGCCCCCCCTGCTCCTCTTCCTCCTCCTCTTCCTGCTCGCCTGCAGCAGCGGCTGCGGCCGCGTTGTCACGGCGACGCACTCGCAGCTTCATCCTCATGGGCGCCTGAAGAGACAGGAAGTCAGTTAGTCACTACGACAACCAGGGCCATAACCCGCTACACAAGCTAGCACGACGCTAAGCTAGTGAGTGAGCGTTACCTTCCAAACACACAAAGACAAAAACATACAAAGACGCACACACACACACACACACACACAAACATACAAAGACACACAAACGCACAAAAACATACAAAGACACAAAAACACACAAACATACAAAGACACAAAAACACACAAACATACAAAGACACACATACAAAGACTGGAAGCTCCCAGATGAGCATGTTAGGTATGTTAGCATTGAGCTAACCGGCAGCTTAAACGTTATTTTAACCTACAACCCACAAACAAACAAACAAACAACCCCCCCTCCCCCCTGCGCACGCGCGCACACACACACACACACACACACACACACACACACGCGCGCGCGCGCGCACACACGTGACGGGTGGAGGAACAGAAAGCTTTCCTGACAGCTTGTTCGCTTGCTAGCTTGTTATCTTGCTAGCTTCCCTGTCAGCTTGTCAGCTCGTTAGGTTGTTAGCCTGTTAGCTAGTTAGCTTGATAGCTTCCTACCCGAGCAGCCGTAGCAGCAGCAGAAGAAGTCGCCTCCTCGGGCCGCTCCGGGAGCTTCTTATCCGGGGTCTTTCTCCTCCTGCGGGCAGAGTTCCGCACCGTGAGCGGCATCCGGGTTCAGCGAGCCATCGGGAGCCGCCGCGCGGACCCGTGTACACTGGAGCCTCCCGGGAGAAAAGGGGACATCTGTGTCCGGTGCTACCGCCCCGACCCGAAGCTTCACACAGCCGGAAAGAGAAAGGTGCCGCGGTGCATTGTGGGACGCAACACATTGTTTTTCCTTTTTTTTTTTAGACAAAGATCATCAATAAAGAGGGAGGATTTACACACACACACACACACACACACACACACACACACACACACACACACACACACACACATATATATATATATATATATATATATATATATATATATATATATATATATATATATATATATAGTGCTCATTATGCTAAATATATAGTGCTCATTATGCTAAATAATTCATAACACGTCGTCATTTATCAGATGATTACTCATCTGAATATGCAAAATAAAGATACAGTATTAAGTACTTAAAATGGAAGTACTCTATTACAGTACTTCATAATTTCAGTACAGTACTTGAGTAAATGTACTTTCTTGCTTTTCAGCACTCAGAACAGAACTCGTTGTTTTTGTGTTTGTGAAATGAGGCGGAGTGAGACATCCTCGCCGCGTCAGTGCTGCCCTCTAGCGGTCAACAGGTGTGTTGTAGTATTGTGGTAATATAAATACTCAAACTTGTTGAGCAATATATATATACATCATACATGTGTTAGTAATAGTGATACACATATTGATGTATTAGTAATATGATAAATCATTATAATATATTCGTAATAGTGTTGTTAATATTCATGTGTTCATGCAGTGACGCTCCGCAGCCGCAGGTGGCGGTAACGCTTCACTCTGCGGCTACAACCCGCCTGTTAGAGCCAGAGAAGAAGAGCGAAGCGCCGTTGAGGTCTTCGGTGTAAACAAACCGTTTACCGTCGCGTTCCGGTGGGTTAGAAACAAGATGGCGCCGTTCAGCAGGCGGGATCTAGACAGGATCTACACTCTGGTACGTTACTGTTGACCTGGTTAGTCACTGCTCGTTAGAGCTCGTTAGTGAGCCGATAGTGCTAGTTAGTGAGCAGCTAGAGGTAGTGAGTGAGCCTATAACTAGTTAGTGAGCCGATAGCGCTAGTTAGTGAGAAGCTAGGTTCAGGGACTGGCTGCCTCTCACCCAGAGGGACTAGTACTGTGTGTGTGTGTGTGTGTGTGTGTGTGTGTGTGTGTGTGTGTGTGTGTGTGTGTGTGTGTGTGTGTGTGTATATACACACACACACACAAACACAGAACCTCTTCGTCGTGCAGACACAGCAGAGTCTTCTTCTGCCTCCAGGTCTTGCTGGCTGTGGTGCTCTTGTCTTGGTCCTATGTGATCTACGCCAGCAGGATCGCTGCTCATTGGCTGCTGGAGGAAAGTACCGCCCTCCTGCAGCAACACTGACAGCCCATTGGCTGGAGAGGACTACAAGAACCATGAGACCTGCTGGTCTCCTTTATGAGGACTACAAGAACCATGAGACCTGCTGGTCTCCTTCATGAGGACTATAAGAACCATGAGACCTGCTGGTCTCCTTCATGAGGACTATAAGAACCATGAGACCTGCTGGTCTCCTTCATGAGGACTATAAGAACCATGAGACCTGCTGGTCTCCTTCATGAGAACTATAAGAACCATGAGACCTGCTGGTTTCCGTCATAGAAACACAGAACTATGCTACCTGTTTCCAGTCGTTATGCTAAGCTAACCAGCTGACTTTATTTATAAAGACTGTTTTCTTTAGTGTCATTTGTGTTCTTGTTGTTTTTCTGGTTTCACTTTGATATTGAACAGCCTGGTTTCCTGCGCTGTGATTAGTCCACAGGCTCCCCGTGGAGCATCCAATCAGATTGATCGATAGAACAAAGACCAGTGATGTATTCAGTAACTAAGAGCCTTGGTCTCTCTCACACACTCACACTCACACACACACACACACACTCACACAGACACACACACACACACACACACACACACACACACACACATGATGTATTCAGTAACTAAGAGCCTTGGTCTCTCTCACACACTCACACTCACACACACACACACACAGACACACACACACACACACACACACACACACACACACACACACACACACACACACACACACACACACACACACACACACAATGTATTCAGTAACTAAGAGCCTTGATCACACACACACACACACACACAATGTATTCAGTAACTAAGAACACACTCTCTCTCACACACAGTTGTTTGATGTGTGTCCTCTCAGGTATGGTAATCCCCTCAACAGAATGGGTGCATGAGGGCGAGCGAGCTCTGCGCTGAGTGAAGAGAGCGAGGCCGAGGCGGCGATCACTCATTCTATTAAAACACTTCACACACTTCACACACTTCACACACTTCACACGCTCACCTGTGATTAAAGTACACACTCTGCTCCTCGCTGGAACTGAACTCCCATGTGCGCCTGTTTACAGCCTTTATGCTAAGCTAAGCTAGCCATGTTCAACCAGAGAAATATGAAAACGTTTCACATGAACGTGAGTCAGAGTGAAAATACTTTAATAAATACATGAAGTGTGTTTTTATTAAAGTATATTTATATTCCAACAGTTTGTCAATAAAACACATCAAAACTCTAAATGATGGAAATGTTTATATGATGTACAAAAGTGTGTGTGTGTGTGTGTGGATAAAATGATGAAGACCGTTGAGAGTCATAAAATAACTGTCAGACGTCTGTTAGTGAATTATATTTGTTATATTTATCATGAATATTCAACAGATGTTAATGAGCTCTGAAACACACGGCTCATTAAAACTACAAACTCATGCAACAGTTAAACACAAGTTCACTACACAAAGACACACACACCACTGACTCCTGTCACTGATATTCACTATTCACCTGTAAATACATGTTTTATTGATCCAAACATCAGCGTCTAATCAGGTGATCAGTGGTTGAGGAGTATTAGTACAAGTACAAGTACCACACTGGCAATACTACACTAGCCGTGAAAGTACTTATGTAAAATATCTTTAAAATACCAAAAGTTTATATTCTGCAAACAGATGCATGTTATGAGTGAATGAATCTGTTGTTGCAGTGAGAATAGTTACTTTCAATAAATAAAAAGAGAAATTCAAAAACTATTATTTCGGAAAATACAAGGAAATATTTCTAGTTTGTAATATTTTTACAGCTCTGGGAGATTTTGTCTTTTCTCAAAATGAAGTTAGTTTTAAACTGTTATCATAAAATAATATTAAGTTTACAAACTTTAAAATGTGTCAGATAAATATAGTGAAGTAAAAATACTGCAGTATTTCCCAAGAAGTATAAAGTAGCAGACAATGGAAATACTCAAGTAACGTACAAGTACCTCAAAACTGTACTTAGGACAGCACTAAAGAAAATGTCTAACCTTCCACGACGTAACAGCTGGAGGCCGTCGTGGTTCTGGAGGCCGTCGTGGTTCAGGAGGCCGTCGTGGTTCTAGAGGCCGTCGTGGTTCTGGAGACCGTCGTGGTTCTGGAGGCCGTCGTGGTTCTGGAGGCCGTCGTGGTTCTAGAGGCCGTCGTGGTTCTGGAGACCGTCGTGGTTCTGGAGGCCGTCGTGGTTCTAGAGGCCGTCGTGGTTCTGGAGACCGTCGTGGTTCTGGAGGCCGTCATGGTTCTGGAGGCCGTTGTGGTTCTGGAGGCCGTCGTGGTTCTGGAGACCGTCGTGGTTCTGGAGGCCGTCGTGGTTCTGGAGGCCGTCGTGGTTCTGGAGGCCGTCGTGGTTCTGGAGGCCGTCGTGGTTCTGGAGGCCCGGCATGGACGAGTCCAGTTTTCTCTCTTTCTCCAGCGAGCTCTTCTTCCCCTCCAACCAGTAAGTCACCATGTCCCCTTTCCCCTGTTGGAGACAAGACCCAGAGTGACCGCGCACTCCCAGTGCTCCCAGTGCTCCCAGTGCTCCCAGTGTTCCCAGTGTTCCCAGTGCTCCCAGTGCTCCCAGTGTTCCCAGTGCTCCCAGTGCTCCCAGTGCTCCCAGTGTTCCCAGTGCTCCCAGTGTTCCCAATGCTCCCAGTGTTCCCAGTGCTCCCAGTGTTCCCAATGCTCCCAGTGCTCCCAGTGCTCCCAGTGTTCCCAGTGCTCCCAGTGTTCCCAGTGTTCCCAGTGCTCCCAGTGTTCCCAGTGCTCCCAGTGTTCCCAGTGTTCCCAGTGCTCCCAGTGTTCCCAGTGCTCCCAGTGTTCCCAGTGTTCCCAGTGCTCCCAGTGCTCCCAGTGTTCCCAGTGCTCCCAGTGTTCCCAATGCTCCCAGTGCTCCCAGTGCTCCCAGTGTTCCCAGTGCTCCCAGTGCTCCCAGTGCTCCCAGTGCCTGACAGAAGTGAGCTCATGCTCACCTTGACCTGCATCATCCCTCTGCACTCCAGCAGGTAGCCTCCGATCTCCTCCAGCAGGTAGAACGTACTGGAGCTGCACTGAATCTTCAGGGCTGAAAACACTCGATACTTCAGTAAAGGTACTAATACAACAGTAAAGAAGTACTCTGGTACAAGCACAAAAACACAAAAGTCCTCATAGTTCAGAATAGCGTCTGACGTGATGTCGTTGGTGCTTCAGCGGGCAGGAAGTTACCCAGACTGGTGGACTCCATCCTGGACGACGTGTTCACTGTGTCTCCAAACAAACAGTACCGAGGCATCTTGGTCCCCACGACGCCGGCCACCACCGGCCCTGCGGAGCGCCCCCTATGGTCAATACTGGTGTAGACCTGTGTGTGTGTGTGTGTGTGTGTGTGTGTGTTTTGTCCTACCAGAGTGTATCCCGGCTCGTATCTGCAGCTGTGTGTTGGGTTTGTGGGGGATCCTGAAGGTGCGACAGACGCCCACCAGGTCCAGAGCCATGCTGGCGATCTCTGCGGCGTGGAGGATCCCGTTCTCCAGGGGAACGCCAGAGACCACCATGTCTACGGGACCACACCGAGATCCAGACCACAGCAATGGTGGTACTGTGTGTGTGTGTGTGTGTGTGTCACTCACAGGCGTCTCCGATGGTCTCAACCTTGTAGACATCATAGTTGTCGATGATGTCGTCAAACGTTGTGTAGAGCTTGTTGAGGAAGTCTACAACCTGGTAAGGAGTGCTGCTGCTGGACAGCTGGGTGAAGCCCACAATATCACTACACACACACACACACACACACACACACACACACACACACACACACACACACACACACACACACACACACAATATGGCCGATGTTGTTTTTAGGTTTAGGTAAATCAAGAGAGAAGTAGAGTCATTTATATAGACTTCTATACAACCAAGAGGAGTCTCCCCCTGGTGGTCAGGAGAGAGAATGCAGCTTTAACACATGAAGCATAGACTTCTATACAACCAGAGGAGTCGCCCCCTGGTGGTCAGGAGAGAGAATGCAGCTTCAACACATGAAGCATAGACTTCTATACAACCAGAGGAGTCGCCCCCTGGTGGTCAGGAGAGAGAATGCAGCTTCAACACACGAAGCATAGACTTCTATACAACCAGAGGAGTCGCCCCCTGGTGGTCAGGAGAGAGAATGCAGCTTCAACACATGCATCCTGTCCTACCTGAAGAAGATGGTGGCGCTGACGTAGCTCTGGGCCTGCATGGGTTTTCCCTGCCGCAGGTCATCAGCTACTTGTTTAGGGAGCATACCTACGACACAAACATGCAGCGAGTTCTCCAGATACATTCTGTCTTTTTGAGAAGAACGTTTTCATCCAAATATATTCCAGTTTCAGGTGTGTACATCAGTGTGTGTACATCAGTGTGTGTACATCAGTGTGTGTACGTCAGTGTGTGTACATCAGTGTGTGTACATCAGTGTGTGTACATCAGTGTGTGTACGTCAGTGTGTGTACGTCAGTGTGTGTACATCAGTGTGTGTACATCAGTGTGTGTACATCAGTGTGTGTACATCAGTGTGTGTACATCAGTGTGTGTCCTACTATAAAGCAGCCGGTCAGTCTTCTGCTTCTCGTGCATTAGATCCTGCGTCCGCTCCGTCACCAGCACCTCCAGGTGTTTACTGTACTTCTCCATCTGAAACAAATATAATGGGATATAGCATGTATATATATATATATATATATATATATATATATATATATATATATATATATATATATATATATATGTATATATATGTATATATATGTATATATGTGTGTGTATATATATATATACACATTTATTTGAGTGACACGGTCTCACCAGGTTCATCATCATGTCCACAGGGCTGACTTTGATCGGGTTGATCCGGTGAACAAACTTCTTGATTTGCTCAAAGGTGGGGCGGTGGACGGGGTTGTGAGAGCGACATCGCCGGATCAGCTACGGGAACACAGGAGGGACAAAAGGACGGCAGAAAAGGTGAGTTAGCTAGGGGTAGATAGTTAGCTAGGTAGATAGTTAGCTAGTTTGCATAATAACAGGCGGATTAGCGAATGAACAACCAACCAAACGTTAGTCCAGGTGTGACATCACACAGCAGGTGTGCAGGTTCTCACCTCTACGTAGTCAGCAGGACAGGGACAGGTGCTGTCTGCTTTACTGGAGATCAGCTCAGGTAGCGGAGGACACCAGGAACTCTCCAGACTCGACTCCTCCACCTGGAAAGTATTCATGTTTCTGTCCTCCATTCAACCAGCGACGCACAACACAACAAGAGGCGCCTGCCAGGCGGGACTTACTGGGACGGGGTCGCTGCGAGTGGCGATCTCCAGCAGGATGATGGAATAACTGGAAATAACATCATGAAGATGATTAGTAAACAGTCCATGTTTGATGTGTTTTCCCCTCAAGACAACAGGTAAACAACTTTTAAAATGCTGATTTCTCTGAATGGAGTCTGGTTTGACCAATGCTAAGCTATGCTAACATTGTAGCCGCTCATCATAAAAGGTATAAATACAGCGTGTAGTTTGTAGCCTGTGATTTATACTCATATCATCTGGTCTGTGTACTTATATGACGTTGTGGAAAATCTCAATGCTTTAAAGACACAACGTCGCAGAAACTTCTCACTGGAGCGTGAATATGAATGACATGAATTATCGTCCATGGGCGTCCATTGGTATGCATGGGCGTCCATTGTTATGCATGGGCGCCCATTGGTATGCATGGGCGTCCATTGGTATGCATGGGCCTCCATTGGTATGCATGGGCGTCCATTGTTATGCATGGGCGCCCATTGGTATGCATGGGCGTCCATTGGTATGCATGGGCATCCATTGTTATGCATGGGCGTCCATTGGTATGCATGGCCGTCCATTGGTATGCATGGGCGTCCATTGGTATGCATGGGCGTCCATTGGTATGCATGGGCGTCCATTGGTATGCATGGGCGTCCATTGGTATGCATGGCCGTCCATTGGTATGCATGGGCGTCCATTGGTATGCATGGGCGTCCATTGGTATTGATGGGCGTCCATTGGTATGCATGGGCGTCCATTGGTATTCATGGGCGTTCATTGGCGTCTTTGCATGGACTTTGTACGTAATTGCGTCGAGCGAATCCGCCGCCTGGCGCTTGCCGCGAACTCAGCAGGAGGTAACTGCTCCGAGTACCTGAACACGTCTCCAGCCAGCGTCGGCTCCATGTTGGAGTTGTGAAACTCGGGCGGCATGTAGACCTCCAGGACTCTCTGCTGATAGGAGGAAAGAGGCTCGGCGCCGTCGTCCCTGCGATACGTCATCAGCCCGTAATCTGACAGGACAGACCAGGCGGCATCAACATCAGCAGGTTTCTTTCTTTAGATTTTTGCTGTTTTAATCTATTGATAAACTCATATTATTATGAATAATGCGTATTGTGCATGCTCAGAAAAACTGCATATTGATTTTGAGATTAAGTCATAGACGACAGCTCACCTGTGATCTTGCAGACCCAGCGGTCGTCCAGCACACAGTTCAGGGACTTGAGTCGGCCGTGACAGATCCGGTGTTGGTGCAGGTACGCCATCCCTCTGGCGATGTCCGTGGCGAACGAAAACCTGGAGGGAATCAAACCGTCGGTCATTACTCGTGAACCGTGTGAATCATCAGGCGCCTAAATCTGCAGGATTTGAAACGACACCTGAAGCCCCAGTTGAGCGGGACCTCCTCGTTGAGGAGGACGTCGTTCAGGCTTCCTTTCGGGCAGTACTCCGTCACCAGGGCCACGTCCGGCACCTCCACGCAACCGCCGATGAACTTACAGAGGTTCGGGTGATCGAGCTCCCTGGAAAGAGAGAGAGAGAGAGAGAGAGAGAGAGAGAGAGAGAGAGAGAGAGAGAGAGAGAGAGAGAGAGAGAGAGAACAGTGTTTTGTGTTTGAATATTAATGGGTTTAATGTCCCATTTGAAACGTGTTGGAGACAAAGTCAGGTGATGAGTGTGTTCATCACCTGACTTGTTTGACTTCCTGTCTGATGGTTTTGGACAGACAGAACGTCTTCGTTTGAATCCTCTTGATGGCCACCGTCCTGCCGTCACTGCACAACAAAAGCATCATAAATCAACATCATATGTTATGAAGATTGTAAGTGTTTTAAATGTCTTTACATGTCTTATCTACTCGCATCTTTAAACTTCGTCAGCCACCTGAACCTCTTCGAGCACAAGTAGTTTGATCAGAATTCCTGCTGCTTGTCTTCAAACTGTCACTTCACACCAGAAACCTTTAGCTTCTCTTGTCAGAAGAAAAATAAGCGAGGTATCAACAGAGGAGTTGCTGCTGTATAGTATGCATGGTATCGACCAACGCCGCATGCAGCGCATCCCGAGCGGCGAGGAGGTTCAGGTGGACAGACGGGTGGCCTACTAGATCCCCGTGCAGGTGAACAGGGTTCTCCGGGGCCCCGCTGGTCCCACGCTGCAGCTGAGAGCCGTCACGCAGCTGGTGTTACTGTCGCTGTTCCCCACCGGGACGCTCATGATGCTGCCCATGGTCAGACGGGCCTCCTGATCTACAGAGACAGAGGGATTCAGACCTGTCAGGACCGACTCCAGACCTGCTCAGGCCAGTTTGGACCAGGCCCTCTGCTTAAGGCCTGTTCAGACCAGTTCTAGACCTCTGGTACTAGTTCCTCATGAGTTCCAGACCTCTGGTACTAGTTCCTCATGAGTTTTAGACCTCTGGTACTAGTTCCAGACCTCTTCTACTAGTTTCAGACCTCTGGTACTAGTTCTAGATATCTGGTACTAGTTTTAGACCTCTGGTACTAGTTCCTCATTAGTTCTAGACCTATAGTACTAGTTTTAGACCTCTGGTACTAGTTCCTCATTAGTTCTAGACCTCTAGTACTAGTTCTAGACCTCTGGTACTAGTTCCTCATCGGTTTTAGACCTCTGGTATTAGTTCCAGACCTCTTCTACTAGTTTCAGACCTCTGGTACTAGTTCTAGATATCTGGTACTAGTTTTAGACCTCTGGTACTAGTTCCTCATTAGTTCTAGACCTCTAGTACTAGTTTTAGACCTCTGGTACTAGTTCCTCATTAGTTCTAGACCTCTAGTACTAGTTCTAGACCTCTGGTACTAGTTCCTCATCGGTTTTAGACCTCTGGTACTAGTTCCAGACCTCCGCTACTAGTACCAGAGGTCTGTTACTAGATCCTCATCAGTTCTAGAGATGTTAAGACTTGATGAAACGGGTTCTGGCCAGCAATCCTGGACCGGTCTGGATTGTGACCCACCTTGTTTTATCGTGCTGAAGTCGATGATCCAGCTCTCGTCCCACAACAGCTTCCGTTTCTGGTACCTCAGCCACTGCACCACACAGATTGTGTTCATTGTTGTGTGTAATGTTGAGCAAAGTGTTGAGTGTTGCGTTGCGAGTTCTCACCACGACCGTCAGCACAAAGCACAGGCAGAGCAGGCTGAGCGGCAGGCCGATGGCCAGCTGGGTGGTCGCGGCCATCGGGCATTCGCCACAGTCGGCTGAACAGGTGGAACAGAGCTCCGCCTCCTCGCAGACGCCATCACCGCACACTGAGGAGGGCAGAAGAGAGGAGCTGCTGCTTCATGTGCTGGCAGCGAGCGACTGCGATGAGATGCGTGAGGTCAACAGGGACGACCTACCGACCGCCGGCTGCACCGTGCTCTTGGCCTCCAGAGCGACCTGCATGCGGCCCACTCGTATGTGAGCGATGAGCGAGGTCAAGCCGGCGTGGAACAGAACCACCTGCAGGACAGAGTGCAGGGTTCACCTGTCACAGGTACGCGAAGGTAACACCAGAGGGTCTCTCCTTCCTGTAGTCACATGAAGGCCCCAAAGGACAGGTGACCCTCACCTCCTCAGAGGACAGGTGACCCTCACCTCCTCAGATGACAGGTGACCCTCACCTCCTCAGATGACAGGTGACCCTCACCTCCTCAGATGACAGGTGACCCTCACCTCCTCAGAGGACAGGTGACCCTCACCTCCTCAGATGACAGGTGACCCTCACCTCCTCAGATGACAGGTGACCCTCACCTCCTCAGAGGACAGGTGACCCTCACGTCCTCAGATGACAGGTGACCCTCACCTCCTCAGATGACAGGTGACCCTCACCTCCTCAGATGACAGGTGACCCTCACTCCCCCAAAGGACAGGTGACCCTCACCTCCTCAGAGGACAGGTGACCCTCACGTCCTCAGAGGACAGGTGACCCTCACCTCCTCAGATGACAGGTGACCCTCACTCCCCCAAAGGACAGGTGACCCTCACCTCCTCAGAGGACAGGTGACCCTCACCTTGGCGGTCCAGTTGTTCTGGGTCATCCTCCCCGAGGTGGAGATGGTGTGAGTGAAGATCTTCCCGTCGTCAGGAATCCAGGGACCACAGATGCTCTCCGTCTGCAGGGTGAGCAGCACTTACAGTGACGAGGGCAGCGGCCGCATCTATAGCCAGTACGACCAGTACCATGTGGACCGGTACCATGTGACCCAGCACCATGTGACCAGTACCATGGGACCCGGCACCATGTGACCAGTACCATGTGACCAGCACCATGGGACCAGTACCATGGGACCGGTACCATGTGACCAGCACCATGGGACCAGTACCATGGGACCCGGCACCATGTGACCAGTACCATGGGACCAGCACCATGGGACCAGTACCATGTGACCAGCACCATGGGACCAGTACCATGGGACCCGGCACCATGTGACCAGTACCATGGGACCGGTACCATGTGACCGGCACCATGGGACCAGCACCATGTGACCAGCACCATGGGACCTGGCACCATGGGACCAGTACCATGTGACCCAGCACCATGTGACCCGGTACCATGTGACCCAGTACCATGGGACCAGTACCATGTGACCCAGCACCATGTGACCCGGTACCATGTGCCCCAGTACCATGGGACCAGTACCATGTGACCCAGCACCATGGGACCAGTACCATGGGACCCAGCACAATGGGACCAGTACCATGTGACCCAGCACCATGTGACCAGTACCATGTGACCCAGAGGGCAGGAGTGGATGTTGGCGTGGTGAATGCAGCAGTTTTCTCCGTCAGCGTCTTTCCAGTTGGACGGACAGTCCAGATGTTCACAAAACCTCCGAGCTGCGTCTGCGTCTGATATGGAGCTACACACGCACACGCACACGCACACGCACGCACACACACGCACACGCACACGCACGCACATACACGCACACGCACACGAACGCACGCACGCACGCACATACACACACGCACATACACAGTTGGTCGCAGCAGTACACCAGTACAATAGTACAGCAGTACACCAGTACAATAGTACAGCAGTACAGCAGTACACCAGTCACCAGTACAGCAGTACACCAGTCACCAGTACAGCAGTACACCAGTCACCAGTACAGCAGTACACCAGTCACCAGTACAGCAGTACACCAGTCACCAGTACAGCAGTACAGCAGTACAATAGTACAGCAGTACAATAGTACACCAGTCACCAGTACAGCAGTACAGCAGTACACCAGTACAATAGTACAGCAGTACACCAGTACAGACCTGTGGGA
>NW_027175943.1:278792-303792 GCF_023055335.1 Clinocottus analis | reverse complement strand
CCTTGAACTTCTTCCCGCTCAGAGGACAGAGCCACTTGTCTTTACTGAGCTCCTGAGTGTTGGACGACAAGAACTTCTCCACCTGGCAGACAGACAGGTAGAGAGAGACACAGGTAGAGAGACAGACAGGTGATCAGACAGACAGGTGGTCAGACAGACAGGTAGTCAAACAGACAGAAAGGCAGTCAGTCAGACAGACAGGTAGTCAGACAGACAGACAGGTAGTCAGACAGACAGACAGGTAGTCAGTCAGACAGACAGGTAGTCAGACAGACAGCACCTCCTGCTCCGGCTCCTTCCTCCCGAGTCTCGCAGCCTCGTCTTCACTCAGCGTCTCTGAGGCAGAAAGAAGAGGAGCCAGACGCTCCTCACACATCCTCTGGTGCTCGCTCACTGTCCAATCAGAGAGCAGTGACATCATCACTCACTGTCCAATCAGAGAGCAGTGACATCATCACTCACTGTCCAATCAGAGAGCAGTGACATCATCACTCACTGTCCAATCAGAGAGCAGTGACATCATCACTCACTGTCCAATCAGAGAGCAGTGACATCATCACTCACTGTCCAATCAGAGAGCAGTGTGTGTGTGTGTGTGTGTGTACCTTCAGCTGCAGTGATGCGGGCTGCAGGTAGGGGGCCTCGTACGTGGATGAGTCCACAGCGATGAGGCATCTCGTCCTCAGCAGGATATTCACAGAAGTTATAATAATCTACTGAGTGAACCAGACGCAGGTAGAGCAGCAGCCTGTCCAGCACCTGCACACACACACACACACACACTGAGAAACAAACCTACACACACAGTCAAACAGACGGAGCTCCTCCCACCTTCAGCAGCTTCTCGTCCGTCTCCACGGCAACGTCAGAAGAGGCGGGGTCTTTGGCTTCATCGACTCCGCCCCCTGAAGCTCCCATTAGCTCCTCCTCCTCGGCGCTCACCTCCTCGATGAGGTAGTCTGTGATGTTCTTCAGGACGGGGTTGGTCTCCACCTGCAACGCAACACCATGACGTCAGCAGTACTCCATGACGTCAGCAGTACTCCATGACGTCAGCAGTACTCCATGACGTCAGCAGTACTCCATGACGTCAGCAGTACTCCATGACGTCAGCAGTACTCCATGACGTCAGCAGTACTCCATGACGTCAGCAGTACTCCATGACGTCAGCAGTACTCCATGACGTCAGCAGTACACCATGACGTCAGCAGTACTCCATGACGTCAGTACATGACATCACCAGTACTTCATGACGTCACCAGTACTTCATGACATCACCGCTCCATGAGCTCAGCGTACCTGTCCGGCCCACAGCGCCCCCCGCTGGTCGAGGCCGTGGACGAGTCGTGCTGACAGGCGGATGTCGTTCTTCACCACCGGCTTGTGGTGCGTGAGGCCGTTGACGGAGCGCACACGGCGACACAGATCTCTGTTGACCACCGGGGACAGCTCACAGTCTCTGAGCTGAGAGACGCACGTCAGTACTGTACACAGGTACACAGGTACACAGGTACACAGAGTACACAGAGTACACCCTCTGGGTTTAAGATGTGTTCATACCCTGATGTTCTGAAGGTTCCAGCACGTCTCCTTTATGTTCACACTGCGATCAAACGTCACCCAACACCTCCTGAAGAACCTGACACACACACACACACACGCAAGCACGCACACACGCAAGCACACACACACACACACACACACACACACACACACACACACACACGTTAAGTTCAGCTCGGTCCTCGTGGTTCTGTTCTTGGTCTTCAGTCTCACCGTCTCTCCGGCTGAGGGTCCGACAGCGCCACCCGCAGGAAACCAGGGAACCTGCGACACAACTACAGACACACACATGTTGGCACAGGGGCTTTCCAGTGTGTAGTGTGTGTGTGTGTAGTGTGTGTGTTCTCTCACAGCAGTGATCTCCTCCTTGGACACCTCAGGTGGGATGCTCCGGATGAACAGAGATGTGGTGAGGTGGAGGGGGCGGGGCTTAGCTGGAACCGCCTCCTCCCTCTCCTTCCCTCTCTCCTTGCCTCTCTCCTTGCCTCTCTCCTTGCCTCTGTCTTTACAACGCTCTGACACTGACACACACACACACACACACACACACACACACACACACACACACACTTTAACGAGCAGAACTAATGTGATCAGTGTGTGACTTAATGAGTCGGTCCGTACCGTCTTCTCCATCCTCCTCCTCTTCCTCCTTCTCTCCGTCGGAGGAGTCAGAATCGGAGGCGGAGCCTTCGCCGCTGTCGACCGACACGCTGCGTTTCCTCTTCCTGCCCTGTGAGGAAAGGGGCGGGGTTAACACCGTCACCAGCCAATCGGCATTGCAGCTGATGAGAAACAAACTCACTTTCTTTGCCGTTGTCGTCTTCTCTTTCTTCTTCTTCTTCTTCTCCTTCTCCTTGGCCTCCTCTTCCTCCTCCTCTTCATCGTCATCCTTCTTTTCCCCCTCCTCGTCCTCCTCCTCTCCTTCCTCTCCTTCGTCTTTCTCCTCTCCGTTCTGCTTGCCCTCCTCTTCCTCACCGTCCTGAAGAAGAGCAGAGCAGCTGTTCAGTTACAAAGCCAGAACACGACACAAACACACAATGGAGGAAGAGGAGGAGGAAGAGGAGGAGGAGGAAAGCTCATCACCTTAGAGACGTTGGTCTCTCCCTCCGTCTCTTCTGTCAGACTTCTTGTCGTCTCTGAGTCGGTCTGGCGGCTCACGCTTCCTCCGCTGTGATCTCCTTGAGTCCTCACACCACCTCCTGCTCCTCCTGCTCCTCCTCCTCCTCCAGCTCCTCCTCCAGCGCTGCTGCTCATCTCTACAGCAGCCGCTGCAGCGGTCGGCACCTCCAGGACCTGCAGGTCCAAGTCTGTTCCTCCCTCCATCTTTATGACCGCTGCAGAGAGACAGGACAGAGGGTGAGACACCGGAGGACAGTAGGACTGCATTACCCAGAAACCCCTGCAGAGTGACAGCAGCAAGCTAGACTCATGTAAGAAGTTATAAACACTGTCTACCCGTCTCTCTGCTCTGTTTCCTGTCTCTCTCTCCACCCGTCTGTCTCTCCACCCGTCTCTCTCTCCACCCGTCTCTCTCTCCACCCGTCTCTCTCTCCACCCGTCTCTCTCTCCACCCGTCTCTCTCTCCACCCGTCTCTCTCTCCACCCGTCTCTCTCTCCACCCGTCTGTCTCTACCTGCGTCCAGCAGCTTGATGATGGCGGCAGCGTGCTCCATGTCCAGCGCCATGCGGTCCAGCCAGCTGTTGTCTAGCAGGAAGAGGAAGACGGACAGCCGGGTCTGGAGGGCGGCCAGAGACTCCGCCCCCCTGGCGGTGATGTCATCGGGGTGGTACCGGGACCGGAACCACTCCTGGTCCTTGTGCTGGAGGAAGAAGTCCTGCAGCTGCTGCCGCCTGAAGTCCAGCTTGTACTGGTTGTAGCGCTTCACCGACTCCGTCTCGTCCACGCTGTCCTCCATGTTCAGCAGGAAGTCCTGCGAGGCCGGGACCGCCAGAACCACGGGTCAGAACCAGGTGTCAGAACCAGAGGTCAAAACGAGGGGTCAGAACCAGGGGTCAGAACCAGGGGTCAGAACCACGGGTCAGAACCAGGGGTCAGAAGCAATACGACAGGTCAGAACCGGGGGAGGAACTCACCTTGAAGCTCCTCATGGTGGGAGGTCCAGGAGGAGGAAGGTCTGGATCCACCATCCCCAACCTGAGAGACAATCAATAACCAATAATCAATAAGTGCTTCCTGAAGAGGAGGAGCATGATATCCTGACTTTACTGATACTAGTACGCATATCAATACTCTTGTGGCGGCTCACCTGCCCTGCAGCGGGTGTCCCCCGTGGTGAGGATGAAGGTGAGGGAGGTCGGGGTGCCAGCCCTGAGGCCCCGCCCCCGGAAACGGAGCCCCGCCCCCCCCATAGGGAACGTCATAGCGGTACGGCTCACCCCGGTGGTCGTCCCTGGAGACGACAGGTCAGTGAGGTCATTGCACGTACACACACACACACAGACCCCTGCGCGCACACACGCACACTCACCAGTCTCTCCTTATGCGTTTGTGTTGAGGGCTGATGTGTCTGGGCGGAGAAAACCTCTCTCTGCGTCCACGGTCGTAGTCCCGCCTCCTCTCTCTGCCGCGGTCCCAGTCCCTGCACGCACACATGTCAGGATGAGTTGTATACGTGTATATATATATATATATATATATATATATATATGTGTATATATATATCTGTGTGTGTGTGCGTGTGTACCTGTCGGGCCAGTCGTCCCTCCTCCTCTCCTCCCTCTCTCTTGACCGCTCCATGTCACTCCTCTCTCTCCTGAACTTGTCCCGCCTCCGCCTGTCAAACTCATCATCGCTGTCTCCCATTGGACTAAAAGTAAAACAAACAAACAATTATTCATGTACTACAGTATAAAGTACGACATGTACCTCTGAGGTGTAGTACAGTATAGAGTAACTCTGAGATGTAGGACAGTATAAAGTACTACATGTACCTCTGAGATGTAGTACAGTATAAAGTACTACATGTACCTCTGAGGTGTAGTGCAGTATAAAGTACTACATGTACCTCTGAGGTGTAGTATCGTATAAAGTACTACATGTACCTCTGAGGTGTAGTATCGTATACAGTACTAGATGTACCTCTGAGGTGTAGTATCGTATAAAGTACTACATGTACCTCTGAGGTGTAGTATCGTATAAAGTACTACATGTACCTCTGAGGTGTAGTATCGTATAAAGTACTAGATGTACCTCTGAGGTGTGGTAATATGTGACGTACGACACAGGAGCACAGCTGGTAATTAGCATGTTAGCTTCTGCTCCATCAGCGTGGACATATAGAACAAACTCTCTGAAACAACCAGAAATATCCTTAAAACACGTCTGACCGTCTGTTCAAGAATAAAATAAACGTTTTATAATCGGAAGCTGTAAACGATTAGACAAGTCAAAACAGCTAGCAGTTAGCCAGTGGAGGATAACTAGCTGGTTAGCTAACGAGCTAACGTAGCTAAAACTCGCTTCCGCTCGAGTCCGTGAAGAAGGAACGTCACAAAGGAGTCTATATACTATACACTAATAATATTATAGTACTTAATAAACGTCACCTGAGTGTTTTCTACTCTTTCTGAACACAAACAGAACGAAGCTTGTGAGCTAACGTAGCCGCTTCCCGCCGGCAGACCAAGATCACAATGAAACTTCACTTCCGGGTCGTTTACTTCCGGTCACGTGTTTTCGTGTAAAGAGAGAGACCGTTGCCCCTGGAGGTCAGGAGGGAAACAACATGTACTATTCGAGGACTCACTGTTAAGTACTACTTAACTTAATTTGAGGTACTTGTATTTCCTTGAAGTACTTTATCTCCAGTACATTTCACTGCACTACATTTAGACGTTTATATTGTTGGATGTGCTGATTATTGATCAGATATCAGCGTTTACCTCTCTTTCCTCTTTATGTGTGAGGCTTGTGAACTAAATACAACATGAATACACACACACACACACATATATATATGTGTATATATATATATATATATATATATATATATATATATATATATATATATATATATATATATATATATATATATATATATATATATATATATATAGTCATGTTGTATTGTTATGTATGTATTTGTAATTACATTACTAATTTACTAATACATACATAACAATATATATATATAGACAGAGAGGAGGTTGAGGAGGAGGAGGAGGAAGAGGGGGTAATGATATTAACAATAACTTGATTCAAATCATATTCTATATCTTCATAACTTCATGACATATTAGTTTGTGTAGTTTCTCGAGCAGCGTGACGTGTAACACAGTACAGGACAGGAACTATAAAGGAACTATAAACCAAAACGAGTCCGTCAATCCGACTGCGTGGCCAGCCGGAGTTGGAGTTGCAGAAGTATAATTCAGCCTTTAAAAGAGATCCAACATGGCGCCACTGCAGAGGTACGGCCATAAGACTATACAATAAATCCCTCGAGTCCAGATCCGTGGACTAAGTCTCACTGTACACTGTACACGTATATAGATAATACTGATGTATATATGTTATGTATGTTGCATACATATATTTTGCATTTTGCACATTGCACTCAGTTTACATTTAATTTAAATCAAACCCCTGAATACACTGCATTTAATTTATGTGTGTATGTATATGTGTATGTGTATGTATGTATGTATATCTGTATATGTGTCTGTGTATGTGTATATGTATGTATGTGTGTACGTGTGTATATATATATATATATATATATATATATATATATATATATATATATATATATATATATATATATATATATATATGTGTGTATATGTGTGTATATATGTGTATGTGTATGTGTGTGGGCCACGGGTATGTGTGTATGTGTATGTATGTGTGTATGTGTATATTTATGTATATATATATATATATATATATATATATATGTGTGTGTGTGTGTGTGTATGTATATGTGTACATATGTGTGTATGTGTATGTGTATATATACATATGTATGTATTCATTTTTGCTTGCTTGCATGTATATATATATATATATATATATATATATATATATATATATATATATATATATATATATATATATATATATATATTTATACTTATTTCTTACTTATGTATATATCTGTTCTCCCTGTTCCTGTTATTATTTATTTTATTTTATCTGTGTGTTTAGCTTAGCTTATTGCATTGGGATGCTGCTAGTATGACAAAAAATTTCTCCTTGGAGATTAATAAAGTACTTTTCATTCATTCATTCATTCGTTCATTCGTTCACTCTTTTCAGACCTCCATCTTGGTCTCTGTGAACTCAAGCCGCCATTTTGGGTCACGAGGGCAGGGCTTAACGACGGGTCCCTTAAAGCGAGGACACCGCGAGAACACGAAGGACTCGCGACATCTGAATGCGGAAATTACAGAGTGGTCCAGGCATGAGTTCGAGCTGCAGGACTCCAGAGACCAGAACCAGGACCAGTTTCATCGAGCAGGCTTTAAAAAAAAGATGGACCCGGAACAGCTGGTCAGAGTCACGTGGTTCGGATCTGAAGCGTTGAGCTCGTGCGCGGTGAACGATACCGCGAGTCACCATGGCAACAGGTAAACGTTGTTAATATTAAAGCACGTGGACTCCATGAAGTTCAGTGTTTGATGATTTTAATGCTAACTCGGACCGCACAAGTGTTTATTATCACGTTACAACCACTTCCTCAAAGCGTGGAAGAACTGACTTCAAAATAAGAGCACACTTCCGGTGAAGGCAAACTGTGTTCCAAGGACGTTCTGTTTTGGAATTTCAAAATAAAAGCTCTAGATAATCACAACAGAGGACTAGTTAGCTAGCCTGTTCATCTCCAGACTAGTTGGCTAGCAATGAGAAGACTCATGCATTTCTGTAACAAACTGACACTGAACCTGTTTTCTGAAATAGAAACCAGGAGAGCGACGGGATCGTGGTGAAGGAGGAGCACGAGGAGATCGTGGTGAAGGAGGAGCACGAGGAGATCGTGGTGAAGGAGGAGCACGACAAGATCGTGGTGAAGGAGGAGCACGAGGAGGAGGAGGAGGAGGAAGAGAGGAGCACCAACAGAGGGCCGGCAGCAGGACCGCCCTCTGACGGCGGCGTTCAGGTCGGTGTTCAGGACCTGGTGGATATAAATGAACGTTGACGTCATCGTGTTTTGAGCGTATTGACTAATAGTGTTCCGATCTGTTTTTAAGGAAGAGTTTATCTGATACAAATAAGTGTCTAAATGCCCTCTGTTCTTATGTCTGTTGATATAGAAATGGGGCGGATCCTTCACAACTCCAGGATTTGAAGGGTTTGAAAGTCTATGGAATGGATGAGGGACAGCTTTCCTGTGGATGACCCAGCTGGAAGCCCATCAGCGCAGTCACGCTGAGCCCAAAACTCACCTATGTGACCAATGTGGGAAAGTGTACCCACGTAAGTATGACCTAACGGTCCATCAACGCAGTCACACAGGGGAGAAACCGCACCGCTGTGACCAATGTGGGGAATCGTTTGCATACCAACCGAACCTGATAAAACACAAGCGCGTCCACACCGGGGAGAAACCATACCTATGTGGACAATGTGGGAAACACTTTGCTTCGCGGAGTAACTTCAACGTCCACCAACGCGTTCACGCCGGAGAGAAACCGTACTGGTGCGAACAGTGCGGGAGAACCTTTTCTCGACGTCGCAACTTTAAACTCCACCAACGCACTCACACATCGTCCCCGAGCTAGTGCTGCTTTCCTGAGACGCCTGCAGAAGGTCATGTGATCACGTCATCAAAAGCTCCTCAAAGACAGGAAGTGATTTTGGTTTCTTTTTTATTTTGTAATCTTCATTTGATGTTTTTATTGTTTTTATTGTCTATTGTTTCATGGCAGTCAGAAGCTCAGACTCCTTATCTTTTATCTTTTATGATGAAGCTGTGAAAATGTTTGAACATTACAATTAATAAACTTCTAGAATTTCTTTAAATGTGTTTTATTTCTGTTTGTCGCTGTGAATCATAATCTTCATTAATCATTTTATTAATAACAGAAATACATTCGTAAAAGTCTTAATGTGTGACATAATTTTTTTACAAGTCAACGTTTTGACTTAAACTAAATTCTTCATTATGATGCTGATGACGCCTTCCTGTTACTCTCTGGGTGAAGTCTTCTGATTGGCTGGAGGAGTGGAGGGGGCGGGGCCATGGACCTGGAGGGGAGGGGCCAACATTAAAGATTAGCACCAGGATTCAACATCCGCTGCTCGGACTCAGATTCTCTTCTAGTCTCCATGAACTGATGTGTGATCAGCTTGAGGACAGGACGGGGCCATGATGTCCTCTGCTCACCTCTCCTCTTCCTCCTCCTCCTCTTCCTCGTCCACAGAAGACGGTGGTCAGGCCGTTGTGGGCGTGGACGTGTCGCAGGCTGCTCGTCTTCGACCTCTTCAGCTCGGACAGCAGCTCCGGGCTGGACAGAGACAGACGGGCTGCACACAAACAACACGTCAGACGTCCTCAGAGTCTGTAGCCAATCAGCAACCAGGACGACGTCAGCTGACAGTATGGAGGGTGGAAATGAGGCACACTGTTCTCTCCACTAGAGGGCGACGTCGACCCTTCAACAGCAGCCGATTGTGTTTCACTGTCCAGAGGGACATGCAGCTCACCTTGTCTGTTGACGGGGGAGGAGGAAGAGGAGGAGGAAGGACTGAAGGGGGAGAGGAGAGGAGAGGAAGAGGGGGAGGAGACACCGGATCCACCGTCATGGCGAAGAGACAGATCTCTGTTCTGACACTCTGAAAACAAAAAGACCAACATGAGACATGACACTCGAGAAGTCTCTCTGCGGTCGTCTCGTGTCTCTCTGCGGTCGCCTCGCGTCTCTTTGCGGTCGCCTCGCGTCTCTCTGCGGTCGTCTCGCGTCTCTCTGCGGTCGTCTCGCGTCTCTCTGCGGTCGCCTCGCGTCTCTCTGCGGTCGCCTCGCGTCTCTCTGCGGTCGCCTCGCGTCTCTCTGCGGTCGCCTCGCGTCTCTCTGCGGTCGCCTCGCGTCTCTCTGCGGTCGTCTCGCGTCTCTCTGCGGTCGTCCCGCGTCTCTCTGCGGTCGTCCCGCGTCTCTCTGCGGTCGCCTCGTGTCTCTTTGCGGTCGTCTCGCGTCTCTCTGCGGTCGTCCCGCGTCTCTCTGCGGTCGCCTCGTGTCTCTTTGCGGTCGTCTCGCGTCTCTCTGCGGTCGTCTCGTGTCTCTTTGCGGTCGTCCCGCGTCTCTTTGCGGTCGTCTCGCGTCTCTTTGCGGTCGTCTCGCGTCTCTTTGCGGTCGTCCCGCGTCTCTTTGCGGTCGTCTCGTCTCTCTGCGGTCGTCTCGCGTCTCTTTGCGGTCGTCTCGCGTCTCTCTGCGGTCGTCTCGTGTCTCTTTGCGGTCGCCTCGTGTCTCTCTGCGGTCGTCTCGTGTCTCTTTGCGGTCGCCTCGCGTCTCTCTGCGGTCGCCTCGCGTCTCTCTGCGGTCGTCTCGCGTCTCTTTGCGGTCGTCTCGCGTCTCTTTGCGGTCGTCTCGTGTCTCTTTGCGGTCGTCTCGTGTCTCTTTGCGGTCGTCTCGTGTCTCTTTGCGGTCGTCTCGCGTCTCTCTGCGGTCGTCTCGTGTCTCTTTGCGGTCGTCTCGCGTCTCTCTGCGGTCGTCTCGCGTCTCTTTGCGGTCGTCTCGCGTCTCTTTGCGGTCGTCTCGCGTCTCTCTGCGGTCGTCTCGCGTCTCTTTGCGGTCGTCTCGTGTCTCTTTGCGGTCGCCTCGTGTCTCTCTGCGGTCGTCTCGTGTCTCTTTGCGGTCGTCTCGTGTCTCTTTGCGGTCGTCTCGTGTCTCTTTGCGGTCGTCTCGCGTCTCTCTGCGGTCGTCTCGTGTCTCTCTGCGGTCGTCTCGTGTCTCTGCGGTCGTCTCGTGTCTCTTTGCGGTCGTCTCGCGTCTCTTTGCGGTCGTCTCGTGTCTCTTTGCGGTCGTCTCGCGTCTCTTTGCGGTCGTCTCGTGTCTCTTTGCGGTCGTCTCGTGTCTCTTTGCGGTCGTCTCGTGTCTCTTTGCGGTCGTCTCGCGTCTCTTTGCGGTCGTCTCGCGTCTCTTATTTTTCACCTTTGAGAAACTCTGCTTGAAGCTCAGGACTTGTCAGAGACAGATGAGGAAGAGGAGGAGGAGATGAAGAGGAGAGGAGTTGAGTTTCTGAGGTAGACCGTGTTGATGATGACGATGACGATAGCAGTGATGAAGACTTCATGATGAATATTTGCAGCGGGAGGAGCTATGAAGAGATTTTAACCGTTAGCAGCTGCAGTTTAAGACATGAAGAACATAGAACCTGAGCAGGTAGAGAACATAGAACCTGAGCAGGTAGAGAACATAGAACCTGAGCAGGTAGAGAACATAGAACCTGAGCAGGTAGAGAACAGAGAACCTGAGCAGCTAGAGAACATAGAACCTGAGCAGGTAGAGAACATAGAACCTGAGCAGCTAGAGAACAGAGAACCTGAGCAGCTAGAGAACATAGAACCTGAGCAGCTAGAGAACATAGAACCTGAGCAGGTAGAGAACAGAGAACCTGAGCAGGTAGAGAACAGAGAACCTGAGCAGGTAGAGAACATAGAACCTGAGCAGGTAGAGAACATAGAACCTGAGCAGCTAGAGAACAGAGAACCTGAGCAGCTAGAGAACAGAGAACCTGAGCAGGTAGAGAACAGAGAACCTGAGCAGGTAGAGAACAGAGAACCTGAGCAGGTAGAGAACATAGAACCTGAGCAGGTAGAGAACATAGAACCTGAGCAGCTAGAGAACATAGAACCTGAGCAGGTAGAGAACATAGAACCTGAGCAGGTAGAGAACATAGAACCTGAGCAGCTAGAGAACATAGAACCTGAGCAGGTAGAGAACAGAGAACCTGAGCAGCTAGAGAACAGAGAACCTGAGCAGGTAGAGAACAGAGAACCTGAGCAGGTAGAGAACATAGAACCTCAGCAGGTAGAGAACAGAGAACCTGAGCAGGTAGAGAACAGAGAACCTGAGCAGGTAGAGAACATAGAACCTGAGCAGCTAGAGAACAGAGAACCTGAGCAGCTAGAGAACAGAGAACCTGAGCAGGTAGAGAACAGAGAACCTGAGCAGGTAGAGAACAGAGAACCTCAGCAGGTAGAGAACAGAGAACCTGAGCAGCTAGAGAACATAGAACCTGAGCAGGTAGAGAACAGAGAACCTGAGCAGGTAGAGAACAGAGAACCTGAGCAGGTAGAGAACATAGAACCTGAGCAGGTAGAGAACATAGAACCTGAGCAGCTAGAGAACATAGAACCTGAGCAGGTAGAGAACAGAGAACCTGAGCAGGTAGAGAACAGAGAACCTGAGCAGGTAGAGAACATAGAACCTGAGCAGCTAGAGAACATAGAACCTGAGCAGGTAGAGAACATAGAACCTGAGCAGGTAGAGAACAGAGAACCTGAGCAGGTAGAGAACAGAGAACCTGCTGGTAATTTAACCTCTCAGTTCGTACTCACTGGTGTGAAGCTGCAGCTCTTCAGCTCGTCACTGCGGTGACGGACCAGCTGACCGGCCACTTCCTGTTGTGACACTGTGTGTGTGTGTGTGTGTGTGTGTGTAGGTGTGTGTGTGTGTGTGTGTGTGTGTGTGTGTGTGTGTGTTTACTTGAAGAGAAAACTTCATGCGAACACACAACTCAAAAGTCCACATTAATTATTGACGTATTTAATGACACTGTTACCATGGTTACCAGGAAGGAGAGAGATCTTTACCCTGTTAAGCCCCGCCTCCTTAAAGTGATCAATACTTCATCTATATCTATTATTATTGGTTCTAAATGTTTCTAACACTTTTAGAGACAGAAAAGACAAAATGTTCCTTTAATGAAATATTAATAACCACAACAGAGTTTTCACTGCTTCTCAACAACTTTAATCACAACTTTAAGAACAAAAACAAAGCTTCATGTCACAAACCAGCGCTAGCAGTTTCCCTCTGTTTCCAGTCTCTATGCTAAGCTACGCTAACCAGATGGAGCTTGACCCGATGTCCTCTCGTTAGAGCGTCCACTTCAAACACCTGCACACACAGACGGTTCACGTGAGGTTCCTCAAGCGCTCGTTACTGGTTACACTAGTTACTAGTTACACTAGTTACTCCAGTTGCTGGTCACACTAGTTACTGGTTACACTAGTTACTCTGGTTACACTAGTTACCCTGGTTACTCTAGTTACCCTGGTCACGAGTTACTCTAGTGACTAGTTACTCTAGTTACACTAGTTACTGGTTACACTAGTTACTGGTTACACTAGTTACTCTGGTTATTCTAGTTACAGTAGTTACTAGTCACACTAGTTGCACTGGTTAGTAGTTATACTAGTTACTAGTTATACTAGTTGCCCTGGTTACTAGTTACTGGTTACACTGGTCAACACGTTGTACGCCGAGGACGTTAAATCCACCAAGCGACGAATGAGCATGCATATGGAACTATCGTGAGTGTGTGTGTGTGTGTGTGTGTGTGTGTGTGTGTGTGTGTGAGTGTGTGTGTGTGTACCTTGTCTCCCTGTGCGTACATAGACACTTGCTGCTGCAGTAGCGCCCCCCACAGGTGGTGCAGGTGTAGTGAGAGGGGAACCCACAGACGCAGCAGAAGTGTCGGGGGGGCAGAGAGGAGGGCGGGGCCACAGCAGACAAGTAGTTAGGCTCCGCCCTCTCCGACAGGTTCTACCAATCAGAGAGCAGAGCAGGAGTCAGACCCTCTAAGACCAGGTGTGTGTGTCCCTTTAAGACCAGGTGTGTGGCCCTTTAAGACCAGGTGTGTGTGTCCCTTTAAGACTAGGTGTGTGGCTCTTTAAGACCATGTGTGTGTGTCCATTTAAGACCAGGTGTCTGGCCCTTTAAGACCAGGTGTCTGGCCCTTTAAGACCAGGTGTCTGGCCCTTTAAGACCATGTGTGTGTGTGGCCCTTTAAGATCAGGTGTGTGTGTGTCCCTTTAAGACCAGGTGTGAGTGTCCCTTTAAGACCAGGTGTGTGTGGCCCTTTAAGACCAGGTGTGTGTGGCCCTTTAAGACCAACTGTGTGGCCCTTTAAGACCAACTGTGTGGCCCTTTAAGACCAGGTGTGTGGCCCTTTAAGACCAGGTGTGTGTGTCCCTTTAAGACCAGGTGTGTGGCCCTTTAAGACCAGGTGTGTGTGTCCCTTTAAGACCAGGTGTGTGGCCCTTTAAGACCAGGTGTGTGTCCCTTTAAGACCAGGTGTCTGGCCCTTTAAGACCAACTGTGTGGCCCTTTAAGACCAACTGTGTGGCCCTTTAAGACCAGGTGTGTGGCCCAGGTGACCCACCTCCTCCTCCAGCAGCGTGGTGAAGTTCTTCCTGAAGCGCTGCTTGAAGTGGTCGCCCCTCGTCTTCCTCCTCTTCTTCTCTGTAGGCACAGAGGAGGAGGAGTTTAACCATGAGGTCACCTGTCCCCTGAGGACTCACCTGCACGGTCTCTGTCTCACCTGGCTCTTCTGTCTCACTGAAGGCGGGAAGGCGGGCAGTAGGACCTGGGGGAGGGAGGGAGGACAGAGGGTCGTCCTGGAAACAGAGAACAAGCATGAGAAACTTCCTTTAAATAAAGTCATGATGACATCATGATGACATCATCCTCACCTGGAAGTTGTCCTTCTCCAGAGCTTCCAGCTGGCGGGTCAGTCTCCTCTGTCTGGTGGCTTCATCCAGAACTCTACGCTGACCAGCCTCCACCCGGGCTGAGAGACAGACAGGTAGAGAGAGAGAGAGAGAGACAGACAGGTAGAGAGAGAGAGAGAGAGAGAGAGAGAGAGAGACAGGTAGAGTGAGAGAGAGGCAGACAGGTAGAGAGAGAGAGAGAGAGAGAGAGAGAGAGAGAGAGAGACAGGTAGAGTGAGAGAGAGGCAGACAGGTAGAGAGAGAGAGAGACAGACAGGTAGAGAGAGAGAGAGACAGACAGGTAGAGAGAGGCAGACAGGTAGAGAGAGAGAGAGAGAGAGAGAGAGAGAGGCAGACAGGTAGACAGGTAGAGTGAGAGAGACAGACAGGTAGAGTGAGAGAGGCAGACAGGTAGAGAGAGAGAGAGAGGCAGACAGGTAGAGAGAGAGAGAGAGGCAGACAGGTAGAGAGAGAGAGAGGCAGACAGGTAGAGAGAGAGAGGCAGACAGGTAGAGAGAGAGAGGCAGACAGGTAGAGTGAGAGAGACAGACAGGTAGAGAGAGAGAGACACAGACAGGTAGAGTGAGAGAGAGACACACAGGTAGAGAGACAGACAGGTCCTTTAAACCAGTCGTCGTGGTAATGACCTTTGACCTTTCCCAGCCAATGATATGAGTTTGAATCCCGTAAATAAAATAAAATAAATTAATAATTAATACAATTAAATATTTTCTTCTTCTTTTGTTCTTTTACGTGACAGTTTCTACTAAAGAGGCTCTAAAGTCAACCAAGACTTCTTTTGACCAACTTTGTTTCAAAGGAAGGGCAACTTCCTGACTTCCTGTTTCAACACGACACAAGTTTCACTCTTCCGGTTTGTTCCGACCAGAACCTTTACACGAAGGTTTGACATTGAACCGCACAATCAACACTGCGGCGCTCAGGAGGTAACGAAGACACACAACCGGGTCTGTGTGGACCAGCACCGGGTCTGTGAGGACTAAGACCGGGTCTGTGAGGACCAGCACCGGGTCTGTGAGGACCAGCAACGGGTCTGTGTGGACCAGCACCGGGTCTGTGAGGACCAGCACCGGGTCTGTGTGGACCAGCACCGGGTCTGTGTGGACCAGCACCGGGTCTGTGAGGACTAAGACCGGGTCTGTGTGGACCAGCACCGGGTCTGTGAGGACCAGCACCGGGTCTGTGTGGACCAGCACCGGGTCTGTGTGGACCAAGACCGGGTCTGTGTAGACAAACACCGGGTCTGTGTGGACCAGCACCGGGTTTGTGAGGACCAAGACCGGGTTTGTGAGGACCAAGACCGGGTCTGTGTGGACCAGCACCGGGTCTGTGAGGACCAGCACCGGGTCTGTGTGGACCAAGACCGGGTCTGTGAGGACCAAGACCGGGTCTGTGAGGACCAGCACCGGGTCTGTGTGGACGCTCGCGTCCGTCAGCGTGACGTGAACGCGCATCTCTGGTTCAACGGCTCGCCCGAGATCACGCGCACTTACAGTTTACCCGTTGACTGATCAGAGGCTTCCGCGGCGCGGTCACGTTTCACGGTAACGTTTATTAAACCAGACTCACCGGAAGATTTCTTCTCCAGCCCCATGTTGTCTCTTACTTCCGGTTTACGGAAGCCGCGCAGCCACCACGCCAGACGAAACGCGAAGCTTGCGCGTCTTCCGTCGCGTGAACAACGTTTGTGTTCAGAAACTTCTGCTGATAACAGCTGAGCAACGATTAGATCATGACGTCAGTACTTACATAACCTTCTTATTCATTTCAGTTTTAAATAAAGAATCAAACATCAGAACTCAAAACAGTCAAATCAAACACAACAACAGTTAATTTATTTATTAAAATCTCCAAACTTTATTCGCTCAGTCAAATAATTTAACGCAGTTTGTACAAAGCCAGAGGAAGGACCGGGGTTTCTCACTACGATAGAAAAATACTCCAAAGACTTTAAAACACTGAGCAATGAAGAATAAAACACAGAAATATAAAAAAGGCCTCGAGTGTTTTCCCAGAAAGAGTTTCACCTTAAAAGTCCTTTCACTCTTTTCATAGAATATAAGATCTGCTTCTGGAGCGTAAGCAGCGTGACCGGTGACATCATCAGGGTGCAGCTCCTGAGTTTAACCTCAACCGCTCTTATTTTGAAATGCCGGATGTGTATTGTCCAATCAGAAGAGAGACTTCAGAAAAAATAAGTCGGGAAGGAAAACGAGATAATGCATTCAAGAGCATCACGTGTATTCCTCCGTCCTGTCTGTCTCTCATGTGACGAGGTCGACTGACCTTCACACACACAAGTGGTTGGTGTGTGTCTGTACACACACACACACACACACACACACACACACACACACACACACACACACACACACACACACACACACACACACACACACACACACACACACACACACACACACACACACGCTCTTGGTGCTCTAGGGGTCTACGAAGGACACCATGATGTATCGGGTGCCGCTGGTGGTGGGCAGGCCCTCGTGGTAGTGCGTCAGGCGGCCGGGGTGCATGAAGGACCAGCCCTTCCTGGGAGACTCCACCAGACAGTCGTAGCGCAGGAAGCGGCAGCCTCCACCCTGACGAGCGACACACACACACACGGCGAGCGTAAGACACTTCCTCCTGAGCGCGTGCACGCTGCTACTGGATCAGTGTGTGTCTGTGTGTGCGTACCTCGTAGTCGACGCCCTTACTGTTCAGGGCGATGTTGATGGTGAAGGTGGAGGAGTCGTGATGCGGCCGCAGAGACGGCTGCTCGTCAGGACGGTAACGCACCACGAAGTTCATGATGGCCTGGGCCTGCACACACACAAGAGACTGTAGACACACACTGTGGATACACACTGGAGACACACACTGTGGGTACACACTACCATGAAGAAGAGACTGTAGACAGACACTGGAGACACACACAACCATGAAGAAGAGACCGCACCATGTGACCATGTGACCGTACCATGTGACCATGTGACTGTACCATGTGACCGCACCATGTGACCGCACCTTGTGACCGCACCATGTGACCGTACCATGTGACTGTACCATGTGACCGTACCATGTGACCATGTGACTGTACCATGTGACCGGACCATGTGACCGCACCTTGTGACCATGTGACCGTACCATGTGACCGTACCATGTGACCATACCATGTGACCATGTGACTGTACCATGTGACCATGTGACTGTACCATGTGCCCATGTGACTGTACCATGTGACCATGTGACCGCACCATGTGACTGCACCATGTGACCATGTGACTGCACCATGTGACCATGTGACTGCACCATGTGACCATGTGACTGCACCATGTGACTGCACCATGTGACCATACCTTGGGGTAATAGCCTGGATAGAGTTTCTCGGTGACGGGGGCGATGAACTCTTTGAGGAACTTCAGCCACTCCTTCTCAAAGTCGATCTGGTTCATGTGGATGTCAACAGTCGGGACGTTTTCATAACCACCAGCCAGACGCTCGTCCTGAACACACACACACACACACACACACACACACACACACACACACACACACACACACACACACACACACACACACACGAGACGTTAGATCGGCGTCCTCTGAGCCCCGTGTGTGTGTGTGTGTGTGTGTGTGTGTGTAGACAGCTCACCTTGTGCGAGCCTCCAGACCACTGGCCGTTGTGCTCCATGGTCTCCACCAGGTGGTCGCACATCTTCTCTGAGAACACGGGGAACCAGTACACATCTGGACAGGGCTGAGACACGCAGGGGGTCAGGCTCCAGGCCCGGGGCTCAAACCACCGGCCCGATGGTGTGTGTGTCTAGTTACCTGCTCCACCAAGCGCTCCTCCTCCTCAAACACCTTGGAGTAGTTCTCACTGATGTACTTCTCCTTCCAGTCCTGCAAACACACATTTAGCCGGCTCTGCTCCACATGACCTACTCACGTGCTGCATCATTGCGTTGTCGTGTTTCTGACCACGGGGTTGTCGAAGATCTGCCACATGTCGGGGTGCAGCCGGGACGCGTTGAAGCTAGACGACGCCACCAGGCGCCCGAACTCGTCCCTGTTGGACACGAACATGAAGACGCCCTGAGGACGCAGAGCAGGAGGCTGTGAGGTCACTGCTGCCAGCACGGGACAGCCTAACTCCTAAACACTAACCACTAACCCCTAACCACTAACCACTAACTCCTAACCACTAATCACTAACCACTAACTACTAACCCCCAACTCCTAAACACTAACTCCTAACTCCTAACCACTAACCCCTAGCTGGAGGTGCCCAGCAGCTGTACCTGGTCTCTGATGCTCCTGCAGAACACCATGTCGGGGTCCATCCCCTCCTCCACGTACAGGCTCACCTGGGACAGCTCGGACCGCAACACGCTGCCTTTGATCAGGTAGGCCTGCGTGATGTAGGGCACGTTCCACAGACCCCTACACACACACACACACACACACACAGGTGAACACCTGGGCTGTGAGGACACTGTGGTGCAGCAGAAGGAAACAGGAAGCAGACGAAAAGGCTCACATCCTCTTGGCCTGGACGATCTCGATGTAGTCTTCAGACCGCGAGTAGAACCCTTCAGGGCTCAGAGCGCCCCAGAAGTTACTCCACAGCTTCCCGTGTCTGGACAGCATGGGAGCGATCACCGACCTGACACACACACACACAGGGTACATGTTAGGGTGCTAGTGTGCACCTGTAGGGTACATGTTAGGGTGCTAGTGTGCACCTGTAGGGCACATGTTAGGGTGCTAGTGTGCACCTGTAGGGCACATGTTAGGGTGCTAGTGTGCACCTGTAGGGCACATGTTAGGGTGCTAGTGTGCACCTGTAGGGCACATGTTAGGGTGCTAGTGTGCACCTGTAGGGTACATGTTAGGGTGCTAGTGTGCACCTGTAGGGTACATGTTAGGGTGCTAGTGTGCACCTGTAGGGTACATGTGAGGGTGCTAGTGTGCACCTGTAGGGCACATGTTAGGGTGCTAGTGTGCACCTGTAGGGCACATGTTAGGGTGCTAGTGTGCACCTGTAGGGCACATGTTAGGGTGCTAGTGTGCACCTGTAGGGTACATGTTAGGGTGCTAGTGTGCACCTGGAGGGTACATGTTAGGGTGCTAGTGTGCACCTGTAGGGTACATGTGAGGGTGCTAGTGTGCACCTGTAGGGCACATGTTAGGGTGCTAGTGTGCACCTGTAGGGCACATGTTAGGGTGCTAGTGTGCACCTGTAGGGTACATGTTAGGGTGCTAGTGTGCACCTGTAGGGTACATGTTAGGGTGCTAGTGTGCACCTGTAGGGCACATGTGAGGGTGCTAGTGTGCACCTGTAGGGCACATGTGAGGGTGCTAGTGTGCACCTGTAGGGCACATGTTAGGGTGCTAGTGTGCACCTGTAGGGCACATGTAAGGGTGCTAGTGTGCACCTGTAGGGCACATGTAAGGGTGCTAGTGTGCACCTGTAGGGTACATGTTAGGGTGCTAGTGTGCACCTGTAGGGTACATGTTAGGGTTCTAGTGTGCACCTGTAGGGCACATGTTAGGGTGCTAGTGTGCACCTGTAGGGTACATGTTAGGGTGCTAGTGTGCACCTGTAGGGTACATGTTAGGGTGCTAGTGTGCACCTGTAGGGCACATGTTAGGGTTCTAGTGTGCACCTGTAGGGTACATGTTAGGGTTCTAGTGTGCACCTGTAGGGTACATGTTAGGGTGCTAGTGTGCACCTGTAGGGTACATGTAAGGGTGCTAGTGTGCACCTGTAGGGCACATGTTAGGGTGCTAGTGTGTACCTGTAGGGTACATGTTAGGGTGCTAGTGTGCACCTGTAGGGCACATGTTAGGGTTCTAGTGTGCACCTGTAGGGCAGCAGGGAGAGCTCTGCTGTGCACACAGGAGGTCACGTACTTGTTTTCTTCGATGAGGATCCTCAGCGTGTCGGGGTTGGTCAAGGCCACGTCAGAGTCGATGCTGAAGTAGTAATCACACTGCAGGTCCTTCCTACACGCCTCGCTGCACACACACACACACACACACACACACACACGTGTAAACATCAGGTGTGTGGGTTCTGACCCGGTGGGCGTTCTGTGTGCACTCACACTGCCATGGCTCTGGCCTCGTTCTCCTGCAGGTTCTCCTCTGGGCCCACCAGCAGAGCGTCGGGGAACGCGGCTCTGTGGCGCTGCCAGAACCTCTGGATGTGCTGCTCGTGGTACACAACCTGCAGCACACAACACAACAGGTCACAACACAACGGGTCACAACGCAACACAACGGGTCACAACACAACGGGTCAGAACTTGTGTGCGTACGTTGTTGTGGATGAAGAGGCGGAGCCTCGTTGTCGGGTAGTTGAGTGTCGTCAGCCGGTCCAAGAACTCCTCCAGGAACGGAGTCGCATGCTCGATGAACACGGACACATGCACCAGAGGCAGGGCCTCCTACACACACACACACACACACACACACACACACACACACACACACACACACACACACACAGTTGAGGAGAAGTGAACACCTAGCCCTTGGTGGAGCATGAGGAGGAAGAGGAGCAGGAAGAGGAGGAGCAGGAGCAGGAGGAGCAGGAGGAGGAGCAGGAGGAGCAAGAGGAGCAGGAGCAGAAGGAGGAGCAGGAGGAGCCTACCTCGGCGTCGGGGAGCAGCAGCAGGTCGTGGTCACAGACTCCACATCCGTCCTCAAAGGTCCACGCAGACGGGACGTAGTTACCCAGATAGTTCAGCTGCAGCTGCAGGGACACGCCAATGTGACCGAGGCCACGTGTGACCGAGGCCACGTGTGACCGAGGCCACGTGTGACCGAGGCCACGTGTGACCGAGGCCACGTGTGACCGAGGCCACGTGTGACCGAGGCCACGTGTGACCGAGGCCACGTGTGACCGAGGCCACGTGTGACCGAGGCCACGTGTGACCGAGGCCACAGCGTGAACAACAACACGGAGGGCTGTGATTGGTCGTTACCTTGGTGGGGCCGTTTCCGTGGATGACGACAGGAAGTGTGTCGTAGGCCACGTTCCTGGCTCTGACCTTTGACCTCTCAAACTTCAGCACCACTTCCTCTGACAGCAGAAACACACACTGATGAGTCTGAGTGTGTTACTGTGAGTGTGTGTTACTATGAGTGTGCGTGTGTTTTAGTGTGTGTTACTATGAGTTTGTGTGTGTGTGTGTGTGTGTGTGTGTGTCTTACCAACAGCTCCATTCAGATTTTGGAAGATTCGTGATCGATGGTCGAGAGTCATGTTGAACTTGGCCTGAAGAGACAAAAAGACATCATCATCAGCATCATCATCACGCCTCCTCCTCTTCCTCCTCTTCTTTCTCCTCTTCTTTCTCCTCCTCCTCCTCCTTCTCACCCTCTGCTTGTGGTCCAGGTAGATCTTGGTGTAGAACAGCTGGTCGTCGTCGTTGTCTTTATATTTCCACTGTTGAACCATCAGACTGAGATCTGAAGAGAAGCCCATGAAGCCTACACACACACACACACACGTATAACTCAGTAAACAAAAGCTTCCACATTGAACTGAAAAAAAGAAACATACACTTTTATTAATCCCCTTGAGGAAATTCCTCTCTGCATTTGACCGTCCTTGGTTAAGTGGCCCTGTGAGGCGCAACGAGGGTTGAGTGTTGTGCTCAGAGACACTTCCACGTGTGAACTGAGGGGGGACTGGGGATCGAACCGACAACCTTGTGGTAACGGGACGACCTCTCATCCCCCTGAGCTGCAGCCGCCCCTGATGAAATGTAGTGTTTTCTAGTCAAGACGTCGTTTCTTATACATTTACCCTAAAAGTCGGGTTACAAGCCCTCAGTGGGAGTTCCTGCTGCTAGCTCTGCTGCTAGCGCTGCTGCTAGCTCTGCTGCTAGCGCTGCTGCTAGCTCCCTGCTGCCCGAGCAGCAGCAGCGCTAGCTTCCTACAGCGGGGAGCTAGCAGCTGCAGCATGGTTCCTATTGTTCCTGTGGTTCTTATTGGTTCCTATTGTTCCTGTGGTTCTTATTGGTTCCTATTGTTCCCGTGGTTCTGATTGGTTCCTATTGTTCCCGTGGTTCTTATTGGTTCCTATTGTTCCCGTGGTTCTGATTGGTTCCTATTGTTCCCGTGGTTCTTATTGGTTCCTATTGTTCCCGTGGTTCTTATTGGTTCCTATTGTTCCCGTGGTTCTTATTGGTTCCTATTGTTCCCGTGGTTCTGATTGGTTCCTATTGTTCCCGTGGTTCTTATTGGTTCCTATTGTTCCCGTGGTTCTTATTGGTTCCTATTGTTCCCATGGTTTGATTTCACAGGCGACTCTGAGTCGTCCGAGTGTCCTTGAACGCACCTGGAGGGCCTACAAAGAGGACGCGTCTCACCTCCTGAGTTGAGGTAGCGTTTCCCAGAATGCACCTCTGGGTATCTGGAGGCCAGCCTCTGGTCGGGCCAGCAGAACCCCTCCGCTGAGAACACCACCCGGTGGCCCAGACGGGAGAACTTGGACAGCAGCTCCTCCGGGCCGGACGCCAAGATCACGTCATAGCTGCAGAGTTTCACAATAAAAGACAGAGAGTCAGTAAACGTTCTGCACGACAGGTAACGAGAGGAGACAACAGGTAACGAGAGGAGACAACAGGTAACGAGAGGAGACAACAGGTGAGGAGAGGAGACAACAGGTGAGGAGAGGAGACAACAGGTAACGAGAGGAGACAACAGGTGAAGAGAGGAGACAACAGGTAACGAGAGGAGACAACAGGTAACGAGAGGAGACAACAGGTAACGAGAGGAGACAACAGGTGAGGAGAGGAGACAACAGGTAACGAGAGGAGACAACAGGTGACGAGAGGAGACAACAGGTGACGAGAGGAGACAACAGGTAACGAGAGGAGACAACAGGTGAAGAGAGGAGACAACAGGTGAAGAGAGGAGACAACAGGTGAGGAGAGGAGACAACAGGTGAGGAGAGGAGACAACAGGTGAGGAGAGGAGACAACAGGTGAAGAGAGGAGACAACAGGTGAGGAGAGGAGACAACAGGTAACGAGAGGAGACAACAGGTGAGGAGAGGAGACAACAGGTAACGAGAGGAGACAACAGGTAACGAGAGGAGACAATAGGTGAGGAGAGGACACAACAGGTAACGAGAGGAGACAACAGGTGAGGAGAGGAGACAACAGGTGAGGAGAGGAGACAACAGGTGAGGAGAGGAGACAACAGGTGAGGAGAGGACACAACAGGTAACGAGAGGACACAACAGGTAACGAGAGGAGACAACAGGTGAGGAGAGGAGACAACAGGTGAGGAGAGGAGACAACAGGTAACGAGAGGAGACAACAGGTGAGGAGAGGAGACAACAGGTGAAGAGAGGAGACAACAGGTGAAGAGAGGAGACAACAGGTAACGAGAGGAGACAATAGGTGAAGAGAGGAGACAACAGGTGAGGAGAGGAGACAACAGGTAACGAGAGGAGACAACAGGTGAAGAGAGGAGACAACAGGTGAGGAGAGGAGACAACAGGTAACGAGAGGAGACAACAGGTGAGGAGAGGAGACAACAGGTGAGGAGACAACAGGTAACGAGAGGAGACAACAGGTGAGGAGAGGAGACAACAGGTAACGAGAGGAGACAACAGGTGAGGAGAGGAGACAACAGGTAACGAGAGGAGACAACAGGTGAGGAGAGGAGACAATAGGTAACGAGAGGAGACAACAGGTGAAGAGAGGAGACAACAGGTGAGGAGAGGAGACAACAGGTAACGAGAGGAGACAACAGGTGAGGAGAGGAGACAACAGGTAACGAGAGGAGACAACAGGTGAGGAGAGGAGACAACAGGTGAGGAGAGGAGACAATAGGTAACGAGAGGAGACAACAGGTGAGGAGAGGAGACAACAGGTAACGAGGGGAGACAACAGGTGATGAGAGGAGACAACAGGTGAGGAGAGGAGACAACAGGTAACGAGAGGAGACAACAGGTAACGAGAGGAGACAACAGGTGAGGAGAGGAGACAACAGGTGAGGAGAGGAGACAATAGGTAACGAGAGGAGACAACAGGTGAAGAGAGGAGACAACAGGTGAGGAGAGGAGACAACAGGTAACGAGAGGAGACAACAGGTGAGGAGAGGAGACAACAGGTGAGGAGAGGAGACAACAGGTGAGGAGAGGAGACAATAGGTAACGAGAGGAGACAATAGGTAACGAGAGGAGACAACAGGTGAGGAGAGGAGACAACAGGTGAGGAGAGGAGAGGAGACAACAGGTGAGGAGAGGAGAGGAGACAACAGGTGATGAGAGGAGACAACAGGTGAGGAGAGGAGAGGAGACAACAGGTGAGGAGAGGAGAGGAGACAACAGGTGAGGAGAGGAGAGGAGACAACAGGTGAGGAGAGGAGAGGAGACAACAGGTGAGGAGAGGAGAGGAGACAACAGGTGAGGAGAGGAGAGGAGACAACAGGTGAGGAAAGGAGAGGAGACAACAGGTGAGGAAAGGAGAGGAGACAACAGGTGAGGAGAGGAGACAGATTCCACATTGAAAACAGAACAATGGACCAACAAAGTGAAAATGAGAAACGAGGACAGCTGTACACACACACACACACACACACACACACACACACACACACACACACACACACACACACACACAGACACAGTTACCTGTCCACGAACATGACGACCATGTCCTTGTTGTCAGAGTGTTTGAGAAGCTCCGCCTTCAACCATCTGACCTTCTGACC
>NW_027175943.1:263792-266292 GCF_023055335.1 Clinocottus analis | reverse complement strand
AGCCTCTGATTGGCTAGCTGGGTCGCCATGCCGATGAGGTCAGCTGAGAGAGACAGGAAACCATCACATGTTCACACACTGATGGGAGAAGCTACCACAATGGGAGGAGCTACCACAATGGGAGGAGCTACCACGATGGGAGGAGCTACAATGCAAGGTGTGTGTGTGTGTGTGTGTGTGTGTGTGTGTGGACTGACCTGGTGAAGGTGGAGGTGTGTGTGAGGAGAAGGCTCCGTGGGATAAAATGGAGGTCCAGGTGTTGGAATGAGGGCGGGGGGGAGGAGAGAGGGAGGAAGAGGAGGCGTAAGGGAGGAAGAGGACGTTGAGGGAAACGGCGTCTGAAAGAGCTGAAGGAAGCGACTCAGAATTATTATGAGTAATAAAGTTACTGTGTGTATTTACGTACTGCGAGTACGAGAGGTAGAAGTACCTCTGAGCCTCAGAGTGAAGTACTCGTCGGCAGCGGCCTCAAACCTCCCAGTGGCTCCGCCCCCCATCGCCACGGCAACTGCCTGCTCCTCCCTGTGGGCGTGGTCATAGCGCATCGGCAGCGTCTCCGCAGCGATAGGCGGGAGGGCGGGAGGGAAGGGGGCGGTGACGAAGGACGAGGCGTCTTCATCATCATCATCTTCTTCATCAGCATCTGTGCTCTCTAGGAACTCCATGGAGGCTTCAAAGAGAACAACTGGGAGAAGACATCTTCATCACCATCATCTTCATCATCACCACCATCTTCATCACCACATATACACATACATACACACAGACACATATACACACACACATACATACACACAGACATAAACATACATACATACATACATACACACACACATATACACACACACATACATACACACACACATAAACATACATACATACATACACGTACATACATAAACATACATACATACATACATACATACATACATACATACATACATACATACACATACACATATGTACACATACATACATATACACACACATGCATACATACACATATGTACATACACACACACACACACACACGTGTACATGGACGTACCCGTCTCGTTGGTCTGCTTCGGTCGCATTGTGACCAACGGGCGTCTGAAGAGAGAGAAAAGAGTAGTACTAACAGAGTAGTACTAAAGTAGTACTCAAGTACTTTGATCCTTTACTGGACTAAAAGTACCAAAAAAGTATTTGATTAATCAGTAAAATGTTTCTGGATTAATATTCTTGCTGCATACATAATATCCTAATGTTTATAGTTTGTAGATGAAGTAAAAAATACAATCAGAAAGTAAAGTACCTTGAATGTGTACTTTAGTAGTGTACTCACCTCTTCAGTGGAGTGTCCGTCTGCAGCTGCTGCTTCCTTTTCCTCCGGCTGAGATACATAAATATATTATGACATACATGCATTATGACATACATGCATTATGACATACATGCATTATGACATACATGCATTATGACATACATGCATTATGACATACATGCATTATGACATACATGCATTATGACATACATGCATTATTACATACATGCATTATTACATACATGCATTATGACATACATGCATTATTACATACATGCATTATTACATACATGCATTATGACATACATGCATTATGACATACATGCATTATGACATACATGCATTATGACATACATGCATTATGACATACATGCATTATTACATACATGCATTATTACATACAAGCATTATTACATACATGCATTATTACATACATGCATTATTACATACATGCATTATTACATACAAGCATTATTACATACATGCATTATTACATACATGCATTATTACATACATGCATTATTACATACATGCATTATGACATACATGCATTATTACATACATGCATTATGACATACATGCATTATTACATGAATACATGAATAACTCCAGGTGTGTTGACTCACCCTGGTCTCCGGACCAGAGGACTGACGGCTGAAGACGGAGACAACGAGGGAGGAAGTAAGGAGGAGAGGGAGGGGGGAGGAAGGAGAGAGGAAGAGGAGGAGCGAGGGGTGGAGGGGGGAGAAAAGAGAGAGGAAGAGGAGGAGCGAGGGGTGGAGGGGGACAGGGAGGATGAGGAGCAGACGGAGGAAGATCGGTCCAACCAAAACAAACAGCGGTCCTCCTGTAGAGACAGGAAGTACAGAAGACAGGAAGTATGTGAGACAGGAAGTACAGGAGACAGGAAGTATGTGAGACAGGAAGTACAGGAGACAGGAAGTATGTGAGACAGGAAGTACAGAAGACAGGAAGTATGTGAGACAGGAAGTACAGGAGACAGGAAGTATGTGAGACAGGAAGTACAGGAGACAGGAAGTATGTGAGACAGGAAGTACAGGAGACAGGAAGTATGTGAGACAGGAAGTACAGGAGACAGGAAGTATGTCATCACTCCCCAGACCTCCACCCGCACCCTCAGATCTTCCAGGAGCTCGCTCCTTCGGGTTCCCCACACCGAGCTCCACCATGGGC
>NW_027175943.1:242500-261192 GCF_023055335.1 Clinocottus analis | reverse complement strand
TTTGTTCACTGACCTTATATGGGCACTCACAGTTCTGGTCTCGTCTCCCATAATGCATCAGGTGTGACTTGTTGATGATGCGTACGATCAGCTGATGGTGGACGGTGCCCTTGGCGACGCCTCGGCGAGCAACCAGGAAGGAGTCCCGCAGCTCTGACACGGTGACGGCAGGACGCCGCACTGTGAACACACACACGCGCACACACACACACACACACACACACACACACACACAGACACACAACTCTGACCAAAAAACTGGAATATTCATATTCAGGACATTTTTAAACGGATTAGACGCAATAAAGTAAATATTTTAGTATCAACAGCAGCTCTACCTTCCTCCTGCTCCTCCTCCTCGTCTTCCTCTTCCTCAGTGGGCGGAGCTTCCCTCCACTCCTCCCCACTGTAGTCCACATTGTTCCACAGAGGGAGGAACACGCTCCTATTGGCTCTCAGAGGAACCAAAGGCCCTGTGGGAAGTGAGGGTCAGGTGATGTCGCAACAACAGGAAGTGAGGGTCAGGTGATGTCGCAACAACAGGAAGTAAGGGTCAGGTGATGTCGCAACCGCGGACCTGCTGGTTCTGACGATCCAAACCAGGCCAGAGAGTCCACACGGAACCTCCCGAGTCCTTCATCCTGGTCTTTCCCCCGAGACCTCCACGCTCACCAGCCTGTAGCTGCAGGACACACCCGACCCGTTAGACCCGACCCGTCAGACCCGACCGTTAGACCCGACCCGTCAGACCCGACCCGTCAGACCCGACCCGTCAGACCCGACCCGTTAGACCCGACCCTCAGACCCGACCCGTCAGACCCCGGTCCTCACTTACCTGTCTCTGTCCGCAGGCACCCCGCGGCATGCTGGGAGCTGGGCGGTCATGGCGGGGGTGAAGGTGGCATTGCGTAGCGCCGAGCCGGGCCGCAGGACGTTCCTCTCCACCAGCCGGTTCAGACTCGGGTCCAGAGTCACCCGGAGCCGGCAGTGCTCGTCTGTCAGCGTGACGTCATACAGGTCATCACCTGAGACCAGTAGACACAGACCAGTAACCACAGACCAGTAGACACAGACCAGTAACCACAGACCAGTAGACAGAGACCAGTAACCACAGACCAGTAGACACAGACCAGTAGACAGAGACCAGTAACCACAGACCAGTAACCACAGACCAGTAGACACAGACCAGTAGACAGAGACCAGTAACCACAGACCAGTAACCACAGACCAGTAGACACAGACCAGTAACCACAGATCAGTAGATGTAAACCAGTGAAACCAGTAGACATGTAAACCAGTGAAACCAGTAGAGCAGACCAGTGGGCTCACCGTGCAGGACGCTCTGGGGGAAGTACAGGCCGGCCCCCGGGTCTCTGCTGTAGCGCTGCAGCTCCAGCAGGAACAGGAAGGTCTCTGCAGACCAGAGAGGACACCTGCAGACAGACAGGCCGCTTTCAAAATAAAGTCACAAAGTCCTTCACAATAAAAGCTTAAAAACAAACAGGCAGAACAATAAAAACACAACAAATATTGGAAATATAAATGTTTTATCGTTGGTGTTTAAATGACAAAATGTATAACACATATATAATATATATATAAAGTAATATAAATATGTACATATATATATACACACACATATATATATATAACATTATATATTATACATTTATAACGTACATTATGTAAAAACAGACGTACATATTTCGATTTTGGGATATTGTATTTAAATGAAGTTGTTTCTGGCGCCCTCTGTGGACTAAAGAGGTAGTGTCTCTGCGCGCCAGGGTCCCTTCAGAAAACCTCTGATTCTAGAGCAGCAAGACAGAACCTCCTCCTCTCGGGTTCTGATGGCGGGTTTACTTTGAAAAGCTCGCGTTCACGGAGGAAAGCAAAGAGCCGCTTACGTGCTTTATTGTTATTGGTATTTTTGTGATGATACGATCAGTGATGCGCGTGCTAGTCAAGAAGCTAACACGTTAGAGTGACGGCGTGAATGTAGTCTGGTGGTTACGGAGAAGAGGACGGAGACGATGAATCATAATAATAATAATAATAATAATAATAAACAACACACGTGGTGCCGTTCAGACCTTGCTGGGACCGGGTCTGGACCGGGTCAGGGTTCTGTGGAAGACGCAGTCAGGAGCCGCCATGTTGGACAGGCGCCACAACAGAGCAGTGCATTGTGGGAAAAAGGACGATAACAGTGCAGTGCATTGTGGGAGAAAGGGACGATAACAGTGCAGTGCATTGTGGGAGAAAAGGACAAAAACCTTTTTTTATTATTAATTTAATTATGAATTATTAGTTTTTATAACAATTAATCAATTCTTAAAAGCCACACACACACACACACACACACACACACACACACACACACACACACACACACACACACACACACACACACACACAACTAGTCCCTCTGGGTGAGAGGCAGCCAGTCCCTGAACTCCAGGTACAGGCTGAACAGCAGGTACAGGCTCTGGATGCGGCTGTAGTACACAGGGATGTCCAGCAGGGCGCAGATGGCGTCGGTGTACTGGGCGGGGCTACAGAGCAGCCGCGCCGGAGGCAGCTGCAGGAGGCCAATCAGCCGCTCCAGCTGCGGGGGCCACTCCTGCATCAGGCTGTCGATGTCCGGCATCGGACGCCCGAACTGCACGCTGGTGGGAGGCTTAGAGCGGTGCAGAGCGCCGATGCTGTCCACCCAGCTGTCCACCACGCGGGGGTCCCCCAGGGGACTGGGGACACTGGTCACCTTCTTCAGCTGGGGACACACGGGCCGTTAGGGGACAGGAAGCGAGGGGACACACGGGCAGTTAGGGGACAGGAAGCTAGGGGACAGGCCGTTAGGGGACAGGAAGCTAAGGGACACACGGGCCGTTAGGGGACAGGAAGCTACAGACAGGTCTCACCTCGGCGGCCCCCTGCTGCTTGCTCTCCTCACTCAGCCACAGTGACATCACCGTGGGGTCAGACTGCTTCACGCTGGGCTCGTCCAGCAGCAGCAGACCCAGACCGTCCGCTTTCCCATCCGGACGCGGCACCTGAACGCCACACAGACAGACAGGTAGAGCCACACAGACAGACAGGTAGAGCCACACAGACAGACAGGTAGAGCCACACAGACAGACAGGTAGAGCCACACAGACGTTAACCGAGTGACGTGATTGGACTGGCTGGTCAGCTGACCCGGGTCACTTCCTGTCCGTACCTTGAGGAAGGCGTCGATGTCGCCCACAGCCGGGATGAAGTCTGGGATGAAGGGCTTCAGGCTGTGGTCCAGCTCCAGCAGCTGGGGGCTGTAGCTGGGGGGGCATGAGGAGATCACTGGTGCATCATGGGTAATCAGCTACACTCAGAGAGCAGCCGAAGAAGAAGAGGCTCACCGTGTGATGTATTGGAACAGCTCCTTGATCTCGGTGCTGACGGGCAGGTTGGCGTAGTCCGCCGGGTCGTACGCCCCCTCTGGGGCCTGGCCGGGCTCCTCGTCTTCATCAGAGTCCTCTTCATCAGAGTCCTCCTCCTCTTCCTCTTCCTCCTCCTCCTCTCCCGGCGGCTCGTCAGCCCTCTGGGGTGCTCGGTCCTTGTCCAGCTCGTTGCTATTGGTCGACGTCAGGCCACGCCCCCTCCTGGACTCTGACTGGAGAGACAGGGTCATCATCTTCATCATCTTCATCTCTCCTCCGCTCTCCACAACAACGCATACAAACATGAATTGGATAAGGATATATTTATTGTCATTGTAAAAAAAAACATACAACGAAATTACGTTGGCAACAGAAAGTTAAGACAGCAGTAACATAAACAAACATGTATGACATGTAAACTAATTTAAAATGGCATTTTTGAAATAAAAAATAGATAGGACAAAACAAACATGTAAGTGCAACAGAGCCCGCGATGCATCACGGGACTGTTTTTTTAATTTATTTGAACTTTATTTAAATCCAGTTAAAAACAGACAAGAAAACACCTCCATCTAGTGGCGGGACATGGTATAACAACAACCATAATAATAGTATTTACCAAGTAAAAAAAATAATATTAGTGTTTAATTATCAAATGTGGGCTACTAGTCTGGAGTACTGGTCTGGGGTACTGGTCTGGAGTACTGGTCTGGAGTATTGGTCTGGGGTACTGGTCTGGAGTCGAGACCAGTACCCCAGACCAACACTCCAGCCTCCAGTTTACATGTCATACACAAACATGTATGACATGTAAACTAATTTAAAATGGCATTTTTGAAATAAAAAATAGATAGGACATAAAACACAGGCGTCAATGTTTTTCAAGTGCAAAAGTGACTGTCCGGTGATGGGGTGGTGGGGCTCCTTCCTGTTCTCTGCTGTGCAGCTGGAAATACTGGCTTGAAGTACTGGTTTCCATCCTTACTGGCTTCTATCCTTACTGGTTTCCATCTTTACTGGTTTCCATCCTTACTGGTTTCTATCCTTACTGGTTTCCATCCTTACTGATCAGTACTGGTCGTGTAGTTGTGTACGTCGTAGTGCTGTGACCGGTAACGTCATTACCTGCGGGCTGTGCAGCTCCTCCGGGTCCAGCACCTCCAGGCTCTCGTCGTACGGCTGGTTCTTCAGCAGACTGACGTCTCTCTCCCGGTCAGAGAGCTCCATGGGACCTCCCGGCGGACCGTTCACCTCCCGGCGGACGGTTCTGGTTCCGGTTCCTGGAGGATTTCACCGCGCGAGGAAGCGAACAGACGAGACGGTTCTTAAAGTTCAGCTAACGAGCTACTGGAGAGCTGTATCCTGGCAACAGAGCCCGCGATGCATCACGGGACTGTTTTTTTAATTTATTTGAACTTTATTTAAATCCAGTTAAAAACAGACAAGAAAACACCTCCATCTAGTGGCGGGACATGGTATAACAACAACCATAATAATAGTATTTACCAAGTAAAAAAAATAATATTAGTGTTTAATTATCAAATGTGGGCTACTAGTCTGGAGTACTGGTCTGGGGTACTGGTCTGGAGTACTGGTCTGGAGTATTGGTCTGGGGTACTGGTCTGGAGTCGAGACCAGTACCCCAGACCAACACTCCAGACCAGTACTCCAGCCTCTGGAGTACTGGTCTGGAGTGTTGGTCTGGGACCAGGCAAAGTGATCCAGAGGAAACTAAACTTCATGAAATCATGTATTTTCTCTTTACAGGATTCAACGAGGAGGCATGAAAGTATTTTCACAATAAAAGAAGCCAAACTTTTAAAATAAAATCAGAAACGGAGTGTGGCCTTTCAGATGGATCCTCAGGGCCGAGGGCCACAAGTGGAGGACGGCGTGTGTGCGTGCGTGTGTGTGTGTGTGTGTGTGTGTGTGTGTGTGTGTGCGTGTGTGTGTGTGTGTGTGTGTGTTCATATGTGAATAAATTGCTGTTGCTTTCAAATTTGTCGTAAATATTATCACTAAGCTTTCAGTAAAGAAATAGCTATTGAAATAAATAACTGTATCAATTGGTTAATATGAGTGTAAACACAGAAACACACTGCTGCTCCAAATAAATCAGTTAAAAAATAAACAAATGCATTTACAGCTAAAATTGATTTAAGTGTGTTTCATATTTACACTAAATCCTTCCCAAACGTGATCGTTTTACTCTGGAGAGCTTAGAATAACGGGGGCTCCTGAAGGCATCCAACCGATCGTAACCGCTCGTTGGATCTTCCTGCTTGCCTCCTGATTGGTACGCTGGAGCCTGCTTGCCTCCTGATTGGTCTGCTGGAGCCTGCTCGCCTCCTGATTGGTCGGCAGGCCTCCAAGCCTGCCGCTGCACAGAGTCACCTTGGCCCGGCCGCTTCGCTGCTGTACCGGCGAGAGAGAGCAGGTGATCGGCTCACAGGCACTCAGGCAGGCGGTGGGAATCGGACCGGTACTCAAACATGGCGGAGGCGAAGCCAAAGACCTCTCCGAAGGCCATCAAGTTCCTGTTCGGGGGCTTGGCCGGGTAGGTCACGTGAGGGCGTGCGAACGTGCTAATGTCAGTCAGCAGTCAGGGAAGCTAACAGGTGCTAGCAGGTGCTAACAGCAAATAACTGGTGCTAGCTGGTTAGTCTGGTCACTTTGGTGATGTGAGGTTATCTGGTCAGTGTACTAAGCCCCCTCACCTCATCTGTGATCTGACGTCAGAGAGATCGCTCTAGTTAATTGACAGTGACGTCACAGTCTACTAGTAAAGTACTAGTACTAAAACATCATTTTGTGTTAAAGTCCTACATTTAAAACTTCATTTAAGTATTAACAGAATGTCGTTAGAGTATTTAAGGTAGAAGTTTTCATTAATCAGTTTATGTCCTAATATGTTGTGTGTATACACACACACACACACACACACACACACACACACACACACGCACACACACACACGTGTGTGTATATATGTGTGTATATGTATACTTCTGGACCAATACTTAATTTATGTGCATGTTACATTGCAGCTCCTTCATTTCCTGTTTGGTTTAATCTACATGTTTATGCTCCTGAAGTAAAGTACTACAAGTATCTCTGAAGTGTACAGTACACTAAAAAGTACTATACCTCTGAGGTGTAGTACAGTAAGAACAGCTGGGGTTGTGTAACATGGCTACACAGTACACAGTACAGAGTACAGCTATGAGGTCACGCTGTTCATAAAAACAGACCCCAGACCAGCCGACTCCCGGTTCAACAAATAACATAATTTTATTCTCAAGGTAGTGCTAACTATCAAGCTAACCATAGCCACTAGCTATCAAGCTAACCATAGCCACTAGCTATCAAGCTAACCATAGCCACTAGCTAGCAAGCTAACCATAGCCACTAACTATCAAACTAACTATAGCCACTAACTATCAAGCTAACCATAGCCACTAACTATCAAGCTAACCATAGCCACTAACTATCAAGCTAACCATAGCCACTAACTATCAAGCTAGCCATAGCCACTAGCTTTCAAGCTAACCATAGCCACTAACTATCAAGCTATCCATAGCCACTAACTATCAAGCTATCCATAGCCACTAACTATCAAGCTAGCCATAGCCACTAACTATCAAGCTAACCATAGCCACTAAACATCAAGCTAACCATAGCCACTAACTATCAAGCTAACTATAGCCACTAACTATCAAGCTAACTATAGCCACTAACTACCAAACTAACCATAGCCACTAACTACCAAGCTAACCATAGCCACTAACTACCAAGCTAACCATAGCCACTAACTACCAAGCTAACCATAGCCACTAACTATCAAGCTAACCATAGCCACTAACTATCAAGCTAACCATAGCCACTAACTATCAAGCTAACTGTATCCACTAACTATCAAGCTAACTGTAGCCGCTAACTGTCGCTAAGCGTTTCCGTGGTGGTGGATGAGGTCAGGGTGTGTTCTGTATCTCTTTCTGATATTGAAGCTGTGGGCGATAAAAAGAGCGTTTCATCTTCACATGCAGATGAAACAGTTTGCTCTGAACAGATTCATATGAACATCATCAGCATTAGTTATTTCCCAGAAAATGTGATAATAAAGTGTTGTTTATTGTTATTGACATTGTTTAGTGGTTTTGGTGTTCTGGGTTATTAATTAAATATAAAGATAGTGACGTGTCCCAGAAGGCTGGAACCTCCACAGAGTGGAATTCCAGCTCCACTGTTGCATTGTGGGTCATTTCTGCCCTTAGCCGTCTTTAATGTCACGACCTTTGACCTTTAAAAGGTCAACGACCGAAGTAGCTGCTGTGGGCGGCCATGTTGGGACTGAGTCTGTTTATAGCAACACTCTGTCTGTCTGTCTGTCTGTCTGTCTGTCTGTCTGTCTGTCTCTATGAGATAAACCGATCAATGTAAATACTGTCCCTGATACTCTATCTGTTTCCCTGTCTCTCTCCCCATCTACCTGTCTGTCTACCTGTCTGAGTGCAGAATGGGTGCGACAGTCTTTGTGCAGCCATTGGACCTGGTGAAGAACCGGATGCAGCTGAGCGGCCAAGGAACCACGGCGAGAGAATACAAGACCAGCGTCCACGCCCTGGTGTCCATCCTGAGGGCCGAGGGGCTGGGGGGCATCTACACGGGGTAGGTAGTACTCTGTAGTACTTTATGTAGTACTCTATACGCCCTGGTGTCCATCCTGAGGCCCGAGAGTCTGGGGGGCATCTACACGGGGTAGGTAGTACTCGGTAGTACTCGGTGGTACTTCATGTAGTACTCTGTACAGGCTGTCTGCTGGGCTGCTGCGCCAAGCGACCTACACGACGACCCGCTTGGGGATCTACACGGTTCTGTTTGAGAAGATGACCGGAGAAGACGGACGGCCGCCCAACTTCTTCCTCAAGGTACTGACGCTTCGCCTGCGTTCAGATTACTCTGTGGCTCCTCCCCCTCCCCCTGTGGCTCCTCCCACACACACTGTGGCTCCTCCCCCTAACGCTGTGGCTCCTAACCCCCACTCTGTGGCTCCTCCCCCTCACGCTGTGGCTCCTCCCCCTCACGCTGTGGCTCCTCCCCCTCACGCTGTGGCTCCTAACCCTCACTCTGTGCCTCCTCCTCCTCACGCTGTGGCTCCTCCCCCTCACACTGTGGCTCCTCCCCCTCACGCTGTGGCTCCTCCCCCGTCAGGCGCTGATCGGGATGACGGCCGGCGCTACGGGAGCGTTTGTGGGGACACCAGCTGAGGTCGCTCTGATCAGGATGACGGCTGATGGACGGTGAGGCAGACAGACAACATCTATTTATCTATATCTATATCTATATATATGTGTGTGTATATATATGTGGATATATATATATATATATATATATATATATATATATAGATATAGATATAGATATATATATATATATATATAGATATAGATAGATAGATAGATATATATAGATATATCCACTACGTACGTATATTCACGTAGCTGTAGTAACTAGCAGGACTTCACACTGATCATATTTTGGGTGATGTTTTATAAATAAACTGTCTCTCCACCTGTCTTTCTGTCTACCTGTCTCTCCACCTGTCTGTCTACCTGTCTGTCTCTCCACCTGTCTGTCTACCTGTCTGTCTACCTGTCTGTCTCTCCACCTGTCTGTCTACCTGTCTGTCTCTCCAGGCTCCCTGCAGACCAGAAGAGAGGTTACAGTAATGTGTTCAACGCTCTGGTCCGGATCACCAGAGAGGAGGGCGTGGCCACGCTGTGGCGGGTGAGCTCAGCGATGACGTCATCGTCTGCATCCGTGACGTTATCCTAAGGTACACGTTGGGAGTACACGAGGAGAAAGAAGTACTGTGTGTAATCACTGTGTTTGTGTCCAGGGCTGCGTTCCCACCATGGCTCGAGCCGTCGTGGTGAACGCTGCTCAGCTGGCATCGTACTCGCAGGCCAAGCAGGCGCTGCTGGACTCAGGTACAGTACACGCAGTACTACACTCAGGTACAGTACACGCAGTACTACACTCAGGTACAGTACACGCAGTACTACACTCAGGTACAGTACACGCAGTACTACACTCAGGTACAGTACACGCAGTACTACACTCAGGTACAGTACACGCAGTATTACACTCAGGTACAGTACGCGCAGTACACACACCAGTACTACACCCAGGTACACAGTAAATACTCAAATTGAACATAAAGCAGACTAAACATGAAGTCTAACGTGTACTCTGTGTACTCTGTGTACTTTCAGGGTATGTGACAGACGGTATTCTGTGTCACTTCTGTGCCAGTATGATCAGCGGCCTCATCACCACGGCAGCATCCATGCCCGTAGACATCGTCAAGACCAGGTGAGCCTGAGACCAGGTGTACCTGGTCCAGGTGGACTAAGACTTAGACCAGGTTCTAACTTCCTTCTGGTCCCCCAGGATCCAGAGCATGGGGATGATCGACGGGAAACCAGAGTATAAGAACGGTTTGGTGAGTGAGTGAGTGAGTGAGTGAGTGAGTGAGTGAGTGAGTGTGTGTGTGAGTGTGTGTGTGAGTGTGTGTGTGTGTGTGTGTGTGTGTGTGTGTGTGTGTGTGTGTGTGTGTGTGTGTGTGTGTGTGTGTGTGTGTGTGTGTGTGTGTGTGTGTGTGTGTGTCTGTGTGTGTGTGTGTGTGTGTGTGTGCGTGTGTGTGTGTGCGTGAGTGAGTGAGTGAGTGAGATGTACTTGTACTTATTGTGTACCTGCGGTGTGCGCAGGAGGTGCTGGTGCGCGTGGTGAGGAACGAGGGCTTCTTCTCCCTGTGGAAAGGCTTCACTCCGTACTACGCTCGTCTGGGTCCTCACACGGTGCTGACCTTCATCTTCCTGGAGCAGATGAACCGGATCTACAAGACCCGGGTCCTGGACCGCTAACACACACACACAGAGACACAGACACACACACACACACACACACACACACACACACACACAGGACCTTGTGACCTCCCGCCTTCAGGACTCACTGCAGCATTTAAAGGAACAGTCCCGCTGCTGTTCTTCTGTTCACAGACTCTGGTGCACTGTTCCTTTAAGATGAACACACGTCCCTGTTCTTCTGTCTTTGTGGGGACCTCCCCATTCACACAACGCATTGCCCAGAACCATGACCCAGAACCATGGCCCAGAACCCAGAACCATGACCCAGAACCATGGCCCAGAACCATGACCCAGAACCATGGCCCAGAACCATGACCCAGAACCATGGCCCTGAACCATGGCCAAGAACCATGACCCAGAACCATGGCCCAGAACCTTGGCCCAGAACCCAGAACCATGGCCCAGAACCATGACCCAGAACCATGACCCAGAACCATGACCCAGAACCATGGCCCAGAACCATGGCCCTGAACCATGGCCCAGAACCAAGAACCATGGCCCAGAACCATGACCCAGAACCATGGCCCAGAACCTTGGCCCAGAACCAAGAACCATGGCCCAGAACCATGGCCCAGAACCATGACCCAGAACCATGGCCCAGAACCATGGCCCAGAACCATGGCCCAGAACCATGGCCCAGATCCCAGAACCATGGCCCAGAACCCAGAACCATGACCCAGAACCATGGCCCTGAACCATGACCCTGAACCATTGCCCAGAACCCAGAACCATTGCCCAGAACCATGGCCCAGAACCAAGAACCATGACCCAGAACCATGGCCCAGAACCAAGAACCATGACCCAGAACTATGACCCAGAACTAAGAACCATGACCCTGGACTATGACCCTGAACTATGACCCTGAACCATGACCCAGAACCATGGCCCAGAACCAAGAACTATGACCCAGAACCCAGAACCATGACCCTGAACTATGACCCAGAACCAAGAACCATGACCCTGGACTATGACCCAGAACCAAGAACCATGACCCTGGACTATGACCCTGAACCAAGAACCATGACCCTGGACTATGACCCTGAACCTAGAACCATGACCCTGGACTATGACCCTGAACCCAGAACCATGACCCTGGACTATGACCCTGAACCCAGAACCATGACCCTGGACTATGACCCTGAACCCAGAACCATGACCCAGAACCATGAACCAAAACCAAAACAGTGATCCAGAATCATGACCCAGACCAGGACCCACACTCTGAAGGTCTGACACTCAAAGCGGTCCTTACAAAGTTGTACAAGTACACACTCACACATACTGTGTTTTCAGTTCTTTTTGTCAAGAAGAAAATGTAGAACAGATGTAGTTCAACATCGTTAGGGATGTCGTCAATAATAATAATAATAATAATAATAGTAATAATGATGATGATAAACTCTTATTTGTAAATCTGAAACTCTGCTGCACTGCATCATGGGAAAGATTGAGAATAAACAGTGTGAGACTCACTTGTTGTTTGTCGCTCTGTGAGTTAAACTGTATTTGTATTCTTGTAAGTATTACAACTCGTTATGTACTGTTCCTTTAAAGAGACGTACTGTTCCTTTAAAGAGACGTACTGTTCCTTTAAAGAGACGTACTGTTCCTTTAAAGAGATGTACTGTTCCTTTAAAGAGACGTACTGTTCCTGTAAGGAGACGTACTGTTCCTTTAAAGAGATGTACTGTTCCTTTAAAGAGATGTACTGTTCCTTTAAAGAGATGTACTGTTCCTTTTAAAGAGATGTACTGTTCCTTTAAAGAGATGTACTGTTCCTTTAAAGAGATGTACTGTTCCTTTAAAGAGACGTACTGTTCCTTTAAAGAGATGTACTGTTCCTTTTAAAGAGATGTACTGTTCCTTTAAAGAGATGTACTGTTCCTTTAAAGAGATGTACTGTTCCTTTAAAGAGATGTACTGTTCCTTTAAAGAGACGTACTGTTCCTTTAAATAAACGTACTGTTCCTTTAAAGAGACGTACTGTTCCTTTAAAGAGATGTACTGTTCCTTTAAAGAGACGTACTGTTCCTGTAAGGAGACGTACTGTTCCTTTAAAGAGATGTACTGTTCCTTTAAAGAGATGTACTGTTCCTTTAAAGAGATGTACTGTTCCTTTAAAGAGACGTACTGTTCCTTTAAAGAGACGTACTGTTCCTTTAAATAAACGTACTGTTCCTTTAAATAAACGTACTGTTCCTTTAAATAGATATATGTTCTTCTGTTTTTAAATCCTCATGATCTTTTTGTCCAAATATAAACCGCGATAACATTGGTTTCTAAAAATATTAAAATACTACTACTGTATTTCTACAGATATATATATATATATATATATATATATATATTACAGTTATATATCTCCACAGTGTTTTGCATTCACATGTTCTGCAGACAGCAGGAAGTACCACACTACCAAAATAAAATGCATATAAAGTTTTAGTTGCAGAAGGAAACATTGAATATGAGAAGTTGTGTTGAGGGAAACAGGAAGTTAACGGAGTGGAAACGAGCCGTTTGATTGGCTGATCAATGACTATGATTCACATTGAAGCCAGGTGCATGATGGGAAACGTAGGCTCCAGCACATCGTCCCGTGATCTCAGGTCATTGAGCTTTAAGTGAAGTAAAGTCTGAAGCAGTCAAACTACCTGTCTGTGGGCTTCGCGCAGACAGACAGGTATCATGGGCTGTCGCCCTGCCGACAGGAAGCAGAGGCTGCTGACAGGAAGTAGGCCACCGCCTTCGTTATCTTCAACAACGTGTGAAAGTCATTATATTTTTTTCAATTTTTTCCTGTTTTTTTTCTTTTTTAGTATTTTTTCTCTTGGACAATCTTTTGTAAATCTTTTGTAATAGTGTGTGTATGTGTATATATTACGTTGTGTGATCTGTCAAGCTACTGGGACCTTGAATTTCCCTTTGGGGATCAATAAAGTAATCATCTATCTATCTATCTATCTATCTATCTATCTATCTATCTATCTATATAACTCTGTGTGTGTGTGTGTGTGTGTGTGTGTGTGTGTGTGTGTGTGTGTCAGAGCTACACATGCAGGTCCTTTCTGCTTTCGCCTTATAAGGACACACACTTCATATTCGTTGAAACTTCTGTCGAGACCACTTCCTCTTCTCTCACCCGCCTCCACTTCTCTCCACTTGACTCAGAAATATTGCAATTTTTCTGTGTGTGTGTGTGTGTGTGTGTGTGTGTGTGTGTGTGTGTGTGTGTGTGTGTGTGTGTGTGTGTGTGTGTGTGTGTGTGTGTGTGCGTGCGTGCGTGCGTGCGTGCGTGCGTGCGTGCGTGCGTGTGTGAGAGAGACATTCAGCACTTCCTCTCGTCAACTCTTATCTGTCGCCAGGACTGAGAGAAACTGTTAGCCTAGCTTAGCGTGTGTGTGTTTGTGTGTGTGTGTGTGTGTGTGTGCGTGTGTGTGTGTGTGTGTGTGTGTGTGTGCGTGTGTGTGTGTCTGCCCCAGGGTATGCATACTGTAGCTGGTATAACCCTAAGCCTTGTATAAATTTGTTATTCAGAGCCACACCTTTTCTCTCTCTCTAACACACACACACACACACACATCCCCCCCCCCCCCCCCGCGCGGCCACCGCACACACACACACACACCTCCCCCCCCCCGGACACGCACGCGCACACACACACACACACACACACACACACACACACACGAGGTTAGCATGAACAGGCTCAACCTGCTCAGGCGGCTCGTACCTGTTCACGTTCAACCTGAGCAGACATCATGAGACACAATAGTACTACTAGCACTACTACTAGTACTACTACTATAATGACTACTACTATAACTACTACTATTACGAGTTATTCTAGTCATACTAATACCAGCACGTCTACTCTACTGCTAGCTGATACTTCTGCGTCATGGTCATGAAACTGAACTCATTCTGAATACATGAACACATGTACCTGAGCAGTACAAGTACACGCTTTACCGGCGTAGCAGTACAAGTACACATGTAGCAGTACAGGGAAGTGTTCTCACTGAGCTGCAGCTGCCGAGTGTTAACACGTCGCTCACATCCACAGGCCTGAACCGGTCCAGGTATTCAGGGCATGAGTGTGTGTGTGTGTGTGTGTGTGTGTGTGTGTGTGTGTGTGTGTGTATGTCTGTGCGTGTGTCTGTGTGTGTGTGAAAGATGCCGCCTGTGGGCAGAAAAACTCTTTCATAGAGATAAATGGGTGTAAATGTAGCGTTAGCATGGTTAGCATGGTTAGCATGCAGATCTTCCTCATTACAGATTTTTTTGGGCGTTTCACAACTTTTAGAAATCTAGAACTTTAAGGACACGACGCAAAAGAAAGACAACAATCATGAAGACTGAATGAGAGGGGAACAGTACACATACCCTCTACACCTACCCCTCTACACATACCCCTCTACACATACCCTCTACACATACCCTCTACACATACCCTCTACACATACCCCTCTACAGATACCCCTCTACACATACCCTCTACACCTACCCCTCTACACATACCCTCTACACATACCCCTCTACACATACCCCTCTACACATACCCCTCTACAGATACCCCTCTACAGATACCCCTCTACACATACCCCTCTACACATACCCCTCTACAGATACCCCTCTACAGATACCCCTCTACACATACCCTCTACACATACCCCTCTACACATACCCTCTACACCTACCCCTCTACACATACCCTCTACACATACCCTCTACACATACCCCTCTACAGATACCCCTCTACAGATACCCCTCTACACATGCCCCTCTACAGATACCCCTCTACACATACCCTCTACAGATACCCCTCTACACATACCCTCTACACATACCCTCTACACATACCCCTCTTCACATACCCCTCTACAGATACCCCTCTACACATACCCCTCTACACATACCCTCTACACCTACCCCTCTACACATACCCCTCTACAGATACCCCTCTACACATACCCCTCTACACATACCCTCTACAGATACCCCTCTACACATACCCCTCTACAGATACCCCTCTACACATACCCTCTACACCTACCCCTCTACACATACCCCTCTACAGATACCCCTCTACACATACCCCTCTACACATACCCTCTACAGATACCCCTCTACACATACCCTCTACACATACCCCTCTACACATACCCTCTACAGATACCCCTCTACACATACCCTCTACACATACCCCTCTACACATACCCTCTACAGATACCCCTCTACACATACCCTCTACACATACCCCTCTACAGATACCCCTCTACAGATACCCCTCTACACATACCCTCTTCACATACCCCTCTACACCTACCCCTCTACACATACCCTCTACACATACCCCTCTACACATACCCTCTACACATACCCCTCTACACATACCCCTCTACACATACCCTCTACAGATACCCCTCTACACATACCCCTCTACACATACCCCTCTACACATACCCCTCTACAGATACCCCTCTACAGATACCCCTCTACACATACCCCTCTACACATACCCCTCTACACATACCCTCTACAGATACCCCTCTACAGATACCCCTCTACACATACCCCTCTACACATACCCCTCTACAGATACCCCTCTACACATACCCCTCTACACATACCCCTCTACACATACCCCTCTACACATACCCCTCTACAGACTGGATTCAAATCAAGGCAGAATGTCCTAAAATCGCCCAAAAGCTCTGAAAACCTGCAAGAAACATTTAAACCATGAGTGCATACAGACTGTGATCAGTGGTGTTGCATGCTGGGTATGGAAACCATGAGTGCATACAGACTGTGATCAGTAGTGTTGCATGCTGGGTATGGAAACCATGAGTGTATAAAACTCAGTGGATCCAGACTGCAGGTTCTGGAGCAAAGTGTTCTGTGAGGCTCAGAACGCAGCCGGCTGAAAGAAACAACACTGTGCTGCACAAAAGTCCCTTCAAAATAAAATCATAGCATTTAAATTATTTTTTTTTGCAAGCAAAGGCCCGTGACCCATTAACACGGGTCCGTGTCCCACCAGTTGAGAACCAGTTGAGAACCAGTTGAGAACCAGCTGGTGTAGATGGTGAGTTGTGTTGTGTAAAATGATCCTGAAACAAAGTTTTTCTTAACGACACGTTTTAAAGTTATAACGTGTTCTTAAGGTAGAACAGACAGACAGGCAGACAGACAGACAGACAGGCAGACAGACAGGCAGACAGACAGGCAGACAGACAGACAGACAGACAGACAGGCAGACAGACAGACAGGCAGGCGGGTGGAGCTCTGGGTGACAGCAGCAGGAAGTGCCTGCAGGCTGGGCGTGGTCAGAGCAGCGCTATAAAGGACAACTCGTCTTCCTCCTGCATCCCACTCCTCTCTACCTCCTCTTCCTCACCGCTGACACCAAACCTGTTCAGGTAAGACCACGTCGCTCTGTCTGCCTCTGTCTGGGTGAATGTGTTGCTGACCTGTGTGTGTGTGTGTGTGTGTGTGTGTGTGTGTGTGTGTGTGTGTGTGAGCAGGATGTCGTGGGATGCGTACATCAATACACTGATGGAAGCACCGAACGCCACAGACGCAGCGATCTATGGGCTGGATGGAAATTTATGGGCGAGTACATGTGAGCTAAAGGACATTACGGTAAGCACACACACACACACACACACACACACACACACACACACACACACACACACACACACACACATACACACTGCTTGAGGGAAGCAGAACACTATAAAACATGACAGAGTTTTTTGTTTGGTTTTACACTGTAAAAAGAAAAAGTTGTTCTTAACCTCAAAGATGATTTTCAGAGTAAGATTCCTCCACTTCCTCCTGCTCTTCCTCCTCCTGCTCCTCCTCCTCACTTGTCTCAGGGTTCTGCTCGTGGTAAAAAAGGCCTTTGAGTTAGAAGTCTTGAATGATCAAACAGTTTGCAGTGAGTTCAGTTTGCAGTTTGGTGTTTTTAACTGACAGGAAACACAACTATGTGTTTGTGGGTCACTGGATTGTAATGTGTATTCTTTCTGTTTATTCTTCTAACAGTTTGAAGCTTTTAACTCATGTTCCGGTCCGAGTTCTTATTTCTTCCTTTCTGTGCGGGTTTTTCACACTTCACATCCTTCGGGGCGAGCGTTAGCATTAGCGTAAGCATTAGCATTAGCGTTAGCGGTGAGAATCTAACGGTTACTTTTTCCGTGTCGTACGTTGTTTTTCGGAGCGTCGGCTTAACGACCTTATAAGGACATGATGTCAGAAAAAGAGGTGAATGCAGGAAGTGGAGACGATCACTTCCTGTTCCACACACACACACACACACACACACACTCTCACTCACACACACACACACACACACACTCTCACTCACACACACACACACACACACACACACACACAGACACACACACACACTGCATGGCAAGGAGTCGGCTTAAAGGTCTCTACTCTGATTGGCTGGATGGTTTCAGGAAGTGGTTTAGTGTGTGTGTGTGTGTGTGTGTGTGTGTGTGTGTGTGTGTGTGTGTGTGTGTGTGTGTGAGTGAGAGTGTGTGTGAGTGTGTGTGTGTGTGTGTGTGTGTGTGTGTGTGTGTGTGTGTGTGTGTGTGAGTGAGAGTGTGTGTGTGTGTGTGTGTGTGTGAGTGAGAGTGTGTGTGTGTGTGTGAGTGAGAGTCTGTGAGAGTGTGTGTGTGTGTGTGTGTGTGAGTGAGAGTGTGTGTGTGTGTGTGTGTGTGTGTGTGTGTGTGTGTGTGTGTGAGTGAGAGTGTGTGTGTGTGTGTGTGTGTGTGTGTGTGTGTGTGTGTGTGAGTCGCGTCTTGACTCGTCTCCACATTCTTTTTGCAACTTTGTTCAAACCTGCTGAACAATCAAAAGTAAAAATGTAGTAGAAGTACACGCATAATATATCTTCATGTAGTAGAAGTACACACATAATATATCTTCATGTAGTAGAAGTACACACATAATATATCTTCATGTAGTAGAAGTACACACATAATATATCTTCATGTAGTAGAAGTACACACATAATATATCTTCATGTAGTAGAAGTACACACATAATATATCTTCATGTAGTAGAAGTACACACATAATATATCTTCATGTAGTAGAAGTACACGCATAATATATCTTCATGTAGTAGAAGTACACGCATAATATATCTTCATGTAGTAGAAGTACACGCATAATATATCTTCATGTAGTAGAAGTACACGCATAATATATCTTCATGTAGTAGAAGTACACGCATAATATCTTCATTTTCAGCTCCAGTAAAAGTACACATGTGTTACCATGGTTTCTCATACTGTTCTTTGTGGTGATGACTCATCAGTCAG
>NW_027175943.1:230000-232500 GCF_023055335.1 Clinocottus analis | reverse complement strand
GTGTGTGTGTGTGTGTGTGTGTGTGTGTGTGTGTGTGTGTGTGCGTCTCCAATCAGATCGTAGGAGACGACCTCACCGTGACAAACCCCAAGAGGATCCAGCAGGCCGTGGACCAGAAGGCCTGCAACTGTCTGCTGCTCAAAGTCAACCAGATCGGCTCCGTGACCGAGTCCATCCAGGCGTAAGACCTGTCTGTCTGCTCACCTGTCTGTCTGCTATGCTGTCTGTCTGTCTACCGGTCTACCTGTCTGTCTGTCTGTCTGCAGTATGTCTGTCTGTCTGTCTGTCTGTCTTCTTGTCTTCCTGTCTGTCTGCCTGTCTGTCTACCGGTCTACCTGTCTGTCTGCAGTATGTCTGTCTGTAGTCTGTCTGTCTGCAGTCTGTCAGTCTGTAGTCTGTCTGTAGTCTGTCTGTCTTGATTTATTTGTTTTGATTGATGTTTGTTGGAGCAGAATGTTGACATTTTTTCTTGTCTCTCTTCCGCCTGTCTTTCTCCCTCTACCTGTCTCTCCTCCACCTGTCTGTCTCTCAGGTGTAAGCTGGCTCAGAGCAGCGGGTGGGGTGTGATGGTCAGCCATCGATCCGGAGAAACTGAAGACACCTTCATCTCTGACCTGGTGGTCGGACTCTGCACTGGACAGGTAGACAGACAGACAGGTAGACAGACAGACAGGTAGACAGACAGACAGGTAGACAGACAGACAGACAGACAGACAGACAGACAGACAGACAGACAGGTAGACAGACAGGTAGGTAGACAGACAGACAGGTAGACAGACAGACAGACAGACAGACAGACAGACAGACAGACAGACAGACAGGTAGACAGACAGACAGACAGACAGACAGACAGGTAGACAGACAGACAGGTAGACAGACAGACAGACAGACAGACAGACAGACAGACAGACAGACAGACAGACAGGTAGACAGACAGACAGGTAGACAGACAGACAGGTAGACAGACAGACAGACAGACAGACAGGTAGACAGACAGGTAGGTAGACAGACAGACAGGTAGACAGGTAGACAGACAGACAGACAGACAGACAGGTAGACAGACAGACAGACAGACAGGTAGACAGACAGACAGACAGACAGACAGGTAGACAGACAGACAGGTAGACAGACAGACAGGTAGACAGACAGACAGACAGACAGACAGACAGACAGACAGACAGGTAGACAGACAGACAGGTAGACAGACAGACAGGTAGACAGACAGACAGACAGACAGACAGACAGACAGACAGGTAGACAGACAGGTAGGTAGACAGACAGACAGGTAGACAGGTAGACAGACAGACAGACAGACAGACAGGTAGACAGACAGACAGACAGACAGGTAGACAGACAGACAGACAGACAGACAGACAGACAGACAGACAGACAGGTAGACAGACAGACAGACAGGTAGACAGACAGACAGACGGGTCGACAGACAGACAGACAGACAGACAGACAGACAGACAGACAGACAGACAGACAGACAGACAGGTACAATGAACAAAACGGTAGACCAGGAGGACAAAAACAACAACTTTACAATAAAGTCTCTGATTCCTGTCTGTCTCTCTCTACCTGTCTCTCTCTCTACCTGTCTCTCTCTACCTGTCTCTCTCTCTACCTGTCTCTCTCTCTACCTGTCTCTCTCTCTACCTCTCTCTCTCTACCTGTCTCTCTCTCAGATTAAGACCGGTGCCCCCTGCAGGTCAGAGCGTCTCTCCAAATATAACCAGCTGATGAGGTGAGAACTTCCTGCCTCTACAAAATAAAAGCACAGTCCTAACTTTTCAAAGTAAAAGCCTGGTGTTTTGTTTACCGTGACCTCTGTGACCTCTGTGACCTTCAGGATCGAGGAGGAGCTCGGAGACAAGGCCAAGTTTGCCGGCAAAGACTTCCGCCATCCAAAAATCAATTAAAGCTCCTTCCTGTCTGTTGCCTTGACAACTGACTGACAACAGATGACCCTGAAGCCCCGCCCCCTCCAGGCGGGTTTGACTCCGCCTTCTAGCGGAAATTCCACGAAAGATGTTTTCTAAATAAACACAATAAAGACGAAAGAATGAAACTTCGCTCTGTGTTTTTATTTATTTATTTATTATAGTGTAACAACAACATGTATTATAGTGTAATACATTTATTATAGTGTAATAAATACATGTATTACACTATAATAGATGTATTTATTACAGTAATAATTCTTCAGCTTCGTCAGGCTGACCAGATGTTTGATGACAGGAAGTCAGACAGGAAGTTCCCAAAGATCTATCAAACTGGTTCATGAGAAGCAAAGGGTTAGGGTAGACAGACAGGTGTGTGTGTGTGTGTGTGTGTGTGTGTGTGTGTGTGTGTGTGTGTGTGTGTGTGTGTGTGTGTGTCACTGTGGTGGGGAAAGGAATGTTGTGCGTCACAACACACAGAGATTTGGTTTGTGATCAGCGACTTCTTTCTCTCTAATAAGGTGATTGATGAGCCATTCTTTGCGTGTGTGTGTGTG
>NW_027175943.1:207500-222500 GCF_023055335.1 Clinocottus analis | reverse complement strand
AGGAGATCGCTTCTTACCTGATATCATTTGAACAACATGAGGAGTGGCTCTCCTGCACCCTGAAGACCAGGTAACTAGACCTTCACTAGACCCTAACTAGACCTTCACTAGACCTTCACTTGACCCTCACTAGACCCTCACTAGACCTTCACTAGACCCTCACTAGACCCTCACTAGAGATAGAGTTGTGTGTTCCAGGCCCTCTTAGACCCCAGACCCTTACTGGTGTGTTGTGTTCCAGGCCCAGGAACGGCAGCATCATTCTGTACAACAGGAAGAAGGTGAAGTACCGCAAGGACGGGTTCTGCTGGAAGAAGAGGAAGGATGGCAAGACCACGAGAGAGGACCACATGAAGCTGAAGGTCCAGGGCATGGAGGTGTGTCATGTTGCCGGTTGCTGTCTCTGCTGTGGTTTCAGTTGTTAATGTTGCCGGTTGCTGTCTCTGCTCTGGTTTCAGTTGTTAATGTTGCCGGTTGCTGTCTCTGCTGTGGTTTCAGTTGTTAATGTTGCCGGTTGCTGTCTCTGCTCTGGTTTCAGTTGTTAATGTTGCTGGTTGCTGTCTCTGCTCTGGTTTCAGTTGTTAATGTTGCCGGTTGCTGTCTCTGCTCTGGTTTCAGTTGTTAATGTTGCCGGTTGCTGTCTCTGCTGTGGTTTCAGTTGTTAATGTTGCCGGTTGCTGTCTCTGCTGTGGTTTCAGTTGTTAATGTTGCCGGTTGCTGTCTCTGCTGTGGTTTCAGTTGTTAATGTTGCCGGTTGCTGTCTCTGCTCTGGTTTCAGTTGTTAATGTTGCCGGTTGCTGTCTCTGCTCTGGTTTCAGTTGTTAATGTTGCCGGTTGCTGTCTCTGCTCTGGTTTCAGTTGTTAATGTTGCCGGTTGCTGTCTCTGCTCTGGTTTCAGTTGTTAATGTTGCCGGTTGCTGTCTCTGCTCTGGTTTCAGTTGTTAATGTTGCCAGTTGCTGTCTCTGCTGTGGTTTCAGTTGTTAATGTTGCCGGTTGCTGTCTCTGCTCTGGTTTCAGTTGTTAATGTTGCCGGTTGCTGTCTCTGCTCTGGTTTCAGTTGTTAATGTTGCCGGTTGCTGTCTCTGCTGTGGTTTCAGTTGTTAATGTTGCCGGTTGCTGTCTCTGCTGTGGTTTCAGTTGTTAATGTTGCCGGTTGCTGTCTCTGCTGTGGTTTCAGTTGTTAATGTTGCCGGTTGCTGTCTCTGCTCTGGTTTCAGTTGTTAATGTTGCCGGTTGCTGTCTCTGCTCTGGTTTCAGTTGTTAATGTTGCCGGTTGCTGTCTCTGCTGTGGTTTCAGTTGTTAATGTTGCCAGTTGCTGTCTCTGCTGTGGTTTCAGTTGTTAATGTTGCCGGTTGCTGTCTCTGCTCTGGTTTCAGTGCCTGTACGGTTGCTACGTCCACTCCTCCATCGTGCCAACATTCCACAGGCGTTGCTACTGGTTGCTGCAGGTCAACACACGTTGCACGATGACAGATTCTGACCTGAACCGATCGATGGATTGCTGATCAATATGTTTGTTGTTGGCAGAACCCCGACATCGTGATGGTGCACTACCTCAACGTGCCGGCCCTGGAGGATTCTGGGAAATGCAGTCCGCTACTGTGTGCCGTGACCGACCGCCACGACAGCGCCAGGTGGAGCCGAGACGAGCTGCAGAGCCAGCTGAGGCCCATGTGTACGTACAAGTACACAGAGTACCTTCCTCCTGGTATATGGGTACTCTGGAGTATGTACAAATACACAGAGTACCTTCCCCGTAGTATCTGTGGTAGTAACATGCGGTATCTGTGTACTAGTTCACAGCATGAAGTGCTCAGTGGGATCAGGTGACTTCAGCATTGAGGACTTGGTTCAACACATTCTGGACCGGCAGAGAACCAAACCACAGCCACGCACACACACCTGCCTCTGTAACCCGACCCCAGGTAACACACCTGTGACACCACAGTGATGTCACAGTGACACCGCTGTGACATCACTGTGACATCACTGTGACATCGCTTTGTATCTGGACAGTCTCTTCAGGAGTGAACATTCCTCACCGCTGTAACAGCACCAAGCATCGCATCATCTCCCCCAAGCTGCCCTGTGAGGCGGGAGACACAGGGCGGGGAGGGGGAGGAGCCAAACAGAACAGCCCCGCCTCCTCGCCCCGCCCCTCAGCCACGTGAGTCTCTTCCCTATAGATTATGCTGTACATGTTATACTGTATATTTATATATGTGTGTTTTATTTTGTAGCAACGGCTTCTACGGCGACCTGACGGCTGTGGCGCTGCCCCAGAATGCCGTGCTCGTGATGGCAACGACCGCCGCCCTCGCAGGCGGGGCCAGAGGGGAGGAGGCGGGGCTTCCGCTCCCCCCCCCTCCTCCTCCTTCCGGCAGCGGGCCCGCCTCCTCTACTCCCCCCGACCAGGCATCGGGTGTGGCCCCCCTCCTCCCATCCCCCGTCATCGCCCCCTCCTCCTCCTCTTCCTCGTCCTCCCCTCCCCCCCGGCCTCCCCCAGCGGTCCACCTGACCTTTGACCCTGACTCCTTCCTCAACTCCCCCAAACAGGGCCAGACGTACGGCGGCCCTCCTCCCGCCTCTGCTGGTCTCTCCTCCTCCCTCTCTCCCCCATCCCTCGCTCTCTCCCTCTCCCCCATTTCCACCCCTCCCTCCTCTGTCTCCCCTCCTTCCTCGCTCTCCTCTCTTTCCTCCTCCCCGTCTTCCTCCTCCCTCCCCCCTCCGCTCTCCCTGTCTCCCCCCTCCTCTGTGGCCCCGCCCCTGCTCCCGCTCTGTCTGGAGCTAGGAGCTCTTGGGGAGTCCCAAGGGGCGGGGCATGAGGAAGAGGCTGGTCGAGCTGATGATGACGATGACGATGATGATGAAGGCAGCGCTCCCCCCACCAAGCTCGCTCTGCTGCAGGTGAGACTTAAAGGGACTATTTTCTTCAGTCAATGTATTTATCCGCTCCCTTTGACTCCTGTTTTTGTGTGCTTCAGACAAGCCACGCCTCCTCCTCCTGCCCGTCTCCACGGCAGCATACAGGAAGTGGCGCCGCTCCGTCGCCCACCCCGCCAGCCAATCAGACGCAGCTACAGGCCGAGGGGCCGCCCTGCGATCACCTGTCTGCTCAGGTGTCCTATCGGCCCCTGCTGCTGCGGCAGAGTCGGTCCGTCGGCTCTGCCCCCACCGCAGTCGCCATGGAAACCACTCACCCGGCGACACCCCCCATGCAGGTGAAGGAGGAGGGGAGGCGGAGCTATGACCCGGAGGACACCTGTATGGACACGCACCTGGAGGAGGTGGAGCCGTGTGAACGAGAGGGGGAGGAGCTGGACATCTCCTTCGACAGCCAGTTCCCCGACCTCATCTCTGACCTCATCACCGTGGAGGCCAATCCCGTCACGGCTCACGCCGCCGCGCCCAATCCGGCCATGTTCCCAGCGGGGGTCCGCTACATGGTGCCCCCCCAGCCCTCACCCTCCTCCTCCTTTATCCCCTTCCCTCACCCGCAGCCCTCGGCGGCCTCAACCCGCCTCGCCTCCATCACAGACTTCTCCCCAGAGTGGTCGTACCCTGAGGTAATCAATACTCTGTAATCAATACTCTTTAATCAATACTCTGTAATCAATACTCCTTTATTAATACTCCTTTATCAATACTCTGTAATCAATACTCTGTAATCAATACTCTTTAATCAATACACTGTAATCAATACTCTTTAATCAATACTTTGTAACCAATACTTCTCAATCAATACTCTGTAATCAATACTCCATAATCAATACTAACGGTTGTGCAAAATCTAGCTGTTATTATGGGATGTAGTGACTATAACCTGTTATTATGAGTGAGCACTGATAATGAACTCTCTGGCAAATGTAAACATGCTGTTCATTACAGTTCAATACAGTACATTATGGTTCAATACAGTACATTATGGTTCAATACAGTACATTATGATTCAATACAGTACATTATGGTTCAATACAGTACATTATGGTTTAATACAGTACATTATGATTCAATACAGTACATTATGATTCAATACAGTACATTATGATTCAATACAGTACATTACAGTTCAATACAGTACATTATGGTTCAATACAGTACATTACAGTTCAATACAGTACATTATGATTCAATACAGTACATTATGGTTCAATACAGTACATTATGGTTTAATACAGTACATTATGGTTCAATACAGTACATTATGATTCAATACAGTACATTATGGTTCAATACAGTACATTATGATTCAATACAGTACATTATGGTTCAATACAGTACATTATGCTCAATACAGTACATTATGGTTCAATACAGTACATTATGATTCAATACAGTACATTATGGTTCAATACAGTACATTACAGTTCAATACAGTACATTATGATTCAATACAGTACATTACAGTTCAATACAGTACATTATGGTTCAATACAGTACATTATGGTTCAATACAGTACATTATGATTCAATACAGTACATTATGATTCAATACAATACATTATGGTTCAATACAGTACATTATGATTCAATACAGTACATTATGGTTCAATACAGTACATTACAGTTCAATACAGTACATTATGAGTCAATACAGTACATTACAGCTCAATACAGTACACCTTGTGACTCACTCTCAACCAATCAGAAGGCTGGACTTTATCTACCCGTATTAATATGAAATACCAGTAGTAGTACTAACTCTGTGTGTGTGTGTGTGTGTGTGTGTGTGTGTGTTCAGGGAGGAGTGAAAGTATTGATCACAGGACCGTGGAGTGAGCTGTTAGGTCGATACTCGTGTGTGTTTGATCAGAGCACCGTGCCAGCTGCACTGATCCAACCTGGAGTACTACGCTGCTACTGTCCTGGTACACACACACAAACACACACACACACACACTACTCATAAGACCTCCAGGAGAACCTGATGTGGTCTCAATGTTCTCTCTTTCAGCCCACGAGGCCGGGCTGGTGTGTCTGCAGGTTCTGGAGTCTGGAGGTTCTGTGTCCTCTTCGGTTCTGTTTGAGTACCGAGCGAGGAACGCCAGCTCTCTGCCCAGCTCGCAGTTGGACTGGCTCTCATTGGACGGTGAGGTCACATGACTTCATGTTATAGAGGAACTCCACCAGATCACATGACTTCATTTTATAGAGGAACTTCACATGACTTCATTCGTTAGTCTCTATGGGTCTCACTCTGTGTGTTTTCTGTTGGCTCGTTAAGGAGCAAGAGGTCTCACTCTGTGTGTTTTCTGTTGGCACGTTGAGGAGTAAGAGGTCTCACTCTGTGTGTTTTCTGTTGGCTCGTTAAGGAGCAAGAGGTCTCACTCTGTGTGTTTTCTGTTGGCTCGTTAAGGAGCAAGAGGTCTCACTCTGTGTGTTTTCTGTGTGCAGATAATCAGTTCAGGATGTCCATCCTGGAGCGGCTCGAGCAGATGGAGCGCAGGATGGCAGACATGGCCGCCCGCGACAACAACAACAACCAGCAGCATCATCACCATCATCATCATCAACATGGCAGCCAGCAGGCCACGCCCCCTCCCCTTCCCCTACCTGAAGACCACGAACAGGTGAGAACGGCTGTAGTAATACTCTGTAAGAGGAGTGACATACAGTGTAGTAATACTCTGTAAGAGGAGTGACATACAGTGTAGTAATACTCTGTAAAGTATTTATTGGTTAATTGTTTGTGTCCTCAGTGGTTTGAGAGGAGGATTGTGGGAGTTTGTGAGAGGATGATGAGAGGAGGAAGGTGGGGAGGAGGAGGAGGAGGAGAAGGAGAGAGGCTTCATCACTCGGTCCGTCACCGCGGGATGACACTGCTCCACCTGGCTGCTGCTCAGGGATACACACACCTGATACACACTCTGATCCACTGGAGGTACACACACAAACCTTATACACACTCTGATCCACTGGAGGTACACACACACACCTGATACACACTCTGATCCACTGGAGGTACACACACACTGACTGTAGCTGTGTGTGTTGTAGGAGTGTGAAGAGCGACAGTCTGGACTTGGAACAGGAAGTTGATCCTCTCAACATCGACCACTTCTCCTGCACGCCGCTGGTAACAAACACACACACACACACACACACACACACACACACACACACACACACACACACACGTTCAAGCCCTGAGCGGTGTGAGGTCAGCAGTGTAACGTGTGTGTTTCAGATGTGGGCGTGTGCTCTGGGCCACCAGAGGGCAGCAGAGCTCCTGTACAGGTGGAACAGTTCTGCTTTGGGGATCCCTGATTCGCTGGGCCGCCTGCCACTCGCCGTGGCTCGCTCCCGAGGACACACTCTCCTCGCCACGGCGCTGGAGGAGCTGCACACGCACACGACGGACACGCACACAACGGACACGACGGACACGCACACGCACACAACGGACACATACACGCACGTGACGGATACGCATACAACAGACACACACACGTCGCCCTCGCCGCGGCCGTCCCCGTCGCCCCCGTCCACCAGCCCGGACACAGGTGAGCCGCCCAGCTTCAGGGTCAGGTGACAGGATTCCTGTCCTCTGATTGGCTCTAACGGTGTCTCTTCTCCCGCCTCCAGGTCTGAGCTCCTCCAGCAGCCTCCCCTCCCCCAGCGACCCCTCCTCCCACTCACCGAGCTCCGCCTACTCCAGTGGCCCCGCCCCCATGGACACCTCCCCTTTGTCTGCCTCCTCCCTCTCTGTTTCACCAGGTCACATGACCTCTCTGCCCGTCTCTCCTCCCTCCAGCCCAGGTAACGCCCGCTGTAATGCATGAGGGTCCTGGTCCTGGTCCTGGTCTTGGTCCTGGTCCTGGTCTTGGTCTTGGTCTTGGTCCTGGTCCTGGTCCTGGTCTGCCCCTCTGATCCTCATTGTTCCTCATCCCTCGCAGGTTTGGACCCTGGAGGATCCAGAGATTCTCCGCTTCACCTGATGGACTACGAGAGCTCCTCCTCCCCCCACACACACACATACACACACACATACGCACACACCTATGCACACGCACACCTGGCAGGGGGGCGGGTGGAGGACCAGCTGGAGGACCAGCTGCTGGGCTACAGCGAGAACGCCGAGAACGAAGGCGAGGAAGAGGAGTTCCTGGAGGAGGAGGTGCTGCAGGTATGCTTTAGTCCTGAGTTCAGACTTAGTCCTGAGTTCAGACTTAGTCCTGCGTTTAGACTTGGTCCTGAGTTTAAATGTGCTGGCTCCAGGTGGACATGGCGACGCTGGCGGAGCAGATCCTCGAGGCGACCCCAGAGCGAATCAAACAGGAGGACTTCCCCCGGGGGGCGGAGTCACCGCTTAGAGAGAGGCGGGACAACGCCGCCACACAGGACACCTGGCTGGCCACCTACCTGGACGCGGTCGACGCCCACACACATGCGGGCGACGCCCACACACACTCCCCTCCCAGGTGAGCCTCCGGCGTGGATACCGCGCTCTGCCCGTGACAATACTGTCACGGGCAGAGCGCGGTATCGATGTGCGTGTGTGCGCTTGCAGGCGGGCGTGTCCGCCCTCGCCGCTCAGCGCGCTGGCGCTGCATAGGCTCCGCCCACCCTCCTCCGCGGCGTGGGCGGAGTTCCTGAACGCGTCGGCCAATGGGAAGATAGAGAGAGACTTCGCGCTGCTGACGCTGACGGACGGAGAGCAGCGGGAGCTGTACGAGGCCGCGCGCATCATCCAGAGCGCCTTCAGGAGATACAAGGTACTGTACAAGTACACAAAGAGTACTAGTACACACTGACACCTGTTTGTTACTGTGATGAAACAAACAGCATGTACAAGTACACACCTGTGTACTGTGATGTCACAGCTGCTGGAATGTCCTCTGTCTTCTTCAGGGTCGGAGGTTAAAGGAGCAGCAGGACATGGCAGCCGCCGTCATACAGAGATGCTACAGGAAATACAAACAGGTGTGTGTGTGTGTGTGTGTGTGTGTGTGTGTGTTACTGTTTGTCCTCCAGCTTCACTAACACTGGACTAACCTGCATCTCTCCCTCTCTCTGGCTAGCTAACATGGATAGCTCTGAAGGTAATGTGTGTGTGTGTGTGTGTGTGTGTGTGTGTGTGTGTGTGTAGACTCTTCAACAGGTTGTGTTTCCAGTGATGTGAATGTTTTTATTCAATCAAAGATAACTTGTTCCCTTCCTCTGTAGGGCTCAGCCTTAGAGATAGAGTAAGAGATGAGGTTCCTCTGTAGGGCTCAGCCTTAGAGATAGAGTAAGGAGATGAGGTTCCTCTGTAGGGCTCAGCCTTAGAGATAGAGTAAGGAGATGAGGTTCCTCTGTAGGGCTCAGCCTTAGAGATAGAGTAAGGAGATGAGGTTCCTCTGTAGGGCTCAGCCTTAGAGATAGAGTAAGAGATGAGGTTCCTCTGTAGGGCTCAGCCTTAGAGATAGAGTAAGGAGATGAGGTTCCTCTGTAGGGCTCAGCCTTAGAGATAGAGTAAGGAGATGAGGTTCCTCTGTAGGGCTCAGCCTTAGAGATAGAGTAAGAGATGAGGTTCCTCTGTAGGGCTCAGCCTTAGAGATAGAGTAAGGAGATGAGGTTCCTCTGTAGGGCTCAGCCTTAGAGATAGAGTAAGGAGATGAGGTTCCTCTGTAGGGCTCAGCCTTAGAGATAGAGTAAGGAGATGAGGTTCCTCTGTAGGGCTCAGCCTTAGAGATAGAGTAAGGAGATGAGGTTCCTCTGTAGGGCTCAGCCTTAGAGAGTAAGAAGGACATGAGCAGGTTCAGAGGGCCGATATGAACCTCATGTTTATGAGGGTTCAGAGCTGCTTTGTTCTCATTTCATCCTTGATTCCTCTGGTCTGTACTGGTCCTGGTCTATACTGGTCCTGGTCTGTACTGGTCCTGGTCTGTACTAGTCCTGATCTGTACTGGTCCTGGTCAGTACTGGTCTGTACTGGTCCTGGAGGACTCTAACGGGGCCACTCCGTCCCTCAGTATGCTCTCTATAAGAAGATGACCCAGGCGGCCATCTTGATCCAGTCCAAGTTCAGGTCTTACTACGAGCAGAAGCGCTTCCAGCAGAGCCGGCGGGCGGCGGTCCTCATCCAGCAGTACTACCGCAGCTACAAGGAGTACGAGAGGCTGAAGCAGAGGGGGGCCGGCCACAACCCCAAGACCAAGTAAGCCTGGACCAGACCAGGTCTGGACCTCCTGTTAGAACCAACAGGAGGACCAGACCAGGTCTGGACCTCCTGTTAGAACCAACAGGAGGACCAGACCAGGTCTGGACCTCCTGTTAGAACCAACAGGAGGACCAGACCTGGTTTTAACACATGTCGTCTTTAGGGGGTCGTTCTTGACGAAGAAACAGGACCAGGCAGCTCGGAAGATCATGAGGTTCCTGAGACGCTGCAGACACAGGTAACACACACACACACACACACACACACACACACACACACACACACACACACACACACACACACACACACACATTATTTTCCTAAAAATAATTGGATTTAGTTTTAGTTTGGATATGAAAATGTTTTGACTGAAAGTGTGTGTGTGTGTGTGTGTGTGTGTGTGTGTGTGTGTGTGTGTGTGTGTGTGTGTGTGTCTCTAGGATAAAGGAGCTGAAGCAGACGAGGGAGCTGGAGAGGAGAGGCCTGACCACTTAAAGTGTTTCCTGCTGTCCTCACCTGTCTGTCTGTCCTCACCTGTCTGTCTGTCCTCACCTGTCTGACAGCGTGGGCCGCGTGCCCTGCACACAGCCTTCAGGCAGCAGCACAGATTTAAGTTGAATCCCTCCACGACGAGCGGCTCTCGCTGCGCCCCTTCAGACGGCGTCAGACGCCGTCCACGCAATGCATGCTGGGATACTCGATTAACGTGAGCGATCGGCTGAAAATAGGAGGCTCCGCCAAGTCGCTCCTGTCAGCCGCCGCTCAGGGCAAACTGCCCCGAGACCGACTCCCATGATCCTCTCTGTGCACGGCCACCGACCAATCAGAGGAGACGTGTTGCTGCTGTGGGATTCTTCAACGTGAAAACAGAGACTTATAGAAAAACACAATCACATATTTAAACACACACACACACACACATATATATATATATATATGTATGTGTGTGTGTGTGTGTGTATATATATACATATATGTATGTGTGTGTGTGTGTATATATATATACATATATATATGTGTGTGTGTGTATATATATGTATGTATATATATACATACATACATACATACATACATACATAGATATCTATATATATATATATATATATATATATATACATACATAGATATCTATATATAGATAGATATATATTCTAATGTCGGACTTTATATGCTATGGATGTTGATATTTATTACAGCATGACCTGTTAATGTCAGTGTATGAGAGAGAGAGTGTGTGTGCGTGTGTGTGTGTGTGTGCGTGTGTGCGTGCGCTGCACAGATTGTGAGGTTGAGTCTTAAGGAACCCCCCTGACCTCTGATCATCCTGATTATTTGATAAACTGTGACGTCATCACTGTGATGTCATCACTGTGATGTCATCGTCAACAAGTTTCTCCAGAAGTCAGCGGGACTTTGTTGCTGCGTTGTCAACAACAAGGAGCAACTTCCTGAAACAGATGTTTGTTCTTATTCTATTGCCACTTTCATTCATACGACTTTTTCTCCTCTTATTCATTTTACTTCTTTTATTTATTCTACTTCTACTTTTATTTCTTCTTCAGCCGTTGCGGTGAATCTTTGCATGAGTTATTAATTGTTGTTCATGTGAAAACTGTAAAGATGAAACATTATTCTACACGATGAATAAACAGATGTTTTCTATTTGTTTGCTTCTTGCTGGTCCGTCATTTATTCTCTAGAGACGTACCCGTGTTCCTGATGACACTTCTCTAGACGTACCCATGTTCCTGATGACACTTCTCTAGAGACGTACCCGTGTTACTAATGACACTTCTCTAGACATACCCGTGTTCCTGATGACACTTCTCTAGAGACGTACCCGTGTTCCTGATGACACTTCTCTAGAGACGTACCCGTGTTCCTGATGACACTTCTCTAGACGTACCCGTGTTACTAATGACACTTCTCTAGACATACCCGTGTTCCTGATGACACTTCTCTAGACATACCCGTGTTCCTGATGACACTTCTCTAGAGACGTACCCGTGTTCCTGATGACACTTCTCTAGAGACGTACCCGTGTTCCTGATGACACTTCTCTAGACATACCCGTGTTCCTGATGACACTTCTCTAGAGACGTACCCGTGTTCCTGATGACACTTCTCTAGACGTACCCATGTTCCTGATGACACTTCTCTAGAGACGTACCCGTGTTACTAATGACACTTCTCTAGACATACCCGTGTTCCTGATGACACTTCTCTAGAGACGTACCCGTGTTCCTGATGACACTTCTCTAGAGACGTACCCGTGTTCCTGATGACACTTCTCTAGACGTACCCGTGTTACTAATGACACTTCTCTAGACATACCCGTGTTCCTGATGACACTTCTCTAGAGACGTACCCGTGTTACTGATGACACTTCTCTAGACGTACCCGTGTTCCTGATGACACTTCTCTAGAGACGTACCCGTGTTCCTGATGACACTTCTCTAGACGTACCCGTGTTCCTGATGACACTTCTCTAGACGTACCCGTGTTCCTGATGACACTTCTCTAGAGACGTACCCGTGTTACTAATGACACTTCTCTAGACATACCCGTGTTCCTGATGACACTTCTCTAGAGACGTACCCGTGTTCCTGATGACACTTCTCTAGACGTACCCGTGTTCCTGATGACACTTCTCTAGAGACGTACCCGTGTTCCTGATGACACTTCTCTAGAGACGTACCCGTGTTCCTGATGACACTTCTCTAGACGTACCCGTGTTCCTGATGACACTTCTCTAGACGTACCCGTGTTCCTGATGACACTTCTCTAGACGTACCCGTGTTCCTGATGACACTTCTCTAGAGACGTACCCGTGTTACTGATGACACTTCTCTAGACGTACCCGTGTTCCTGATGACACTTCTCTAGACGTACCCGTGTTACTGATGACACTTCTCTAGACGTACCCGTGTTCCTGATGACACTTCTCTAGACGTACCCGTGTTCCTGATGACACTTCTCTAGACGTACCCGTGTTCCTGATGACACTTCTCTAGACGTACCCGTGTTCCTGATGACACTTCTTTAGAGACGTACCCGTGTTCCTGATGACACTTCTCTAGACGTACCCGTGTTCCTGATGACACTTCTCTAGACGTACCCGTGTTCCTGATGACACTTCTCTAGAGACGTACCCGTGTTCCTGATGACACTTCTCTAGAGACGTACCCGTGTTCCTGATGACACTTCTCTAGAGACGTACCCATGTTCCTGATGACACTTCTCTAGACGTACCCGTGTTCCTGATGACACTTCTCTAGACGTACCCGTGTTCCTGATGACACTTCTCTAGACGTAGACACTTCTCTAGACGTACCCGTGTTCCTGATGACACTTCTCTAGAGACGTACCCGTGTTACTGATGACACTTCTCTAGAGACGTACCCGTGTTTCTGATGACACTTCTCTAGACGTACCCGTGTTCCTGATGACACTTCTCTAGACGTACCCGTGTTCCTGATGACACTTCTTTAGAGACGTACCCGTGTTCCTGATGACACTTCTCTAGACGTACCCGTGTTCCTGATGACACTTCTCTAGACGTACCCGTGTTCCTGATGACACTTCTCTAGAGACGTACCCGTGTTCCTGATGACACTTCTCTAGAGACGTACCCGTGTTCCTGATGACACTTCTCTAGAGACGTACCCATGTTCCTGATGACACTTCTCTAGACGTACCCGTGTTCCTGATGACACTTCTCTAGACGTACCCGTGTTCCTGATGACACTTCTCTAGACGTACCCGTGTTCCTGATGACACTTCTCTAGACGTAGACACTTCTCTAGACGTACCCGTGTTCCTGATGACACTTCTCTAGAGACGTACCCGTGTTACTGATGACACTTCTCTAGAGACGTACCCGTGTTTCTGATGACACTTCTCTAGACGTACCCGTGTTCCTGATGACACTTCTCTAGACGTACCCGTGTTCCTGATGACACTTCTTTAGAGACGTACCCGTGTTCCTGATGACACTTCTCTAGACGTAGACGCTTCTCTAGACGTACCCGTGTTCCTGATGACACTTCTCTAGACGTACCCGTGTTCCTGATGACACTTCTTTAGAGACGTACCCGTGTTCCTGATGACACTTCTCTAGACGTAGACGCTTCTCTAGACGTACCCTTGTTTCTGATGACACTTCTCTAGACGTACCCGTGTTCCTGATGACGCTTCTCTAGACGTACCTGTGTTCCTGATGACACTTCTCTAGAGACGTACCCGTGTTCCTGATGACACTTCTCTAGAGACGTACCCGTGTTCCTGATGACACTTCTCTAGAGACGTACCCGTGTTCCTGATGACACTTCTCTAGAGACGTACCCATGTTCCTGATAACACTTCTCTAGACATACCCGTGTTCCTGATGACACTTCTCTAGACGTAGACGCTTCTCTAGACGTACCCGTGTTCCTGATGACACTTCTCTAGACGTACCCGTGTTCCTGATGACGCTTCTCTAGACGTACCCGTGTTCCTGATGACACTTCTCTAGAGACGTACCCGTGTTCCTGATAACACTTCTCTAGACGTACCCGTGTTCCTGATGACACTTCTCTAGACGTACCCGTGTTCCTGATGACACTTCTCTAGACGTACCCGTGTTCCTGATGACACTTCTCTAGACATACCCGTGTTCCTGATGACACTTCTCTAGACATACCCGTGTTCCTGATGACACTTCTTTAGAGACGTACCCGTGTTCCTGATGACACTTCTCTAGACATACCCGTGTTCCTGATGACACTTCTCTAGAGACGTATCCGTGTTCCTGATGACACTTCTCTAGAGACGTACCCGTGTTACTGATGACACTTCTCTAGAGACGTACCCGTGTTCCTGATGACACTTCTCTAGAGACGTACCCGTGTTACTGATGACACTTCTCTAGACGTACCCGTGTTTTCAAAGTGTTTTCATCCTGTTCCTTTCATTTCTTTTATATATATATTTATAGCCCCTGAAGTACATATTTGCTTTCATCCTCAAACACACAAACTGAAGATTGTTGATTTGTAATAACTTTATTAACATTCTCCAATAGCGTCATTTACATCAGGGGTCCAAAAGCCATGTGACCTCCCAGAATGCACCTGGGCAGGTTCTTAAAGGGATAAACTCACATTTGCTGCATGCGTCAGTTTAAAAAGTGATTATTTAACATTTGAAATGAAAATATTAGCTGATAATAACCATGATAATACAATAACAATAATATTAAAAACAATAATAATAACTTACCATAATAATATATATGTTCATACATGCATGATATTGACAGTCATGAAACATAATTTCCAAACATACATTAATCAATTAATACATAAAACATACAAAACCATGAATGTAATGTTTTTGTGATGAGGTTAAATGGTTCTAAAGAACTACAGGAATGTATTCATAAAATATAGCTTCATAAACATACTCTTAAAGATACAGGTCAGCAAATAAAAGACTAATAGAAGCGTGAGAGAATTATTATTATTATTATTATTATTTTTTAAATCTAGCATGCTTTTTAAAATTTCCAAATTGGAAGTTAAGAAATAAATGTACATGTATGCTTTTACCCTCCAATTGCCTTTTTATAATTAGTATTTATATTGTATATATATATATATATATATATATATATATATATATATATATATATATATATATGTATATATATATATATATATATATATATATATATATATATATATATATATATATATATATACATACATATATATATATGTATACATATATATGTATACATATACATATATATGTATACATATATATATATGTAATTATCACAGTGTTTTGATTTGAAACGTTTCTGACAATATT
>NW_027175943.1:175000-192500 GCF_023055335.1 Clinocottus analis | reverse complement strand
CGTCTTCTTCAGAACATTTGAAAGACAAATCTTTTTCTTACAAAATGACTTTAGTATAAAAACATGATCACACGTCAAGTACAAAAAGTGCTAAAATACAAAAGCAACAGTTCCAACAGTTCTTGTCCTCAAACAGAACCGGACCCCCAGTCCTGGATCTGGTTCTGTTAAAACCGGTTTGTGGACTAACTCACTTCCTCTGCCGTGGTTTTGAACCTGAGTCCTGAGAGAGTTCTGGACCAGCGGTCCACTTTCACATCGAGGTTTACCAACAGAACCAGAACCTCAGAGGGCTCAATAAAATACACTTAGACCTGAAGGTTCTGGTTCCTTTGGACCACAGCTGAGACCTGAAGGTTCCAGTAGCTGAATGTAGTCCTCTGTCTTCTGCAAGGACGGATCTAAACCAGAGCACCAGAACCTGGGCGGGGCCAAAGGGGGCGGTTCAAACATCTCTGTCCAATAGGAGGCCGACGTCTGCTGTGCTGGCTGCTGATTGGCCGGTGAGTCCCCCTCCCGGCCCCGTGGGAGGAGCTTTGGTTTGTTCAGTGGTTAGGAGTGGGCGTGGCTCAGCGTCCGAGTGTAGTGGTTGGTCAGTAGAGCAGCGTGGGCGGGGCTTCGTGGACCCTGAGCGTCTGGACGGAGGAGAGGATCTTCTTCTGGTGTCCAGCAAGGGTCACGCCCACTCTGAGCAGGTCGCTATGGCAACAGAGCAAGAAGACGAGGCTTAACCAGCGACAAACGTTCATATATATATATATATATATATATATATATATATATATATATATATATATATATATATATATATATATATATAAACACACACACACACACTCTTACTCGGTGTCCAGCCGGCTGACGGCCTCCAGGCTCGTGAGCCCCTCCTGCAGGAAGCTCTGCTCGTAGCGCTCCATCTTCAGAGCGCGAAGCCACTCGGAGACAGAAGCACAGGACGAGAGACACGGAGGGACACGCTGGTCCAGCAGGGGCTGGGACCTGCTGAGAGACAGACAGGCAGACAGACAGGTAGAGTGAGACAGGTAGAGAGACAGACAGGTAGAGTGAGACCTGCTGACAGACAGACAGGTACACACGGTCTCACCTGCGACCCTCGGGCAGCGTCAGCTTCAGGGAGGCGGGGTTTCGGATCAGCCTATCGAGAGCAGACACCACGTCGCAGAACCTCGGCCGATTGGCTCGTTCCTTCTGCCAGCAGTCCAGCATGAGGCCGTGCAGGGAGGAGGGGCACTCTGGGGGGGGGGGCAGGCGGTAGTCCTGCTCGATGGCGTTGATCACCTGAGAGACAGACAGGTAGGAGGGTGAGACAGGAGAGAGAGACAGACAGGCAGCAAACAGACAGACAGACAGGTGTCTTACATCCTGGTTGCTCATGTCCCAATATGGCCGCTCCCCGTATGACATCACCTCCCACATGACGATGCCGTAGCTCCACCCGTCACTGGCTGAGGTGAACTTCCTGTAGGAAGAGGAAGAGGAGGAGCAGTGAGCTTCCTCACCTGCAGCAGAGCCTCACCTGCAGTGCCGGACTCACCTGTAGGCGATGGCTTCAGGGGCCGTCCAGCGGATGGGAATCTTCCCTCCCTGGGGAGACAGACAGACAGCCTTTCAAAATAAAAGCACAGGTACAACATCAACATTCATCAGCGTGTTGTTTAATAAACACATGCTCTGTGTGGCGGCCATGTTGCTTCCACACAATGCTAAGCTAACAAACTGTACTGGTACAGGTGTGAACAGAGAGCATCATGGGAGTCAGCTGACCTACCAGAGAGCTGGTGTACGTCGGGTCTGAAGAGTTCTCAGTCAGGAACCTGCTGAGGCCGAAATCTGACACCTGTGAACACAACACAGCTGATCACACACACACACACACACACACACACACACTCACACACTCACACACACAGACAGGTGCCCGTCTCACCTTGCACACCAGGTTGGCGTTCACCAGGATGTTGCGGGCGGCGAGGTCCCGGTGGACGAAGCTCATGTCAGACAGGTAGCGCATGCCGGCCGCGATGCCGCGCAGCATGCCCACCAGCTGGATGCTGGTGAACTGTCCGTCATTCACCTGCAGACAGACGGGCGGGCCGTGAGACAGGCGGACGGGCAGACAGACCTCTGTGAGGCGCCATCGCTGCCCGTCTCACCCTCAGGAAGCTGTCCAGCGCCCCGTTCTCCATGAACTCGGTGAGGATCATGACGGGACAGGAAGTGGTGATGACGCCCTCCAGGTGGATGATGTTGGGGTGCTGGAACTGGCCCATGATGGACGCCTCCGACAGGAAGTCCCGCCTCTGCTTGTCCGTGTACCCGCCCTTCAGCGTCTTGATCGCCACGTAGTTCTCCTTCCTGCCCGGGACCCTCAGCCGGCCGCGGCACACCTCGCCGAACTCACCTGGACAGGTACATGTGAGGGATGAAGTAGTACTACTCACCTGGACAGGTACATGTGAGGGATGAAGTAGTACTACTCACCTGGACAGGTACATGTGAGGGATGAAGTAGTACTACTCACCTGGACAGGTACATGTGAGGGATGAAGTAGTACTACTCACCTGGACAGGTACATGTGAGGGATGAAGTAGTACTACTCACCTGGACAGGTACATGTGAGGGATGAAGTAGTACTACTCACCTGGACATGTACATGTGAGGGATGAAGTAGTACTACTCACCTGGACATGTACATGTGAGGGATGAAGTAGTACTACTCACCTGGACATGTACATGTGAGGGATGAAGTAGTACTACTCACCTGGACATGTACATGTGAGGGATGAAGTAGTACTACTCACCTGGACAAGTACATGTGAGGGATGAAGTAGTACTACACAAGGTTCCTTACAGGTTCCCTGCAGGTTTCCCTCAGGTTCCTTACAGACCCTACATGTTCCCCTCAGAATCTCCACATGTTCCTTACAGGTTCTCCTCAGGTTCCCCACAGGTTTCCATCAGGTTCCCTACAGGTTCTCTCAGGTTCCTTACATGTTCCTTACAGGTTCCCTCAGGTTCCCTACAGGTTCTCTCAGGTTCCCTACAGGTTCCCTTAGGTTTCCTACAGGTTCCCTCAGGTTCTCCAGGTTCTCCAGGTACTAAAGCTCACCTGCTCCGATCACCTCCTCGATCTTCACAAAAGACGCCTCGATCTCTTTGGTGAACTCCCTCACCGCCTCGTTGGGGTCCTCGTACGTAAACGGGTCGATGTACACCTTCATCGCTGTGACGACATCATCATCATCATCATTCACATCTTCATCATCATCCTCAACACCTTCATCATCCTCATCATCTTCATCAATACTCTGACTGGTGGAAGTGAAACTCACTCTGTCCCATCTGGTAGTGTCCACCTCTTTCACTCAGGGAGGAGTCCTTCACCCTCCTGCTGGAGGACAGACAGGTAGAGACAGACAGGTAGAGAGACAGACAGGTAGAGACAGAATGGAGAGAGACAGACGGGTAGAGACAGACAGGTAGAGACAGAATGGAGAGAGACAGACAGGTAGAGACAGACAGGAGAGAGACAGACAGACAGAAACAGACAGGAGAGAGACAGACAGACAGGTAGAGACAGACAGGAGAGAGACAGACAGACACGTAGAGACAGACAGGTAGAGACAGACAGGAGAGAGACAGACAGACAGGTAGAGACAGACAGGAGAGAGACAGACAGACAGGTAGAGACAGACAGGAGAGAGACAGACAGACAGGTAGAGACAGACAGGTAGGGACAGACAGGAGAGAGACAGACAGACAGACACGTAGAGACAGACAGGTAGAGACAGACAGACAGGTAGAGACAGACAGGAGAGAGACAGACAGACAGACACGTAGAGACAGACAGGTAGAGACAGACAGACACATAGAGACAAACAGGTAGAGACAGACAGGAGAGAGACAGACAGACAGACACGTAGAGACAGACAGGTAGAGACAGACAGACAGGTAGAGACAGACAGGAGAGAGACAGATAGACAGACAGACAGGTAGAGAGACAGACAGACAGGTAGAGACAGACAGGAGAGAGACAGACAGACATGTAGAGACAGACAGGTAGAGACAGACAGGAGAGAGACAGACAGACAGGTAGAGACAGACAGGAGAGAGACAGACAGACAGGTAGAGACAGACAGGAGAGAGACAGACAGACACGTAGAGACAGACAGACACATAGAGACAGACAGGTAGAGACAGACAGGAGAGAGACAGACAGACAGGTAGAGACAGACAGGAGAGAGACAGACAGACACGTAGAGACAGACAGACACATAGAGACAGACAGGTAGAGACAGACAGGAGAGAGACAGATAGACAGACAGACAGACAGGTAGAGACAGACAGGAGAGAGACAGACAGACCGGTAGAGACAGACAGACAGGTAGAGACAGACAGGAGAGAGACAGACAGACACGTAGAGACAGACAGACACATAGAGACAGACCGGTAGAGACAGACAGGAGAGAGACAGACAGACAGACAGACAGACAGACAGGAGAGAGACAGACAGGAGAGAGACAGACAGGAGAGAGACAGACAAGAGTAGACTTTAGTTTCTCAGGAATGTTATTGTCTATTTTCTCTCAGTGTTGAGTTTCTCTGAATATAGTCAACGTGTGTGTGTCTGTCTGTCTGTGTCTGTCTGTCTGTGTGTGTGTCTGTGTGTGTGTCTGTGTGTGCGTGTGTGTGCGTGTGTGTGTTTTACCGGTAACAATAGAGAATCAGGATCACGATGAGCATCAGAACCCCCAAAGAGACGAGAACCAACGTCACCACCAGCTGAGAACCTGCAGACAGACAGGAGGACAGACAGACAGGAGGACAGACAGACAGGAGGACAGACAGGAGGACAGACAGACAGACAGGAGGACAGACAGACAGGAAATGTTTGTTTGTAATCTTTTAAAATAAAGAATGAGGTTGACTTGTTGCTGCTCCTGTTGGGATTCTCCACCTTCCTCTTCCTCTACTCTGTGGACGCTGCACACAGACAGTCAGACAGACGGGCGTCTCACCATCAGGCAGCGTGTTGAAGGCGTCCTCTGGGCCGAAGGCTCCGTACCCGGCCTGTGAGCGGGCTCGGACCTGAACCCGGTACCGCGCCGCGCGCCGCAGCCCCGCCAGCACCACCGAAGAAGAACCGCTGGACACGTACTGCCACGCCTCCTCGCTGTCCTGGTGACATCAGAGAGAACACAGAACATCAACCAGAGAACACAGAACATCCACCAGAGAACACAGAACATCAACCAGAGAACACAGAACATCAACCAGAGAACACAGAACATCAACCAGAGAACACAGAACATCCACCAGAGAACACAGAACATCCACCAGAGAACCAGAAAAGAACCTTCCTTCTTTAAGTCAACTGCAAAGTTCTGTCAGTAACATTTAAGAGCTGCTGGAGTGTGTGTGTGTGTGTGTGTGTGTGTGTGTGTGTGTGTGTGTGTGTGTGTGTGTGTGTGTGTGTGTGTGTGTGTGTGTGTGTGTGTACGTACCTTGGGGCTGTAGCGGAGCTGGTAGTCCAGGATCTGGAACTGGTTCTGCAGAAGTGGAACGTTCCACTCTAGAGACAGACTGGACTCTGAGGCCGCCGCCCTCCTGAGGCCGGACACTGGAGGAGGAACTGCACACACACACACACACACACACACACACACACACACACACAGTATTATTATTGACCACTAAAACGCAGCTTGTCGTATGCGAGGCCTTCTGGGTAATGTAGTCCGTGAGGTACCGTCTCTGCTGGTGGTGACGTTGACTCTGTCGGAGGCCGGCTCTGATTGGCTCAGAGCGGAGACGCCGCTCAGCGATTGGACGGTGAAGGTGTACTGGGTGTGTGGGCGGAGTCCCCACACGGACACGCGGCGCTGCGTCAGTCCTCGCTGCGCCGGACGGTACAGAACACCGTCACCACACGGGGAGCAGGAGGCAGCCAATCCCTGCAGAGGCAGCAGGAGGGGGAGGAGTCAGGTACACCTGGTCGTATCTCACTGGTCTACATGGTTCTGGTCTACGTGGTTCTAGTCTACGTGGTTCTAGTCTGCATGGTTCTAGTCTGCATGGTTCTAGTCTGCATGGTTCTAGTCTGCGTGGTCTACGTGGTTCTGGTCCACATGGTTCTGGTCTACATAGTTCTAGTCTAGTGGTTCTGCTCTGCTTGGTTCTGCTCTATGCGGTTCTGGTCTACGTGGTTCTGCTCTACATGGTTCTGGTCCGCGTGGTTCTGGTCTGCGTGGTTCTGCTCTACATGGTTCTGGTCTACATGGTTCTGGTCTGCGTGGTCTACATGGTTCTGGTCTACATGGGTCTAGTCTACATGGCTCTGGTCCGCATGGTTCTGGTCTACATGGCTCTGGTCCATATGGTTCTGCTCTGCGTGGTTCTGCTCTACATGGTTCTGCTCTGCGTGGTTCTGCTCTACATGGTTCTGCTCTGCGAGGTTCTGCTCTGCGTGCTCGTGGTTCTGGACCTGGGACGGGCCCCTGCAGCTGGAGCACAGGACCCGGTACTCCAGGTCTCGCCGTCCTCCTCGGTCCAGCGGCTCGCTCCACTCCAGACTCAGCGAGCTGTCGTTGATCTGGCTCACGATGGCGCGGGGGGCCGAGGGCGGGCCTGCGGGTCAGAGGTCGCGGGGTCAGAGGTCGCGGGGGTCAGCGTTGCATTCTGGGAAACGGGAAGAAGAGGTCTTACGCGTGCAGGCGGCGGCCGGCGGGTCGGAGTCGGCTCGGTGGTAACCGGGGTGACAGAGGCAGTAGGCGGAGCCCGGGATGAGAGTGTTGCTCCGGTCCGGACACGAGACGCAGAACCCGAGTCCTGGACCCGCCTTGAACTGACCCGAGGGACACGCTGCGGACACACGGGTTCTGGGTCAGACCTACAGGGTTCTGGTTCTGGATCAGGACTCACAGTTTAATTCAGGACTTTGTCTTCCTGGATCCCAGAGAGACACCAGGAAGACAAAGAGACAGGAAGTGACCTTGACTCAGACAGGATGTGGAAAGTGCTGCCATGATGTCACACACACACACACACACACACACACACACACACACACACACTTTGAATCTCACCTCGGCAGCGCACGTTGGTGTCTCCCGCCTCGTAACCGGGGCGACAGGAGCAGCTGGACGTGGGCTGCCCCACCCACTGCCCGTCCTCACCGCAAAGCATGCTGGGAGGTTTAGACTGCTCGCCGGGGGGAGTCACGGCGTTTTCCACACACACACCTTGAGCCTGCAGCGCACATACACACACACACACACACACACACACAATGTAATAAATAAATGTACTTTTATTTTGTAAAGTAACTGATGTAATAAAATAATTGTATTTAAAAACTACATTTGAAGCTTTTATTTTGTAAACAACAGGAACTGCGTGCCGATGGTGACTTTTCAAGATAAAAGCTGTATCCCTGACCTGCTCCACCAGCGAGTGGGGGACGGTCTCGGGGAAGGCGGCGAAGGCGCGGCGCAGCGGCGGGCACTTCCTGTAGAAGACGCGCACGGCGAGCAGCGCCATGCAGGCGCCCTGGCTGCGGAAGGCCAGGTAGAGCCCCGCCCCCTGCAGCCGCCGCAGCCGCAGCAGCCGCAGGTTGGAGCGCCGCTCGCTGCGCGACATCAGCTGGTCGGCCGCCAGCGTGGACACCTTGGCGTACGGGTCCTCGCTCCAGGCCGGGTGGGTGGGCGTGGCCTCGTCCCGCTCGCTCTGGAAGCTGTAGAGGTCGAAGGTCTCCTTGCAGTGCCGGCGGTCCAGGCTGGCGCACTCCATCATGGTGAAGCGGATCTCCACGTACAGGCTGCTGGCCGCGCCGCGCGGGATCCAGCGCGTCCTCAGCCAATAGGAGGCCGCGCTGTCCGGCGTGCAGATCTCATAGGTCCGCACGCTGGTCGCCTCCTCGTCCAGGCCGCTCAGCTCCTCCCACTGCGCGGGGGAGCCGGGTTAGGCACTAGCATTCTCCATTGACATGAATGGTAGCCGTTAGCGCGGAGCTAACGGCTCACGGGACGTACCTGAGGATCTTCAGCCGGATGGTTGGTCCACCCGAGATCTGACGTCTCCAGCTTAGTGTTCAGCAGCACCTCTGAGAGACAGACAGGTAGACAGACAGGTAGTCACAAAGGACCTCTGAGAGACAGACAGGTAGTCACACAGACAGGTAGACACACAGACAGGTAGTCACAAAGGACCTCTGAGAGACAGACAGGTAGACACACAGACAGGTAGACACACAGACAGGTAGTCACACAGACAGGTAGTCACACAGACAGGTAGACACACAGACAGGTATGACAGGTAGACAGGACCTCTGAAAGACAGACAGGTACACCTGTACCTGATAAAGTGTTATTGTATGTGTTGATGAATCTTTATGATAAACTGAAGGATGAACTGAGTACTACAGGAGAGTACTACAGCTGAGTACAACAGGTGAAGTACGACAGGTGAGTATTACAGGTGAGTACTACAGATGAGTACTACAGGTGAGTACTACAGGTGAGGTACTACAGCTGAGTACTACAGTTGAAGTACTACAGGTGAGTACTACAGGTGAGTATTACAGGTGAGTGCTACAGGTAAAGTACTACTGGTGAGTATTACAGGTGAGTATTACAGGTGAGTATTACAGGTGAAGTACTACAGGTAAGGTACTACAGGTGAGTACTACAGTTGAGTACTACAGGTGAGGTACTACAGGTGAAGTACTACAGGTGAGTGCTACAGGTAAAGTACTGCAGGTGAGTGCTACAGGTAAAGTACTGCAGGTGAGTACTACAGGTGAAGTACTACAGGTGAGTATTACAGGTGAGTACTACAGGTGAGTACTACAGGTGAGGTACTACAGCTGAGTACTACAGGTGAAGTACTACAGGTGAGTACTACAGGTGAGTACTACAAGTGAGTATTACAGGTCAGTACTACAGGTGTGTACTACAGGTGAGTATTACAGGTGAAGTACTACAGGTGAGTACTACAGGTCAGTATTACAGTTGAGTACTACAGGTGAGTACTACAAGTGAGTATTACAGGTCAGTACTACAGGTGAGTACTACAGGTCAGTATTACAGGTGAAGTACTACAGGTGAGTACTACAGGTGAGGTACCTTCTTCTGCTCGCCAGCAGCTCAGCAGCAGCAGCGGCAGGAGGCGCAGCAGCAGCCCGCAGGAGGAGGCCGCGGGGCCCCTCTGAGCCTCCATCCGGAGCCCGATCACAACTATCGATCCCTGACCACGGACCGTCAGCTGCGCGCGCACCCGGTCGGCTGCGCGCGCCTCATTGGATCCCAGAAGAAAAAACTTTTAGTTCAGAAAGAATCCGAAGTTTCAAGATGGACGCCGACAGACGAGAAGAAGGGGCTCCAGAAGGAAAAGGAGGCCTCCTCTCTCTCTCTCTCTCTCTCTCTCTCTACCTCTCTCTCTCTCTCTCTCTCTCTCTCTCTCCTCTCTCTCTCTCTCTCTCTCTCTCTCTCCTCTCTCTCTCCTCTCTCTCTCTCCCTCTCTCTCTCCTCTCTCTCTCTCTCTCTCTCTCTCTCTCTCCCCTCTCTCTCTCCCTCTCTCTCTCCCCTCTCTCTCATCTCATCTCCTCTCTCTCTCTCTCTCTCTCTCTCTCTCTCTCTCTCTCTCTCTCTCTCTCTCTCCTCTCTCTCTCTCTCTCTCTCTCTCTCTCTCTCTTTCTCTCTCTCTCTTTCTCTCTCTCCCTCTCTCTCTCTCTCTCTCTCTCTCTCTCTCTCCCTCTCTCTCCCTCTCTCTCTCTCTCCCTCTTTCTCTCCCTCTCTCTCTCCCTCTCCCTCTCTCTCTCCCAGTCCTAGCTCCGTGCGGGTCCCAGTGCTTCCAGTGGTCCCAGTCCAGACCTGCGGGAACCAGCGCAATAAAGTTGGGACAAAAGACTCAAGTTTCCTCCTGGAGGGTCGCGGAGGCCACGCCCCCTCCCCCTGGTTGTGATTGGCTGTCCGAGCCGTCAATCATGAGAGCGACAGCCCGCTGTGAAGGAATGTGTCTGTCGCTCTGTAACAACAATATTAATATTATGAACTATGAGAGTGATTAAATACTGTTTTATTTAAGTAAATAAATAATTAAAACTACATTAATACAATATGAAAATAATTATAGTCACAATGTTAAAATTCAGTATTTATTCAAAATATTAAAATATAAAAATGCAGAAATATATAAGAGTGTGTGCGTGTGTGTGTCAGACTGGTTTCTATGTCTCCCTGGAGCTCAGGTGAGACACTCGGATGATGTCACAGCTCAGATGAAAGGAGGCAGATACCTCTTCCTCCTCCTCCTGGAGGATGAAGGTTTCAGGTATCAGCTCCTATTCTTTGTCAGGAGGTGTGGACAAACCCAGAGGGATAAAAAGAACCTGAGGAGGAAGAAGGGGGGGGGGGGGAGGGAGGAGGAGCTCAGGTCTATAGTCAGGACTCACTGCTGGTTCTGCAGAGCATCCTGAGGGTTCTGGGTTTGAGGCCCTGTAGGCCACTGGGCCAGTCTGTGTCAGCCCCAGTGGGAGTGCATTGTGGGTTGTGTCTCTGGGTCAGATCCAGTGCATTGTGGGTCATATCTCTGGGTCAGACCCAGTGCATTGTGGGTCATATCTCTGGGTCAGCCCCAGTGCATTGTGGGTCATGTTTCTGGGTCAGCCCCAGTGCATTCTGGGGTTGTGTTTCAGGGTCAGCCCCAGTGCATTGTGGGTTGTGTCTTTGGGCCAGACCCAGTGCATTGTGGGTTGTGTCACTGGGCCAGACCCAGTGCATTGTGGGTTGTGTCTCTGGGTCAAACCCAGTGCATTATGGGTCGTGTCTCTGGGTCAGCCCCAGTGCATTGTGGGTCGTGTCTCTGGGTCAGCCCCAGTGCATTGTGGGCCGTGACCTCTGACCCGCCCTGCAGTCGCTCCTCTTCCTGTGCGCTCCTCCCTCCTCCATTTCCTGTCTCTTCTCTGAGGATGCTGGCCTCCGATTGGCTGCTGGAACATTCCAGCAGCAGACAGGAAGTGCTGTCCCTGACATTCGTTTCCTACGTTTCCCATGATGCCTTTCAGCTTGGAGCCATTTAGTCTGAGCAACCAGTTCACAAGTCTCACCTCACGACAGACAGACAGACAGGCAGACAGACAGACAGTCTCCTGTTTCTCTGATCCTCCGACATCTGGGACGAGTTAGACAGGAATGAGAGAGAGAGAGAGAGAGAGAGAGAGAGAGAGAGAGAGAGAGAGAGAGAGAGAGACGAGAGAGAGAGAGACAGAGACAGAGGGTGAGGGAGAGAGAGAGACAGACAGAGGGGGGGGGAGAGAGAGAGAGAGAGCCTTCCCTCTCTCTCTTCCCCGAAGCTTGTTTTTCTATTTGAATCATATTCATGAACATAATGAAGTTGTTTCCTCCACAGCTGTTTTCACTGTGTGTGTGTGTGTGTGTGTGTGTGTGTGTGTTAGACTAATATTATTCTAAACTGTTGACCGAGACTGCTGAGAACACACACACACACACCTTCTTCAGTGTGTGTGTGTCTGAGTCAAGGTGAATAAAACAAGCGCTCCTCTCTCATTGGACAGATCGGAGTTCTTCATGGAGCATCGATGATGTCATCATTTACCCAGAGTTCATAGCAGCAGCCTTCATAGATATCACACAGTGATCTGGGATCATCTGTGATGTCATACGGTGATCTGTGATGTCATAGGGTCATCTGTGATGTCATACAGTTTGTATGATGTCATATCCTGCAGGCTCTAGAGCAGATGGACTCCTCCCATGAGGTGAGCTGTCAATCAAACCTGATCAATCTGTTTAAGTGTGTGTGTGTGTGTGTGTGTGTTTACATGGATTCGAATTACTGGCTTAGTCCGACTAAAATCGAATTATCCTGTTCATGTAAACACCTTTATTTGAATAACTGCGGTCCGACTACGATCCGATTAACACCCCTGGATAACTCGATTCGATTCGATTGATAATTCGAATAATGCTGCATGTAAACGCTGAATCGGATCGGAACTGGACTACGCGTTTGTGCGCATGCTCAAGATCCCGCCGCCTCCTCTCTCCTCTCTCCCTCCCTCCGTCCTTCCCTCCTCCCTCCCTCCCTCCGTCCTTCCCTCCTCCCTCCCTCCCAGGTCGTGACCCGGAAGTCAAAAAAGACGATAAATTGTCACGGCCGGCAGAAACAAACGTAAAAGTCGGGTTACGAGACGATACTCCCTTCGGTGGGTGTCTCTACTAGCTCCCTGCTGTAGCCAGCTAGCGCTGCTGCTAGCTCCCTGTTTGATCTCTACTAGCTCCCTGCTGTAGCCAGCTAGCGCTGCTGCTAGCTCCCTGCTGTAGCCAGCTAGCGCTGCTGCTAGCTCCCTGCTGTAGCCAGCTAGCGCTGCTGCTCGTTCCCTGTTTGATCTCTACTAGCTCCCTGCTGTAGCCAGCTAGCGCTGCTGCTAGCTCCCTGTTTGATCTCTACTAGCTCCCTGCTGTAGCCAGCTAGCGTTGCTGCTCGTTCCCTGTTTGATCTCTACTAGCTCCCTGCTGTAGCCAGCTAGCGCTGCTGCTCGTTCCCTGTTTGCTTCCCGACAACCACTGAAGCTAGCGGGGTTCTCTCCATTATGAAGAGTGAAGAGGTCAAGCAGAGATGGCTGTATCACCACTACATGTAATGAAAACAGCGCCACCTATCGTATCGGATATGACATGCTTTCAGCCAATAATTTAATTTATTCACTGTCATGTACATTAGGATAACAGCAGTTGCCCCGAAAGAGCAGAGTCCGAGTAAAGCAAGATTCAAATTAATACCATCATGTAAACGCACTGACTGTGTGTGTGTGTGTGTGTGTGTGTGTGTGTGTGTGTGTGTGTGTGTCCTCCAGCCTCCCAGTTACAGTAGCAGTCGGCTCAGTGAACTGGTTTCACTGGGAGAGAGCGCCACCCAGTGAGGTCACACACGTGACATCAGTTCTCATCACATGTTTATCATCCGTGTGCTGGTATCCAAGAGAATCAATAACAACATCGATGACATCATCAGCTGGTCACAGCTGATCCTGAGGATCAATAACAACATTGATGATCTGATGGAGAGATCGATGACATCACAGATAAAAGTTAGCTGCAGCTTTATCAAAACCATCGATTCATTTTGACAAAGAACTGTTAGACAATGAAATGTTCTGAAGCAGTGTCACTTCCTGTCTGTGTCACTTCCTGTCTGTGTCACTTCCCGTCTGTGTCACTTCCTGTTCGTGTCCAATCAGAGGGCAGCGTCCCACAATCCTTTGCTCTGGCTTGAGTGACAGAAAGCCTTGCTGTCAGTCAGACTCCAGCTCGTTACCAGCTGAGATGTCATCGAACCGACTCGACCGGGCGACCAATCAGCTGCCAGCTCTCCAGTCAGAAACACAGCGTCCAATCGGCTTTCTCTTCTCCACCTGTCTGTCAAAGTCCAGAGTGGTCGCCATGGAAACTGGCGCCTAAAAGAGAGATGTGTCACATCCTGTCCTGGTGACATCACTTCCTGTGGGCGGGGCCTTTGTGGAACAGGTAGATTGGCCGCTGGTTACCTGGAAAAATGAACCAATCAGATCACATGTTAGGAGGGACGACCACTCCACGAGCTACAGCCGCTCCTACCGCGCGCGTGTGTGTGTGTGTACCTGTGTGTGTGTGTGTGTGTGTACCTGTGTGTGTGTGTGTACGTGTGTGTGTACCCGTGTGTGTGTGTACCTGTGTGTGTACGTGTGTGTGTACCCGTGTGTGTGTGTACCCGTGTGTGTGTGTACCCGTGTGTGTACCTGTGTGTGTACCCGTGTGTGTGTGTACCTGTGTGTGTGAGCAGTCTGTATGAGGTGAAGCCCACGTTGTCGGTCAGGTAGCAGGTGAAATGTTCAGGTCTCAGTCTCAAACTCCTGAAGTTTCGATCTGTCGCTTCCTGAAGCAGACAACTTTGTCTTAGTGTGTATTTGTACATACATACACACATACATATTTGTACACACACTTTTACATCTATATCTATTTACCGAGGCCCTCTTGCTGTGGCAGTAGCTGCTCCACGGTTGTGGCTCCAGCATGAATAATCCGCCCGACGACAGGCTCTGATAGGCTCGTCTGAACAGCGTGGCCACGCCCCCGTCACCTGACTGCAGCTGCACCCATTTGGTCACGCCCAGACACATGATGACATCATACTGGCCCCGCCCCGCCCAGCGCCTGGACAAGTAGTCGCCCTGTGGGAGGAGTCAGAGCCTCAGCAGGAGTGATGTCACAGGCTCAGGAGTGTGTGGACCTGTGTGTGTGTGTGTGTGTGTATAGACTCACCTGGATGAAGGTGACATTGCTGGGGAACCTGGAGGAGGAGGAAGGTGTGAGGAGAGGAGGAGCAGAGAGCGGGCCTCGACTCACCCTGAAGGACAGGGGGAAGGGGAGGAGCTGGACCACCTCCTCCTCCTCCTCCTCCTCCTCCTCTTCCTCCTTCTTCTTCTCCCTGCTCCTCTCCTCCACCACCAGGTCATGTGACAAGAAGTGCCTGACGTTCTGCTTGGCTGCATGGACCAATCGATGGTCTAGCTCCACCCCCAGAATGTGGGCGGGGTCGAACCTTCGGGCCACAGCCAGCGTCAGGTGACCGGCGCCAGAGCCGACGTCCAGAACCCTCTTGTCTCTGAACCAATCGGCTCGCAGGAGGCGGAGCCTCGGGTCCTCCCTGGGCCCGACGCGCCCCTCCCCCCCGTCGCCGTAGAGACCGCTGAAGCCGTAGTAACCGCTGTGGTTGCCGTGCTGGTAGCGGCGCTTGTCCTTCTTCTTCGCTGGTGGATGAGCAGAGCCGGACTGAAGTCCTCCACACCTGTTGGGGCAGCCAATCAGATCACAGTATCCTTCTCCACTTCCTGTCCCCTCATTACTTCAGGTGTGACACTCACCTGCCAGCTTTAGCTCCTCCCACGAGCGGCGTCTGGAACCTGGTTGGCTGAGCTGCGGTTGCCACGGCGTCGGTGTTGTCGGCCGACCTCGCCGAGGCGGAGCGGCGCCGCCTACATCTGCGGCCGTCGCCCTGGTGACCGGGCTTGTGGGCGTGTCCCGGCGGCGGGTGGGTGTGTCTCCGGGGCAGGATGGGGGGCGGAGCCACGTCGTCCCTGCAGGTGATGGCCGTGTTGAGCTCACAGGGCAGAGGGGACGCCGCCACGCTGCCCCCACTGGTCAGCAGAGGAACTGCACACAACAACACGCATTAACCTCTGAACCCTCACCTTCATCACACCTTCGTCTTCCTCACGGCCCTCCAACACTCAGCAGAACAAGCAACGAAAATAAAAACATCTCATTTTAAATTATGCCACAATAAGAGGAAGAGAGGAGAGGAAGGGAAGGAAAGAGGAGAGGAATAGAAGGAGAGAGGAGAGGAAGAGAAGGAGAGTAAGAGAAGGAGAGGAGGAGAGAGGAGAGGAGGAGAAGGAGAGAGGAGAGGAAGAGAGGAAGGGAGGAAGGGAAGGAAAGAGGAGAGGAAGAGAAGGAGAGAGGAGAGGAAGAGAGGAGAGGAAGAGAAGGAGAGGAAGAGAAGGAGAGGAAGAGAAGGAGAAGGAGAGAGGAGAGTAAGAGAAGGAGAGGAGGAGAGGAAGAGAAGGAGAGAGAAGAGAGGAAGAGGAGGAGCGAGAAGAGGGAGAGAAGGAGAGAGGAGAGGAAGAGAAGGAGAGAGGAGAGGAAGAGAGGAAGGGAAGGAAAGAGGAGAGGAAGAGAAGGAGAGGAGGAGGAGAGTAAGAGAAGGAGAGGAAGAGAAGGAGAGGAGGAGCGAGAAGAGAAGGAGAGAGGAGAGGGAGAGAAGGAGAGGAAGAGAAGGAGAGAGGAGAGGAAGAGAAGGAGAGAGGAGAGGAGGAGAAGGAGAGAGGAGAGGAAGAGAAGGAGAGAGGAGAGGAAGAGAAGGAGAGGAGGAGGAGAAGGAGAGAGGAGAGGAGGAGAGAGGAGAGGAAGAGAGGAAGGGAAGGAAAGAGGAGAGGAAGAGAAGGAGAGGAGGAGCGAAAAGAGAGGAAGAAGAGGAGCGAGAAGAGAGGAAGAGGAGGAGCGAGAAGAGAGGAAGAGGAGGAGCGAGAAGAGAAGGAGAGAGGAGAGGGAGAGAAGGAGAGGAAGACAAGGAGGAAGGAGAGAGGAGAGGAAGAAAAGGAAAGAGGAGAGGAAGAGAAGGAGAGGAGGGAATCATCATCATTATTTTTATCACTGTCACCATGAGGAGTTCCTCCTCAATCCCCCACCAGGTGTCAGTAGAGGACAGGTGTTCCAGACTCACCTAGCAGTGCAGCTGTGGAGGGAAACAGTCGACCAGGTAGCCCCGCCCTCTCTGTGCCAGCTCCTCCCCCTCCTGTGGCTCCTCCCCCGGCCCCTCCCCCGTGGTGCCGGTTCCGGGGCCTCCTGCGGGCCTTCACGGGGTTCAGCAGGACTCCTCCCCCCCGCCCCCTCTCCTTCAGGTCCAGGGGGTCGGTGATGTCGCGAGGCACCAAGATCTCTACGGGGTCTCCGCCCCTAAACGGCAGGGGAGAGCATTTTGGCGTTTCCTGATTGGTCGCCCTGAGGAGGAAGAGCGTGACGGTCAGACGAGCCCACGGAGCGACCGGGGACGAGGGGCGGAGCTTCCTACCTGTTGACGTCTTCGTCCAATAGAGAGTTCAGATTAAGTGGGTCGAAGATGTTCCCGCCCAACAGGAAATGGCTCGGCAGGACGGGCTCCGATTGGCTGTCGCTGAGGGCGCGGCGCCGCCGCTTGGCCAGCCCCTTAAAGCCGACGCCCAGGGAGTAGCGCCGCTTAGCGAGTCGCTGAGCGGCGGGGACGGAGACCACGGGGGTCTGGCTGTTCTTAGCATGTAGGGGGCGGGCCTTGGCCGGCTGCGGCTGCTCCGATAGGCCGCCGGTGCCAGGGAAGGCAGGGCTTCCTTCATGCGGTAGGACCGCCTCCTTGTCCAATGACATCCTGATCATCTTCTACCTGCACACGGTCCGGCCACTCACAGGTTAACAATGAGAGGGGCGGGGCGGACGTTTGACTGACAGGTGGCAGATCAAATCACATTCACTAGGTCATCACACAATCCATTAACTCAAATATACATATAAATATATAAATGTAAATGTGAAAATACCTTTTGATACACCCATTAAAAACATAAATACATGTTAAATATTGTGTTTCAGTATATAATATGAAGTATTATCTTAGGACTGTACAAACATAGATGGACTTGTACAAAACTTGAGTATTTCGACTTCACTTCATGTACTTCAGCTTTAGGACTTTATACACAAAAACATACAAAGATTATAAAATCTAATGTTTAGTTATGAACCAAACCTGTGACTTGTAACAGAGTATTTGTACAGAGGGGTATTAGTACTTTAATTACCGTAACATTTGACTTGTAACTGAGTATTTGTACAGAGAGGTATTAGTACCTTAGGTGAAGTTCCTCCACAGATCAATAATCAATAGTGAA
>NW_027175943.1:150000-162500 GCF_023055335.1 Clinocottus analis | reverse complement strand
TCTTGTATCTCGTGGTCCAGACTTGGAACTTGTGGTCCAGTCTTGTATCTCGTGGTCCAGTCTTGTATCCCGTGGTCCAGTCTTGTATCTTGTGGTCCAGACTTGTATCTTGTGGTCCAGTCTTGTATCTCGTGGTCCATTCTTGTATCTTGTGGTCCAGTCTTGTATCTCGTGGTCCATTCTTGTATCTTGTGGTCCAGTTTTGTATCTTGTGGTCCAGTCTTGTATCTCGTGGTCCAGTCTTGTATCTTGTGGTCCAGACTTGTATCTTGTGGTCCAGACTTGTATCTTGTGGTCCAGTCTTGTATCTCGTGGTCCATTCTTGTATCTTGTGGTCCAGTCTTGTATCTTGTGGTCCAGTCTTGTATCTCGTGGTCCAGACTTGTATCTCATGGTCCAGACTTGTATCTCGTGGTCCAGTCTTGTATCTCATGGTCCAGACTTGTATCTCATGGTCCATTCTTGTTTCCTGTGGTCCAGACTTGTGTCTTGTGGTATAGTCTTGTATCTCGTGGTCCATTCTTGTATCTTGTGGTCCAGTCTTGTATCTTGTGGTCCAGTCTTGTATCTCGTGGTCCAGACTTGTATCTCATGGTCCAGACTTGTATCTCGTGGTCCAGTCTTGTATCTCATGGTCCATTCTTGTATCCTGTGGTCCAGACTTGTGTCTTGTGGTATAGTCTTGTATCTCGTGGTCCATTCTTGTATCTTGTGGTCCAGTCTTGTATCTTGTGGTCCAGTCTTGTATCTTGTGATTCAGACTTGTATCTCATGGTCCAGACTTGTATCTTGTGGTCCAGTCTTGTATCTCGTGGTCCATTCTTGTATCTTGTGGTCCAGTCTTGTATCTCGTGGTCCATTCTTGTATCTTGTGGTCCAGTTTTGTATCTTGTGGTCCAGTCTTGTATCTCGTGGTCCAGTCTTGTATCTTGTGGTCCAGACTTGTATCTTGTGGTCCAGACTTGTATCTTGTGGTCCAGTCTTGTATCTCGTGGTCCATTCTTGTATCTTGTGGTCCAGACTTGTATCTTGTGGTCCAGTCTTGTATCTTGTGGTCCAGACTTGTATCTTGTGGTCCATTCTTGTATCTTGTGGTCCAGTCTTGTATCTTGTGGTATAGTCTTGTATCTCATGGTCCAGACTTGTATCGCATGGTCCAGACTTGTATCTCGTGGTCCAGTCTTGTATCTCATGGTCCAGACTTGTATCTCATGGTCCATTCTTGTATTCTGTGGTCCAGACTTGTGTCTTGTGGTATAGTCTTGTATCTCGTGGTCCATTCTTGTATCTTGTGGTCCAATCTTGTATCTTGTGGTCCAGTCTTGTATCTCGTGGTCCAGACTTGTATCTTGTGGTATAGTCTTGTATCTCGTGGTCCATTCTTGTATCTTGTGGTCCAGTCTTGTATCTTGTGGTCCAGTCTTGTATCTTGTGATTCAGACTTGTATCTCATGGTCCAGACTTGTATCTCGTGGTCCAGTCTTGTATCTTGTGGTCCAGTCTTGTATCTCGTGGTCCAGTCTTGTATCTCGTGGTCCAGGTCCGGCCTGGATGCTTCTTCACAGAGTTTGATGAACTTGGAGAGGTTTTCATCATCTCACCTGCATGGTGGACCATGGAGATATATATATATATATATATATATATATATATATATATATATATATATATATATATATATATATATATATATGTATAGAGAGAGAAAGAGAGAGAGAGAGGGAGAGAGAGAGAGAGAGAGAGAGAGAGAGAGAGAGAGAGAGAGAGGGAGAGAGAGAGACAGAGAGAGAGAGAGGGAGAGAGAGAGAGAGAGAGAGAGACAGAGAGAGAGAGAGGGAGAGAGAGAGAGAGACAGAGAGAGAGAGAGAGAGAGAGAGAGAGAGAGAGCTGTCATGGGAAGTGAAGAGGTTTAATTAATTCACAGTGAACTGTAACTGCCTCTTTCTCTCTCTGTTATATAACTACTGAAGATCCTCCAGAGACAAACACAGTGAGCGGTGTAGTGTTGACAGCTGTGCAGCCCTGCAGGGCCCCGGTTCAGGACAGACACACATACACACACACACACACACACACAGTGGGACAGACACACACACAGTCAGACAGACACACACACACACACACACACACACACACACACACACACAGTCAGACAGACACACACAGTCAGGATTCTTAGTGTTTGTGTTGGTAAAAGAGTTTGTGCAGAGTTGATTAATAAAAGGTGTTAATCCTGTCCATGCGACACTCTGGGGATCATTAACGAGAAGCCGAGGTCATCACGACGTGTCGCTGAGTGTCTTCAGCTGATGATCCAACAGCGTTGACCTTTAACTTTATTTGTGTTTGTCATATTACATGCGTACATGAAACAGGTCTTCTGCATTGAACTATCCTTAGTATCTAAGGAACAGTGGGCTGCTGTGAGGCTACTGGGGTTCAGAGTCTAATCAAGTAGTAGTAGTAGGACAATGCAGGGACACTCCAGGGACACTCCAGGGACACTCCAACATGTGAACTATGAGGAGACCAGGGATTCAGAACGACCGCTCCACCCATGACCACAGCCGCTTCTCTCTGCAGACTAACCTTCTGTTTCGACTGGGAAGTCTGAAGAAGAGAGTTAATGAAGGTCTTTCGAGCTTGTTCTAGGCTGCTTTTATTGTGAAAGTCTTGACAAGGAAACAGGAAGCTGTTCCTGCTTCATTCTAAGCTTCTGGTTGATTTCTTCTCTTTTTCATTTGTTGCTCAGAGGATCTTTGTCTCTTTGAAAAGTTTACGTCTGTGTCTAGTAGACCAAAGAACATCCGTTAGAAAAGACAACGTCTGTTGTATTGTCTTTACCACAATACACAATAACAGGAAGTGTATTGTTACTTCTGTGATGTGTGGTAGTACTTCTCCCTGGATGGCAATGTGAACTCCAGTCCGACTGTTGACAGTTTCAGTTCAGTTTATTTTGTACAGCCCAGAATCACACAATACAAATTATACTGAAGTCTTTACAATCTGTACACATTAACATCCCTGTTCATTCATGACATTATATTTTATATTTAGCTCTGATTATACTGACACTCAGCAACCTCCCAAACACTCGGCTGTAGCAACACTCGGCTGTAGCAACACTCGGCTGTAGCAACACTCGGATGTAGCAACACTCGGCTGTAGCAACACTCGGCTGTAGCAACACTCGGCTGTAGCAACACTCAGCAACCTCCCAAACACTCGGCTGTAGCAACACTCGGCTGTAGCACACTCGGCTGTAGCAACACTCAGCAACCTCCCAAACACTCGGCTGTAGCAACACTCGGCTGTAGCACACTCGGCTGTAGCAACACTCAGCAACCTCCCAAACACTCGGCTGTAGCAACACTCAGCAACCTCCCAAACACTCGGCTGTAGCAACACTCGGCTGTAGCAACACTCGGCTGTAGCAACACTCGGATGTAGCAACACTTGACTGTAGTAACAGTGTAGTAACAGTGTAGTAATAATAATGATGTGACAGAGAGAGGGAAGTAGGGAGGGGTGGTTTCCATAGCTACAGTTACAGTTGCCTAGCAACCAGCCCCCTGAGAGTTCGACAGCAGTTACCATGGCGTTGCCATGGAGACGAGCAGAGCGATGCTGCATGAGATTAAAACATTTTCTGTTTTTACAGATGAACGGATCAGAAGGAGAGCTGGAGTATGAGGAGATCACTCTGGAGCGGGTGAGACACACTATACACACTATACACACTATACAAACACTATACACACTATACACACACTATACACACTATAAACACACCATACACACTATACACACTATATACACACTATACACACTATACACACACTATACACACTATACACACTATACACACACTATACACACTATGCACACTATATACACACTATAAACACACCATACACACTATACACACTATACACACTATATACACACTATACACACTATACACACACTATACACACTATGCACACTATATACACACTATAAACACACCATACACACTATACACACTATACACACTATATACACACTATACACACTATACACACACTATACACACTATGCACACTATATACACACTATAAACACACCATACACACTATACACACTATACACACTATAAACACACCATACACACTATACACACTATACACACTATAAACACACCATACACACTATACACACTATACACACTATACACACACTATACACACTATACACACACTATACACACTATGCACACTATATACACACTATACACACACTATACACACTTTACACACTATACACACACTATGCACACTATATACACACTATACACACTATACAAACACTATACACACTTTACACACTATACACACACTATGCACACTATATACACACTATACACACTATACAAACACTATACACACTTTACACACTATACACACACTATACACACTATACACACTATACACACACTATGCACACTATATACACGCTATGCACACTATATACACACTATACACACTATGCACACTATATACACACTATACACACACTATAAACACACCATACACACTATACACACTATACACACACTATCCACACACTATATACACACCATACACACTTTACACACTATACACACACTATACACACTATACACACACTATACACACACTATACACACTATACACCCACTATACACACACTATACACACTATACACACACTACACACACTATACACACTATACACACACTATACACACACTATACACACTATACACACTATATACACACTATACACGCTATACACACACTATACACACACTATTCACTCACTATACACGCTGTTACACACTGTACAGTCACATAGGACACACAATAACCCTATTCACAAATAATACACACATACTACACACTGTAATGCACATTGTAACACCGGTTAACACACACTGTGTTACAGTACACACAACATACACTACACACACTGTAACACTTTGTCACTAACGGATCCTGACATGTGATGTGTTGTATGTGTGTGTGTGTGTTAAAGTCTGCACAGTGTGTGTGTGACAGTGTGTATTGTGTGTCTGTGTTATCATTGTTTTTAGAAACAGTTTCAAAGCTCCAGAAATAGAAAACAGCTTCTTTCAACACTCCGCTTATTTTAGGAATCAAAGACGTGAACTTTAACCTGCCGCTTGTGTTCAGACGTCTTAAAGCGACAGGACGCGTCGTTTATATTCACACAATGAAAGACGTCTGTAGGTGGAACTCACAGGAAACACGGGGTTGAACATAATCCTCACACTTTCCCCTCAACGCCCACCAGGGTGCAGGTGATACTGTGTGTGGAGAAGATCAGGATCCATGAAGGTATACAGGTGTTGGAAAGCCTGTTAGCCGGAGAGGTAGGTGGAGGTAGGTGGGGGTAGGTGGAGGTAGATGAGGGTAGGTGGAGGTAGGTGGGGGTAGGTGGAGGTAGATGAGGGTAAGTGGGGGTAGGTGGAGGTAGGTGAGGGTAGGTGGAGGTAGGTGAGGGTAAGTGGGGGTAGGTGGAGGTAGGTGAGGGTAAGTGGGGGTAGGTGGAGGTAGGTGAGGGTAGGTGGAGGTAGATGAGGGTAAGTGGGGGTAGGTGGAGGTAGGTGGGGGTAGGTGGAGGTAGATGAGGGTAAGTGGGGGTAGGTGGAGGTAGGTGGGGGTAGGTGGAGATAGGTGGGGGTAAGTAGGGGTAGGTGGAGGTAGGTGGGGGTAGGTGAGGGTAGGTGGAGATAGGTGGGGGTAAGTGGGGGAGGTGGAGGTAGGTGGAGGAAGGTGGAGGTAGGTGGGGGTAGGTGGAGGTAGGTGGAGGTAGGTGGAGGAAGGTGAGGGTAGGTGGAGGTAGGTGGAGGAAGGTGAGGGTAGGTGGAGGTAGGTGGGTGTAGGTGGAGGTAGGTGAGGGTAGGTGGAGATAGGTGGAGGTAGGTGGGTGTAGGTGAGGGTAGGTGGAGATAGGTGAGGGTAGGTGGAGGTAGGTGGAGGTAGGTGAGGGTAGGTGGAGGTAGGTGGGGGTAGGTGGAGGTAGGTGAGGGTAAGTGGAGGTAGGTGGGGGTAGGTGGAAGTAGGTGGAGGTAGGTGGAGGTAGGTGTGCAGCGGCGGTCAGCTGGACGCTTGTTCTGTCTGGAAGAGCGAAGAAGAGCAGCACACGTCTCTCTCCAGACCTTCTTGCATTACCATGAGCAGCTCTGGACAGACTGACATCTCCACCTCTTGGGTGGGTACAAGGGAAGGTGGAGGCCTCGGTGGGTGAGAGGCGCTTTGCGGTGGAGGTGTGGCTGCTGTTGGGTACTCTATCCAGGCCAGAGGACAACTCCTTGCTCCTGGTCCAGCCTCTCCCCAAACGCAGATACAGAACAGCAGAGTTCTTTCAGGATTTATTGACAGGCAGAGATAACCAGGAAACAAAACAGTCCCAGTGTTGTAAGTTATTGTGTGTTAATGTGTGTTAATGTGTGTTAATGTGTGTGTTCAGGGGAACTCTGGTCTGGGCTTCAGCATCGCAGGAGGAACCGATAATCCTCACATTGGAGACGACCCGTCCATCTTCATCACCAAGATCATCCCTGGAGGAGCCGCCGCCCAGGACGGACGCCTCAGGTACCGCCGGGCCCCTCACCTGGTTCCAACCTAGACCTGGTTCTGCCTTAGACCTGGTTCTAATATAGGCCTGGTTCTAACTTAGACCTGGTTCTAACATAGACCCGGCTCTAACTTAGGCCTGGCTCTTGCCTAAACCCGGTTCTCTCCTGAACAGTGAAACCAGGTCCGAGCCCTGGAGCACCGGTTCTGGGTCCAGACGTGCTCACAGCGGTTCTGTCTGTGTCTTCAGGGTGAACGACAGCATCGTGTTCGTGAACGACGTGGACGTGCGTGAGGTCACGCACTCCATCGCGGTGGAGGCGCTGAAGGAGGCGGGGCCTGTCGTCAGGCTCTACGTCCTGCGGCGACGCCCACCGAGCGAACGCGTCACACAAATCAAACTGATGAAAGGGCCTAAAGGTAGGAAAGGAGACGAGGAGAGGAAACAGCTGAGGTGGTTTCAGAATATGAAGGTTCTTCTCAGTTATTGGTGACTCAGTGTGTTCAGCTGAAGGGATTTACATTGATTCATCACAAAGGTTCTCGTCCCTGTGTGGTCCTGTGTGGTCCTTTGTGGTCCTCTGTGGTCCTGTGTGGTCCTGTGTGGTCTTGTCCCTGTGTGGTCCTGTGTGGTCTTGTCCCTGTGTGGTCCTGTGTGGTCCTGTGTGGTCCTGTGTGGTCTTGTCCCTATGTGGTCCTGTGTGGTCCTGTGTGGTCCTGTGTGGTCTTGTCCTTGTGTGGTCCTGTGTGGTCCTGTGGTGTCCTCTGTGGTCTCCTCCAGGTCTGGGCTTCAGCATAGCGGGCGGTGCGGGGAACCAACACGTTCCAGGAGACAACAGCATCTACGTGACTAAGATCATCGAGGGCGGAGCGGCGCACCGTGATGGACGTCTCCAGATCGGAGACAAAATACTGGCAGTACGAAAACCATCAAACACGTCCTCATAGTCCTCTCATGTCCTCATGTCCTCTCATGTCCTCTCATGTCCTCTCTTGTCCTCTCATGTCCTCTCATGTCCTCTCATGTCCTCATAGTCCTCTCATGTCCTCTCATGTCCTCATGTCCTCTCTTGTCCTCTCATGTCCTCTCATATCCTCATAGTCCTCTCTTGTCCTCTCATGTCCTCTCTTGTCCTCTCATGTCCTCTCATGTCCTCATAGTCCTCTCTTGTCCTCTCATGTCCTCTCATGTCCTCATGTCCTCTCATGTCCTCTCATGTCCTCTCTTGTCCTCTCATGTCCTCTCATGTCCTCATAGTCCTCTCATGTCCTCTCATGTCCTCATAGTCCTCTCATGTCCTCTCATGTCCTCTCTTGTCCTCTCATGTCCTCTCATATCCTCATAGTCCTCTCTTGTCCTCTCATGTCCTCTCTTGTCCTCTCATGTCCTCTCATGTCCTCATAGTCCTCTCTTGTCCTCTCATGTCCTCTCATATCCTCATAGTCCTCTCTTGTCCTCTCATGTCCTCTCTTGTCCTCTCATGTCCTCATAGTCCTCTCTTGTCCTCTCATGTCCTCTCATGTCCTCATAGTCCTCTCTTGTCCTCTCATGTCCTCATGTCCTTATAGTCCTCTCATGTCCTCATGTCCTCTCTTGTCCTCTCATGTCCTCATAGTCCTCTCATGTCCTCTCTTGTCCTCTCATGTCCTCATGTCCTCTCATGTCCTCTCTTGTCCTCATGTCCTCTCATGTCCTCTCTTGTCCTCAAAGTCCTCTCATGTCCTCTCTTGTCCTCAAAGTCCTCTCATGTCCTCATAGTCCTCTCATGTCCTCATAGTCCTCTCATGTCCTCGCATGTCCTCTCTTGTCCTCTCATGTCTCCATAGTCCTCTCATGTCCTCTCATGTCCTCTCATGTCTCCATAGTCCTCTCATGTCCTCTCATGTCTCCATAGTCCTCTCATGTCCTCTCATGTCCTCATGTCCTCTCTTGTCCTCTCATGTCCTCTCATATCCTCATAGTCCTCTCTTGTCCTCTCATGTCCTCTCTTGTCCTCTCATGTCCTCTCATGTCCTCATAGTCCTCTCTTGTCCTCTCATGTCCTCTCATATCCTCATAGTCCTCTCTTGTCCTCTCATGTCCTCTCTTGTCCTCTCATGTCCTCATAGTCCTCTCTTGTCCTCTCATGTCCTCTCATGTCCTCATAGTCCTCTCTTGTCCTCTCATGTCCTCATGTCCTTATAGTCCTCTCATGTCCTCATGTCCTCTCTTGTCCTCTCATGTCCTCATAGTCCTCTCATGTCCTCTCTTGTCCTCTCATGTCCTCATGTCCTCTCATGTCCTCTCTTGTCCTCATGTCCTCTCATGTCCTCTCTTGTCCTCAAAGTCCTCTCATGTCCTCTCTTGTCCTCAAAGTCCTCTCATGTCCTCATAGTCCTCTCATGTCCTCATAGTCCTCTCATGTCCTCGCATGTCCTCTCTTGTCCTCTCATGTCTCCATAGTCCTCTCATGTCCTCTCATGTCCTCTCATGTCTCCATAGTCCTCTCATGTCCTCTCATGTCTCCATAGTCCTCTCATGTCCTCGCATGTCCTCTCTTGTCCTCTCATGTCTCCATAGTCCTCTCATGTCCTCTCTTGTCCTCTCATGTCTCCATAGTCCTCTCATGTCCTCTCATGTCCTCTCATGTCTCCATAGTCCTCTCATGTCCTCTCATGTCTCCATAGTCCTCTCATGTCCTCTCATGTCCTCTCTTGTCCTCATGTCCTCTCATGTCCTCTCATGTCCTCTCATGTCTCCATAGTCCTCTTTTGTCGTCTCATGTCGTCTCATGTCCTCTCATGTCCTCTCATGTCCTCTCTTGTCCTCATAGTCCTCTCATGTCCTCATGTCCTCTGGACGCTAAGCTAACGGAGCGTTGTCCCCGGCAGGTGAACCACGTGTCCCTGGAGGACGTCCTGCATGAGGACGCCGTGGTGGCCCTGAAGAACACGGGCGAGGTGGTGTACCTGAAGGTGGCCACGCCCACCTCGCAGTACATCCACCCGGCGGAGCGGTACAGCCCCCCCGACCTGACCAGCTGTACGTACACTTCCTGTGTCGTGGTCATGTGATGCTTTGTTTTGCTTCTTCGGCTGCAGGCGAATATTCAAAACATGGCCTCCTGACGTCTAGTGACCACTTCTCCTTGACCCCTGTGGAAACCGTCCCGGGGTCAAGGAAAGGTGGGAAGGAGACTTCATGAGGAGTTAGGAAAAGGCAACCGCCGAATGATACGTCACTTCAAACGTTGCCGCTGCAAGGAATTGTGGGTCGGCATTATCTCCTTTCCTTTGGTCAAGTGTTTCCTATGCTAAAGGAGCTAAGTAAGGAAGGATTGAAGCTCCTTTCCTTTGGTCAAGTGTTTCCTATGCTAAAGGAGCTAAGTAAGGAAGGATTGAAGCTCCTTTCCTTTGGTTAAGGAAGGTTCAGTGTTTCCTATGCTAAAGGAGCTAAGTAAGGAAACATTGAAGTTCGGTCCGGCGGGTCTCAAAGGTTCTCGCATCCTTGTTCCTCTGCAGCCTACATGGAGCCGGACTACATGTGTGATTACCCACAAGTCCTCCCTCCTCCGTCGCCCCGGCGGTACTCGCCCGTACCCAGAGGCATGATGGGAGAGGACGACTACTCCCGGGAGCCGCGGCGGGTCTGCGTCCAGCGAGGCTCCACCGGGCTGGGCTTCAACATCGTGGGAGGAGAGGACGGAGAGGGGATCTTCATCTCCTTCATCCTCGCAGGAGGACCCGCCGACCTGAGCGGAGAACTCAGGAAGGGAGACCAGATCCTCAGTGTGAGTACAGAGACCAGATCCTCAGTGTGAGTACAGAGACCAGATCAGAGACCAGATCCTCAGTGTGAGTACAGAGACCAGATCAGAGACCAGATCCTCAGTGTGAGTACAGAGACCAGATCAGAGACCAGATCCTCAGTGTGAGTACAGAGACCAGATCAGAGACCAGATCCTCAGTGTGAGTACAGAGACCAGATCAGAGACCAGATCAGAGACCAGATCCTCAGTGTGAGACATAGTCCTTCTCTGGCGATTTAGATATTTCAGTGACTGTGTGTGTGTGTGTGTGTGTGTGTGTGTGTGTGTGTGTGTGTGCAGGTGAACGGGGTGGACCTCAGGTATGCTACTCATGAACAGGCAGCAGCAGCTCTGAAGAACGCCGGACAGACCGTCACCATCGTGGCCCAGTACAGACCTGAAGGTGAGATAATACTACATAGTACTAAGAGTATCACAGTAATACTACATAATACTAGGTGCTACCTAGCAGAGACCTGAAGGTGAGATAATACTACATAGTACTAGGAGTATCACAGTAATACTACATAATACTAGTACAACAGCAATAGTACCTGTACTTCATGTCTGCAGAGTACAGTCGCTTCGAAGCAAAGATCCACGACCTGAGGGAGCAGATGATGAACAGCTCGTCTGGGAGTCTGAGAGCCAACCGCAGCTTCTACCTCAGGTGAGCTGCACCTGGTCCACCTGGTCCATCTGGACAACCTGATCCACCTGGTCCAGCTGGTCCAGCTGGTCCACCAGGTCCACCTAGTCCAGCTGGTTCACCTGGTCCACCTGGACCACCTGGTCCACCTGGTCCAGGTGGTTCATCTGGTCCAGGTGGTCCAGCTGGTGGACCCGCGGTCATGAGGACTGACGTGCGTTGTGGTTTCAGGGCGCTGTTCGACTACGACAAGCAGTGGGACTGTGGCGTCCTGTCTCAAGCTCTGGACTTCACCTTCGGGGAGGTTCTCCACGTGACGGACAGCGCCGACGACGAGTGGTGGCAGGCCAGACGGGTGAACCAGCAGGGGGAGCTGGAGGAGCTGGGCTACATCCCCTCCAAGCACAGGTCCATACGCGCATAGCCCCGCTAGCTCCTGGTGACCAGCTCCTGGAGACCAGCTCCTGGTGACCAGCTCCTGGAGACCAGCTCCTGGTGACCAGCTGCTGGAGACCAGCTCCTGGAGACCAGCTCCTGGTGACCAGCTGCTGGAGACCAGCTCCTGGAGACCAGCTCCTGGTGACCAGCTCCTGGTGACCAGCTCCTGGAGACCAGCTCCTGGTGACCAGCTGCTGGAGACCAGCTGCTGGAGACCAGCTCCTGGTGACCAGCTGCTGGAGACCAGCTCCTGGAGACCAGCTCCTGGTGACCAGCTGCTGGAGACCAGCTCCTGGAGACCAGCTCCTGGTGACCAGCTCCTGGTGACCAGCTCCTGGAGACCAGCTCCTGGTGACCAGCTGCTGGAGACCAGCTCCTGGTGACCAGCTGCTGGAGACCAGCTCCTGGTCACCAGCTCCTGGAGACTAGCTCCTGGAGACCAGCTCCTGGTGACCAGCTGCTGGAGACCAGCTCCTGGTGACCAGCTGCTGGAGACCAGCTGCTGGAGACCAGCTCCTGGTGACCAGCTGCTGGAGACCAGCTCCTGGAGACCAGCTCCTGGAGACCAGCTGCATGGAGACCAGCTGCATGGAGACCAGCTCCTGGTGACCAGCTGCTGGAGACCAGCTCCTGGTGACCAGCTCCTGGAGACCAGCTCCTGGAGACCAGCTCCTGGAGACCAGCTGCATGGAGACCAGCTCCTGGTGACCAGCTGCTGGAGACCAGCTCCTGGTGACCAGCTGCATGGAGACCAGCTCCTGGTGACCAGCTGCTGGAGACCAGCTCCTGGAGACCAGCTGCATGGAGACCAGCTCCTGGTGACCAGCTCCTGGAGACCATCTCCTGGAGACCAGCTGCTGGAGACCAGCTCCTGGTGACCAGCTCCTGGAGACCAGTTCCTGGAGACCAGCTCCTGGTGACCAGCTGCTGGAGACCAGCTGCTGGAGACCAGCTCCTGGTGACCAGCTCCTGGTGACCAGCTCTGTTTGTGTGTTTCAGGGTG
>NW_027175943.1:125000-145000 GCF_023055335.1 Clinocottus analis | reverse complement strand
TAGGAAGTTGCTGCAGAGAGAAGAACTCTGCCACAGTGGAGAAAGAGTGCTTGGCCTTCAAAGAGGTCCTGTAAACTGTGAGATACTACCTGCTGGGGAGGAGGTTCACTCTAGTGACGGATCAGGTGGTTACACTACATCTCCCAGAATGCCTCACCACACACCCAGCTGTTGGTGCTTAAGCCACCTGATTGCAGCAACTCTTTACAAAGGACAGGAGGCAGGTACCACCCGGCCAGAAGGAGCTGGAAAACAGGCTGAGAACAAAGTACTACGAACTGTTGAGAAGACCTTGGAATCAGGAGAAAGTGGTACGTGGAGTTTTTATTGGATTCTGTTGAGTTTAAAGAACCTCTTGCTCCTGTATATCATATTTATGATGGCAGGTGTGTTTGTGAGGAAGATCTTTGAGGCTCTTTGTTATATTTATACATCAGATTGTTAACCTGATCAATGCTCAGCTGTGGTCACCAGAGCTGCTGAAGTTCAGTTCTTCAGTCCAGAGGTTCCCAACATGAGGGTCAGGAGCCTCCAAAGGCCGCCAGATAAATCTGAAGAGAAGAAACTTCTCTTTTCCTTCATACCTTTCTCTATTATTTGATTTTTAGTGACATATTGGATCATTTGGTCTCTTTGGGATCTAAAAAGTAAAATACATGAAATGTTTGGTTTTTAATGTCAACTCTTAAAGGAACTCCAGCTGTCAGTGGGAGTTAATTAAATACTCAAGTACAGTACAAGTAACTCAAAATGTTACTTTGATATAGCGCGGTAATTTTATGCAGTTGTTCCCCCTTGTTTTCAGTCTTTATGCTAAGCTAACATGCTAAACATGCTGTGATACTTTGCATTGATTAATAGTAACATTATACAATAGATAACATTTGTTCAATGAATCCAGAGTCAAAGTTTTCTGATTGTTTATTGTGGTTAGAAAACATTTCACTCCAGTAAAAATGTAAAAATCTATCAGTCACCCAATCTATGAGCCCCAAACCATTAAAATAACTGGATTATAACTGGATTATATCTGATTATAACTGGATTATATCTGATTATATCTGACTCAAAGCACTGATTGAGTCAGTTTATAGACTATATTGATTTCACACAGTAAAGCATCCAATCACATGTAGAGGAAGCAGAGTTCACACCCAGATGTGATGCACCAGAGTCCAGACGAACCGGATCCAGAACCGTCCAGTCCTGCATCAGGTTAGTCCAGAGTCCAGATCATCAGAACCAGGTAATGAGGAGGCAGCACTCAGTCTGCTGAGCAGGAAGCGGGTTGAAGAGGCTGCTCCTCCTCCCATCGGACCAAGACCAGGACCAAGACCAGGACCGGGACCAGGACCAGGACCGGCTCAGTTATTGGGGACCAGAATCCGACCTGGTGTAAAGAGAAGAACAGACGTGTTCCAGAGGGTGTAGATGAACTCCTTCCAGACTTGGTGGACTCTGAGTCTGGACTAAAGCAAACCAGCTGAAGGAGCTCGGCTCTCACCTCCTCTGGACTTCCTCTGGTAGTAGATGAATCCAGCCAGAGATAAGGTCAGACCCAGGACCAGGCCGGAGGCGCCGATGGCGATCTGGTTCCTCTCGGACTCGGGCATGGACGGGTCTGAGGACAGACAGGTGGAGCAGAGAGACCGGTTAGCAGAGAGACCGGTTAGCAGAGAGACCGGTAAGAGGCTGGCAGACAGGTAAGAGGCTGGCAGACAGACAGGTGTGCAGACGGACAGGTGTGCAGACGGACAGGTGTGCAGAGAGACCGGTAAGAGGCTGGCAGACAGGTAAGAGGCTGGCAGACAGGTAAGAGGCTGGCAGACAGGTAAGAGGCTGGCAGACAGGTAAGAGGCTGGCAGACAGGTAAGAGGCTGGCAGACAGACAGGTAAGAGGCTGGCAGACAGACAGGTGTGCAGACAGACAGGTGTGCAGACAGACAGGTATTTACCCCAGTCGGTCACCAGAGGTTCACTGAGGCTGAGATGTTCCACCACACAAGAGATCTTCTCTCCAGACCTGCTGACACACAACGACACATCAGGGTTCCTCACACACTCGTAGACCTGGACCTGAAGCTACCTGGACCTGGACTCACCTGGGCGTGTACTCCAGGTGGGAGTGGACCTGGACCTAGACCTACCTGGAGCTGAAGCTACTTGGACCTGGAGCTGGACTCACCTGGGCGTGTACTCCAGGTGGGAGTGCACCTGGACTTGAACCTAGACCTACCTGAACCTGAAGCTACCTGGACTCACCTGGGCGTGTACTCCAGGTGGGAGTGCACCTGGTAGTACCAGTCCCCGTCCGGCAGCTCGTCAGTGGAAGTGACCCCCGAGGTCTCCGGCCGGCCGTCTCTGGTCCACCTCACGATGATCTTCTGGGGGAAGAAGTCGAAGACGCTGCAGACCAGCATGGACGACTGTCCACCACCAGGAGGCGTCGTGCTGCTCAGGAGCACGCGGGGAGGAGCTGCAACGCAGTACAAGTACCAGTAGTACCACATGCAGTACACGTACGAGTTCTGTACTGTGAATTATACTAGGAAGGACTCACAAATACCTTTTTTAAATACTATGATTAAAGTATCAGTAGTAGTACCTGCAGTACAAGTATCAGTAGTAGTACCTGCGGTACAAGTATCAGTAGTAGTACCTGCGGTACAAGTATCAGTAGTAGTACCTGCGGTACAAGTATCAGTAGTAGTACCTGCGGTACAAGTATCAGTAGTAGTACCTGCGGTACAAGTATCAGTAGTATTACCTGCGGTACAAGTATCAGTAGTATTACCTGCGGTACAAGTATCAGTAGCAGTACAAGTATCATAAACGAGTCTCAATAAAGAAGCTTCATGGAGGTAAAACAACACCCTGCAGGCATGGAAGGTTCTACAAGGTTCTATAAGGTTCTTAAAGGTTCTCTGATATCATTGTAGAACCAGAGGTTCTAAAATGTTCTTAAGTGGTCTCTGTGGTTCTACAATGATATCGGCGGTTCTTAAAGGTTCTAAGAAACTCTACAATCTCAGAGGGTCTGAAAGGTTCTCTGTGGTTCTACAATGTTATTGAAGGTTCTTTGAGGTTCTCTGGGTTTTTCAGAGGTTCCTAAATGTTCCTAAAGGTTTTAAGAACTTGTTTAAGAATGCTCTAAAATGTAGTACTACAATGTACATCTAGTAGTACTGCTACAATGTACATGTTGTAGTACTACAGTGTACATGTAGCAGTACTACAGTGTACATGTAGTACTACTACAGTGTACATGTAGTACTACTACAGTGTACATGTAGCAGTACTACAGTGTACATGTAGCAGAGCTTCACCAGCAGGTGGCGTCAGAGTTTTTAGTTTGATGTGAACTTTGTGATTATGTCTGATATTATAAATAACACATTAAAGTCCTTCATTTAAAGCAAATGTTGAAAATAAAATAATTACTACTACTACTACTACTACTACTACTACTACTACTACTACTACTACTACTACTAATAATAATAATAATAATAATAATAATAATAATAATAATAATAATAAAAAAAAAAAAAAATGTAATCTGAGTTCCAGTTCAGTGAATATGATCGTTGAGTTAATAATAACTGTAGTAACAATGATATTTATATTAATACTACAATATTGTTAAAGATGTCACACAAACTCAGACTCACCAGATTTAGTCAGAACGTTGCTGTACCAGTTCTGGATGTTGTTCAGACAGTACGTTTCCCTCTGAGCCCTCATACCGGCCATGAGTGAAGAGTCATTGTTCCAGCCTGCAGCGTTTCTCACTCCAGGCTCAGTGAATCCAACAAACTTGTTGACTTTGCTGCTGAACCTGCTGTATTCTATCTTGTTGTAGAAATATGACCTGATGTACTCGATGTCCTGCAGCTCAGAGGAGTTGAAGACACAGCGGTCTGTTACAAACTCCATGAATCCATCTGAGGAACAAAGACAAGCTGATCACTGATCAATGACCAATGTATCAATCAATGTGATCGGTGTATTAATCAGTGATCGGTGCATTGATCATTGTATTGATCGGCGTATTGATCAGTGTATTGATCGGCGTATTGATCAGTGATCAGTGTATTGATCGGTGTATTGATCAGTGATCGGTGTATTGATCAGTGATCGGTGTATTGATCAGTGATCGGTGTATTGATCAGTGATCGGTGTATTGATCGGTGTATTGATCCTACCTGCTGCGTGGAGGCTGAGGAAGAGGAGGAGGAGACGGGATGAAGACATGTTGCTGTTCACCAACAAACTGTCAAAGTGTCTGTGAGAGCTGCTGTATAAGCAGAGCAGAGGTCACATGACCTCATCCTCGTCGTCATCACCTGTTGCCGGGCAGACGAGTCGGCTAAAGTCTGCTGCTGGAGACACCGAGGACTCTGAGATTATGTGTGTTTTATTTTAGTGTGTTGATGGTTTTACTGAACGGTTTTAGACTCATTTTGTTTTTATTCTGTTTTATCTTTTGCTGATTTGACCTTCAAAACACTGAACTCTGTTTTTAGAGGTGCTCAATAAATAAAGTTATTATTATTATTACAGCTGTGTTCATGTATTGTGTGTAGATGTGCAGTCGTTTATGATCAATTTATCAGCTTCTGTGAGAACAGAATCCATTCATTTATACTTTATCAATTTATCATCGTTTATTATTCATAATCACACTGATTATTTAATATTAATACACATCATTCATCTTCAATAAAACTAATTCAGTTATATTTATGAATCATCATTGTGATCACTTGTTTGTTATCATTATTGATCTCCAGATATTATAATATAACATTAATTATAATCTACATTACAACAATAATCAGCAATAATCCCACAATTATCTGACAAACGTAAATAATTTATTTTCATCTCCTGATGGAAATAAATAAATAAATCAACATTCAGGTGAAATCTTTGATTCTCGTAGTGAAAGTATAGTTCAGTCTTTACTGATAGAAACTACAGACTAATATTTATTATTTATTTAGTTTATTTAACTATATTTAGTTTAGCATAGATAAACATAGTTTAGCTTAGCATAGCTTAGCATAGTTTAGCATAGCTTAGCGTAGTCCCACGTTGTTTGATGTGTTTCATGAGAACAAACTGAACAGAATCAACAAACAGCAGAAAGTTTTATTTTATTCTTTATTATTTTTGACATAAAAACACTTTGATCAGCTGGAAAATGATGTCATTCACTAAATGTAATAATTAAATGTTTATTAAAGTGCAGAAGAATCTCAGCTTCTGTCTTCAGAGAATAACTGAAACTGAAGTTCAACTTTAAGAAAAAACATCAAAGATTAATTATTAAAAGACACAGAAGTCAAAACTATTCTGATTATAATTAAATGAGATCGACCAATCAGAGGAGAGCTGATCATGGTTCCATCTGTATTTCAGAATAAGAGCACGCAGATATTCAAGATCAATGTTTACAATGACAACCATGATGAAGAAGAAGATGATGAAGACCATCAGCTGCACTCGTTTCCTTTGATGAGGAAGAACGTTCCAGCAGCGACACCAAGAAGACCGACAGTCAGACCCAGACCACAGAAGACCGCCGGGCCCACGCTGCGCTGAGGCTTCTCCACATCTGGAGACACAACAGACACACAATGAGCTACACACCTGGAGACACAACAGAGACACAATGAGCTACACATCTGGAGACACACAACAGACACAATGAGCTACACACCTGGAGACACAACAGAGACAATGAGCTACACATCTGGAGACACAACAGACACACAATGAGCTACACACCTGGAGACACAACAGAGACAATGAGCTACACATCTGGAGACACAACAGACACACAATGAGCTACACATCTGGAGACACACAACAGACAATGAGCTACACATCTGGAGACACACAACAGACAATGAGCTACACATCTGGAGACACACAACAGACAATGAGCTACACATCTAGAGACACACAACAGACAATGAGCTACACATCTGGAGACACACAACAGACAATGAGCTACACATCTGGAGACACAACAGACACACAATGAGCTACACACCTGGAGACACAACAGAGACAATGAGCTACACATCTGGAGACACAACAGACACACAATGAGCTACACACCTGGAGACACAACAGACAATGAGCTACACATCTGGAGACACACAACAGAGACACAATGAGCTACACATCTGGAGACACACAACAGAGACACAATGAGCTACACATCTGGAGACACACAACACAGAGACAATGAGCTACACATCTGGAGACACACAACAGAGACACAATGAGCTACACATCTGGAGACACAACAGAGACACAATGAGCTACACATCTGGAACATGAGGTCAACAGGTTCTACATCTGGAACATGAGGACAACAGGTTCTACATCTGGAACATGAGGTCAACGGGTTCTACATCTGGAACATGAGGTCAACAGGTTCTACATCTGGAACATGAGGTCAACAGGTTCTACATCTGGAACATGAGGACAACAGGTTCTACATCTGGAACATGAGGTCAACAGGTTCTACATCTGGAACATGAGGACAACAGGTTCTACATCTGGAACATGAGGACAACAGGTTCTACATCTGGAACATGAGGTCAACAGGTTCTACATCTGGAACAGGAGGACAACAGGTTCTACATCTGGAACATGAGGACAACAGGTTCTACATCTGGAACAGGAGGACAACAGGTTCTACATCTGGAACATGAGGACAACAGGTTCTACATGTGGAACATGAGGACAACGGGTTCTACATCTGGAACATGAGGTCAACAGGTTCTACATCTGGAACATGAGGACAACAGGTTCTACATGTGGAACATGAGGTCAACGGGTTCTACATCTGGAACATGAGGACAACAGGTTCTACATGTGGAACATGAGGTCAACGGGTTCTACATCTGGAACATGAGGTCAACAGGTTCTACATCTGGAACATGAGGTCAACAGGTTCTACATCTGGAACATGAGGACAACAGGTTCTACATCTGGAACAGGAGGACAACAGGTTCTACATCTGGAACATGAGGACAACAGGTTCTACATGTGGAACATGAGGTCAACGGGTTCTACATCTGGAACATGAGGTCAACAGGTTCTACATCTGGAACATGAGGACAACAGGTTCTACATCTGGAACAGGAGGTCAACGGGTTCTACATCTGGAACATGAGGTCAACAGGTTCTACATCTGGAACATGAGGTCAACAGGTTCTACATCTGGAACATGAGGTCAACAGGTTCTACATCTGGAACATGAGGTCAACAGGTTCTACATCTGGAACATGAGGTCAACAGGTTCTACATCTGGAACATGAGGTCAACAGGTTCTACATCTGGAACATGAGGTCAACAGGTTCTACATCTGGAACATGAGGTCAACAGGTTCTACATCTGGAACATGAGGTCAACGGGTTCTACATCTGGAACATGAGGACAACAGGTTCTACATCTGGAACATGAGGACAACAGGTTCTACATCTGGAACATGAGGTCAACAGGTTCTACATCTGGAACAGGAGGTCAACAGGTTCTACATCTGGAACATGAGGACAACAGGTTCTACATCTGGAACAGGAGGACAACAGGTTCTACATCTGGAACAGGAGGACAACAGGTTCCACATCTGGACTCAGCAGGACTCACCCCAGAAGCGGGTCTTCTGCAGGTCCAGGTGCTTCACTGTGCAGCCGTAGACGTCTCCCAGTTGAGGACTGAACTCCAGTCTGGAGAACTGGTTGAAGGTTCCGTCTTTGTTGATGAAGGGAACGTTGGTGCTGGTTCCTGCGGTGACGTTCTGCTGGTTCCTCGTCCAGGAGAACGTCACTGGAGCAGGATAGAACCCGGTGACATGGCAGATGAGGACGTTCCTCTCTCCTGGTTCCACGTCGTCTCGAGGGTAGATCATCGGACTGGAAGGAGGATCTGAACATACCATGAAGTCACATCTCTGAAACGCCTCCGAGTCTTTACCTGTTTACTTAGTAAAGTTGACTCAGTAAAGTTGACTTAGTAAAGTGAATTAAAGTTGACTTAGTAAAGTGAATTAAAGTTGACTTAGTAAAGTGAATTAGAGTTTACTTAGTAAAGTGAATTAGAGTTTACTTAGTAAAGTGTACTTAGCAAAGTTTACTTAGTAAAGTGAAATAAAGTTTACTTAGTAAAGTTTACTTAGTAAAGTGAATTAAAGTTTACTTAGTAAAGTTAATTAAAGTTGACTTAGCAAAGTTTACTTAGCAAAGTTTACTTAGTAAAGTGAAATAAAGTTTACTTAGTAAAGTGAATTAGAGTTTACTTAGTAGAGTTTACTTAGTAAAGTTGACTTAGTAAAGTGAATCAACAGGAGTCTCTAACGTGGTTCTGTGCTCTCAGGACTCTTGTTCTCATTGGTTCAACATCAGCTGTTCATCAGTAAACAAACTGTTTGTTGTTGTTGTGGCTGTCAGTAAACGAACAGCGTGGCTCATATGAGAAGCAGCTTTAGAGGAACATGTTGAAGCCAGTGTTTAGTTGTTGTTGTTGTTTTTAGAGGAACGCTGTTTGTTCTTTAATCAACAATAAATATATAAAATCTGTTTCAATGCAAAAGAAAACAAATATCAATGAAATGAAGCAAAAATAATTAAGTTAACAAACAATTAAATATTTCTTGATGCTGTTTTTTATGTTTATGCTCAATAAAAAGTCAGACGTTGAGAGTTTAAACAGCTGAAGATACATTGGAAATATTATATATATATATATATATATATATATATGTATATATATATATGTATATATATATATATATATGTATATATATATATGTATATATATATGTATATATATATATATATGTATATATATATATATATACATATATATATATATATATATGTATATATATACATATATATATATATATATATATATATATATATGTGTATATATATATATATGTGTATATATATATAAAGTATAAAGTGTTGTTTGTTACCTCGCTCCAGTGGGAAGTCCTTGTAGTTTTTACGATCAATTTTCAGGTTGCTTTTGCAGATCTGTTGATTAGCTACAGCTTGTTCATAACCTCCTGGGTAGGTTATGTGATCTATGAAATCCGGCTGAGGCTCGACTCCTTTCTTCTGCTGGAAGTCTGCGAACCAAACGACTTCACCTTCTAGACCGTACATGTCCTCTCCATCAGAGTCTGAACATCCAACAACACCAATGTCCTCATGTAGAACTGGAGAGGAAACACAAGGGTCAGATGTTTGTTTGTTGTTCAGAGCGTCAGTAAACAACCTGTTTGTTTGTTGTTCAGAGCGTCAGTAAACAAGATGTTTGTTGTTCAGAGCGTCAGTAAACAAGATGTTTGTTTGTTGTTTAGAGCGTCAGTAAACAAGATGTTTGTTTGTTGTTCAGAGCGTCAGTAAACAAGATGTTTGTTTGTTCAGAGCATCAGTAAACAAGATGTTTGTTTGTTCAGAGCATCAGTAAACAAGATGTTTGTTTGTTCAGAGCGTCAGTAAACAAGATGTTTGTTTGTTTGAAGCATCAGAAGTTGAAAGTGAGACAGAAACTGACCTTCAGCTGAGTCACAGAGGAGAGCAGAGAGGACGAGGACCATCACCTTCATCACCTTCATCTTCATCAGCTCTCTGTAGACTCTGTAGACTCTGAAGACTCTGAAGACTCTGAGACTCTGTAGACCTGAGACTCTGTAGACTCTGTAGACCTGAGACTCTGAAGACTCTGTAGACCTGAGACTCTGTAGACTCTGAGACTCTGAAGACTCTGAGACTCTGAAGACTCTGAGACTCTGTAGACTCTGAGACTCTGTAGACCTGAGACTCTGTAGACTCTGTAGACTCTGATCCTCTGAACAGGACTGACAGAACTTCCAGCAGCAGCTGAGCTCTGACCCCCAGCAGCCAATGAGAGAGCAGAGATGTTGTGACATCACCTGTTTCCAGGTAGAGAGTTCTGCTGCTCACATGAACTTTAACATGAAGACATGAGGACAGCTGGAGAATCAATAATCAATAATCAATATTGTACTATGGAGGCTTTTCAAAATAAAGCGTATTGTTTATTTCATAAAGTTCAGTTTTTCTAAATAAAGTTTTTAAAATCAAACTTTGCCGTCGAGCTGAAAAACTAAAGTTTTATCTTCAACATTAAACATTTTACTGGAGGATTATTTTAATGAATTTATATAAAATATTAAATAGATTTATAAAACATTATGAATTTATTCACAAAATCAAACAAACCACTGAAATGTATTTAAACCGTGAAACAGTTAAAGACCTGCTGCCAAGAGACAGAGGACGAGTTTATCTACTAAACTACAGAGCATCTGTTGTTCAGAGGATCTTTGTTTCTGAACAGAGTCTAGTTAGAACATCCACTAAACTACAGAGCATCTGTTGTTCAGAGGATCTTTGTTTCTGAACAGAGTCTAGTTAGAACATCCAGTAAACTACAGAGCATCTGTCGTTCAGAGGATCTTTGTCTCAAAGAAAGAAAGACAAAAGATAGTTATGCTTTATTAATCCCTTTGAGGAAATTCTTCTCTGCATTTGAACCTTCCTGAGTTAGGGAGCAGTGTACACTTAACTATGTATTTAAGTATTTAACTATTTAACTATGTATTTAAGTATTTAACTATTTAAACTATTTAACTATGTATTTAAGTATTTTAACTATTTAACTATGTATTTAAGTATTTTAAGTATTTAACTATGTATTTAAGTATTTTAACTATAATTATGTATTTAAGTATTTAACTATGTATTTAAGTATTTAACTATGTATTTAAGTATTTAACTATGTATTTATGTATTTTAAGTATTTAACTATGTATTTATGTATTTTAAGTATTTAACTATGTATTTAAGTATTTAACTATGTATTTAAGTATTTAAACTATTTAACTATGTATTTAAGTATTTTAAGTATTTAACTATGTATGTAAGTATTTAACTATGTATTTAAGTATTTAAACTATTTAACTATGTATTTAAGTATTTAACATACCGCTTAACCTCAACCAGCGATGTTCCTACAAAGCTGCTACTCGTAGCTTCAGACTCTGATTCATGTTGGACCGACAGCAGCTGAGCTGTGTGTAGTGTGTAGTGTGTAGTGTGCTGTGTGTAGTGTGTAGTGTGCAGTGTGCAGTGTGCAGTGTGCAGTGTGTAGTGTGTAGTGTGCAGTGTGTAGTGTGTAGTGTGCAGTGTGTAGTGTGTAGTGTGCTGTGTGTAGTGTGCTGTGTGTAGTGTGTAGTGTGCAGTGTGTAGTGTGTAGTGTGCAGTTTGTTGTGTAGTGTGTTGTGTGTTGTGTGTAGTGTGCAGTTTGTTGTGTAGTGTGCAGTGTGTGTAGTGTGAAGTGTGTTGTGTGTGTAGTGTGCAGTGTGTTGTGTGTTGTGCAGTGTGTGTAGTGTGAAGTGTGTTGTGTGTGTAGTGTGCAGTGTGCAGTGTGTTGTGTGTTGTGTGTAGGGCGTAGTGTGCAGTTTGTTGTGTAGTGTGTTGTGTGTTGTATGCAGTTTGTTGTGTAGTGTGTAGTGTGCAGTGTATCGTGTGTTGTGTGTAGTGTGTAGTGTGCAGGTTGTTGTGTGTAGTGTGCAGTTTGTTGTGTAGTGTGTTGTGTAGTGTGCAGTGTGTAGTGTGCAGTGTGTAGTGTGCAGTGTGTAGTGTGTTGTGTGTAGTGTGTAGTGTGTAGTGTGTTATATGTAGTGTGTAGTGTGCAGTGTGTAGTGTGCAGTGTGTAGTGTGCAGTGTGTAGTGTGCAGTGTGTAGTGTGTTGTGTGTAGTGTGTAGTGTGTAGTGTGTTATATGTAGTGTGTAGTGTGCAGTGTGTAGTGTGTTGTGTAGTGTGTAATGTACAGTTTGTTGTGTAGTGTGTTGTGTGTCGTGTGTAGTGTGTAGTGTGTTATATGTAGTGTGTAGTGTGTAGTGTGTAGCGTGTTGTGTGTCGTGTGTAGTGTGTAGTGTGTTGTGTAGTGTGTAGTGTACAGTTTGTTGTGTAGTGTGTTGTGTGTCGTGTGTCGTGTGCAGTGTGTTGTGTGTAGCGTGTAGTGTGCAGGTTGTTGTGTGTAGTGTGCAGGTTTTTGTGTAGTGTGTTGTGCAGTGTGTAGTGTGCAGTGTGTAGTGTGTTGTGTGTAGTGTGTAGTGTGTAGTGTGTAGTGTGTTATATGTAGTGTGTAGTGTGCAGTGTGTAGTGTGTTGTGTAGTGTGTAATGTACAGTTTGTTGTGTAGTGTGTTGTGTGTCGTGTGTAGTGTGTAGTGTGTTATATGTAGTGTGTAGTGTGCAGTGTGTAGTGTGTAGCGTGTTGTGTGTCGTGTGTAGTGTGTAGTGTGTTGTGTAGTGTGTAATGTACAGTTTGTTGTGTAGTGTGTTGTGTGTCGTGTGTAGTGTGTAGTGTGTTATATGTAGTGTGTAGTGTGCAGTGTGTAGTGTGTAGCGTGTTGTGTGTCGTGTGTAGTGTGTAGTGTGTTGTGTAGTGTGTAGTGTACAGTTTGTTGTGTAGTGTGTTGTGTGTCGTGTGTCGTGTGCAGTGTGTTGTGTGTAGTGTGTAGTGTGCAGGTTGTTGTGTGTAGTGTGCAGGTTTTTGTGTAGTGTGTTGTGCAGTGTGTAGTGTGCAGTGTGTAGTGTGTGTAGTGTGCAGTGTGCAGTGTGTTGTGTGTTGTGTGTAGGGCGTAGTGTGCAGTTTGTTGTGTAGTGTGTTGTGTGTTGTATGCAGTTTGTTGTGTAGTGTGTAGTGTGCAGTGTATCGTGTGTTGTGTGTAGTGTGTAGTGTGCAGGTTGTTGTGTGTAGTGTGCAGTTTGTTGTGTAGTGTGTTGTGTAGTGTGCAGTGTGTAGTGTGCAGTGTGTAGTGTGCAGTGTGTAGTGTGTTGTGTGTAGTGTGTAGTGTGTAGTGTGTTATATGTAGTGTGTAGTGTGCAGTGTGTAGTGTGTTGTGTAGTGTGTAATGTACAGTTTGTTGTGTAGTGTGTTGTGTGTCGTGTGTAGTGTGTAGTGTGTTATATGTAGTGTGTAGTGTGCAGTGTGTAGTGTGTAGCGTGTTGTGTGTCGTGTGTAGTGTGTAGTGTGTTGTGTAGTGTGTAGTGTACAGTTTGTTGTGTAGTGTGTTGTGTGTCGTGTGTCGTGTGCAGTGTGTTGTGTGTAGTGTGTAGTGTGCAGGTTGTTGTGTGTAGTGTGCAGGTTTTTGTGTAGTGTGTTGTGCAGTGTGTAGTGTGCAGTGTGTAGTGTGTTGTGTGTAGTGTGTAGTGTGTAGTGTGTTATATGTAGTGTGTAGTGTGCAGTGTGTAGTGTGTTGTGTAGTGTGTAATGTACAGTTTGTTGTGTAGTGTGTTGTGTGTCGTGTGTAGTGTGTAGTGTGTTATATGTAGTGTGTAGTGTGCAGTGTGTAGTGTGTAGCGTGTTGTGTGTCGTGTGTAGTGTGCAGTGTGTAGTGTGTAGCGTGTTGTGTGTCGTGTGTAGTGTGTAGTGTGTTGTGCAGTGTGTAGTGTGCAGTGTGTAGTGTGTTGTGTGTAGTGTGTAGTGTGTTATATGTAGTGTGCAGTGTGTAGTGTGTTGTGTAGTGTGTAATGTACAGTTTGTTGTGTAGTGTGTTGTGTGTCGTGTGTAGTGTGTAGTGTGTTATATGTAGTGTGTAGTGTGCAGTGTGTAGTGTGTAGCGTGTTGTGTGTCGTGTGTAGTGTGTAGTGTGTTGTGTAGTGTGTAGTGTACAGTTTGTTGTGTAGTGTGTTGTGTGTCGTGTGTCGTGTGCAGTGTGTTGTGTGTAGTGTGTAGTGTGCAGGTTGTTGTGTGTAGTGTGCAGGTTTTTGTGTAGTGTGTAGTGTGTTATATGTAGTGTGTAGTGTGTTGTGTGTTGTGTGGCAGTACATAATCGTGTTGTAAGTCAGCTCGTGAAGACAGAAAGCTGTCTGGACCGGTTTCTGTTGGTTCAAGCGTTGTTGTTGTTGTTGTTGTTGTTGTTGTGAGGGACCGGCGCTGTGTGCTGTGAACCTTGTTGAGTGGTGAAATAAACGATGTGGACCTGAAAGCATCGCCACTGAGGAGCGACTGCTGCTAGCATGAGCTGTGCATTGTCTTTGGTTTATAACACAGTAATGGATTCATACAATGTTGTCTTGTCTCTGATGAATAATGTCAACATGTGTTAAATATATAGTTTAATATCTGGAGTCTCATTGTATTTTATGTGTTTGCTCATTCTGTTGCTTCTCAACAGAAAATAGTAAATCTCTGAAACGTTGGCGAGGTTTCTCTGAAGGCCTGCGAGTCTTCACCTGGAGACCAACGTCCTCATGGAAAGAACCTGAAGGCACCAAGAGAGAGAGAGAGATGTTCTGTACCGTCCGGGCCGAGGGAGGAAGTCTTTGAGATAACACAGAGGACACGAGGCGACTCGGTCGATCCTCTGACCTCACTCAGCGGAACCGTCGAGTCCTGAACCCTCAGCTTAATTTACCACAACGTCATTTCATGTAAAAGATTTATTTCTTGTTGATGGTGAACCAGACTCATGTTCTCTTCAAAGAGAACATGAGTCTGGTTCTGCGTTCCCCAATAAACCTGCAGGGTCCCACACGCAGCCTCAGTCAGTGGTGAGGAGCTGCGGTTTCCTGCAGCGCCTGAACGCAGCAGCGACTGAGGAAAGTCCCGTTCTTCACTTTCACCTCAGCAGCCAATCAGAGGAGAGTCAGTCACCAGTTACCGGGCGGAGCAGAGAGAGACTAGCAGCGGGTCTACTCCCGAGTCTAGTCCAGGATCTAGTCCTGAGTCTAGTCCAGGGTCTAGTCCAATCTAGTCCAGAGTCTAATCCAGAATCTTGTCCTGAGTCTAGTCCTGAGTCTAGTCCAGGGTCTAGTCCAGAGTCTAGTCCAGAGTCTAGTCCTGAGTCTAGTCCAGAGTCTAGTCGAGAATCTTGTCCTGAGTCTAGTGCAGAGTCTAGTCCAGGGTCTAGGGTCCAGTCTAGTTTAGTCCAGAGTCCAGTCTCGAGTCTAGTCCAGAGTCTAGTTCAGTAAAAATGAACTCAAACAGATGAATCACATTTTATTCATATTTGTCTTGTCGTCTTCTTGAGTGATGTCATCGTTCTAAAGTCTTTAACTATCGTAACTTTTCACCAGACCTTGCGTGTGTATATATATATTGTAGATGTGTACTTTATTAATGAACATGTTGATTCTCTTCACCAGAAGTTAAGACCTTCACTCAAAACATTTAAATCTTGTTGTACTTTCACTTTTGTTGCTCTGCTCCTCAACACAGAACACAGAACACATGAGGTTCTGCAACGCAACCTGGCAGTTCACCGTGTGTGTGTGTGTGTGTGTGTGTGTGTGTGTGTGTGTGTGTGTGTGTGTGTGTGTTTGTGTGTATGTGTGTATGTGCATGTGTTTGTGTGCATGTGGGTTCATGTGGGCTGTGATGGAATAAAGTCTCTGAATCAAAGTTGACCCTCAGACTGTGACTCAGCTCTGGTGTCTGAGAAGCTTCAGGTCTTCATGCTGTAAATATGAATGACAGCACTTTGCTGCAACATCACATGACTACAGAACACTGTGTGTGTGTGTGTGTGTGTGTGTGTGTGTGTGTGTGTGTGTGTGTGTGTGTGTGTGTGTGTGTGTGTGTGTGTGGCGTCTCTTCTAGCATCAGGAACTCAGCGTCTCTGGAAAGTCCCGACTCTTTCTTTTCTTTATTTCACTTCCTGTTCAGCCAGCAGCCAATCAGAAGCCGAGCTGCGTGTGAGTCATCAGTTACCAGGAGCAGACGTTAGCTGGTGAGCGACACAGCGCAGGAGGAGCTCTGTCGCCCCCTACAGGCTCCTGAAGGCTCTTCAGGCCGAGTCACACAGAGTTGTTGAAGGTCACAGTGAGGTCATAGTCAGGTCGTAGTGAGGTCACAGCGAGGTCGTAGTGAGGTCACAGTGAGGTTGTAGTGAGGTCACAGTGAGGTTGTAGTGAGGTCACAGTGAGGTCGTAGTGAGGTCACAGCGAGGTCGTAGTGAGGTCGTGGGTGGCAGAGCCTTTTCCTGGAAGAAGAAGTCGTTCAGTCTTGTCAGAGTTCAGATGCTGTGTGACTTCCTCTGAGAGATGACAGATTCCTGCTGCTACTTGTGGTTCTGATCAGTGGGTGACATCAGCATAGTGATGAGAGAGAGAGGGAGAGAGGGAGAGAGAGATGGTGTCCAAAGAGTGTCCAAAGAGAAGAGGACCCGAGATGGAGCCCTGAGGGACCCCAGTAGGTGAGGTCATGAGGTATGAAGAGAAGAGGGAGAGCAGAGCCTGAGATACCAAGGAGGAAGGAGATGAGGATCTAGTAATTCACTGTGTCCAAGGCAGCAGAAAGGTCTAGAAGGACAGAGGAGAGAAAGCTAAGGAGAGAGGAGATAAGGACAGAGGAGAGAAAGCTAAGGAGAGAGGAGATAAGGACAGAGGAGAGAGAGGCTGCTCTAGCAGTGAGGATCTGCTCAGAGACAGCAAGGAGGACAGTCTCTGCTTAGAATCCAGACTGTGAGGAACCTCCAGCTGCTTCTCTGTGTAGAGGTCAGTTTAGTTCCATGTGAAACAGCGCCCTCTGGTGGAGAAGTGTGTGTGTGTGTGTGTGTGTGTGTGTGTGTGTTAGTGTGTGTGTGTTAGTGTGTGTGTGTGTGTGTGTGTGTTCTTCTGATAGAAACAGACTCCAGGAGAAATGAATAAAGATTTATTAACTTTTATCAACTAAACAACAGAAGATAAACAAATCCTGTAAAATTTAGATTAAACATTCAAAGAAAGGTGAACTGGCTCCGCCTCTTCCTGGGCGTCAGTGTGCAAACAGGTGAGACCGGTGAGGTCAGTCAGCGTCCAGGTGCAGACAGGTGAGACAGGTGAGCTGTGGAGAAGGAGTCACTCTGGTCATGAAGTCTCGTTCTCCTCTGATGAACCGCTTCACGTCTGAAACAAACAAACAAACTTCTTCAACATGGCCGCCGTGTGCAGGTAATGACCAGGTGTTCACCAGGTGATGACCAGGTGTTCACTGGGTAATGACCAGGTGTTCACCAGGTGATGACCAGGTGTTCACCAGGTGATGACCAGGTGATAACCAGGTGTTCACCAGGTGATGACCAGGTGATAACCAGGTGTTCACCAGGTGATGACCAGGTGTTCACCAGGTGATAACCAGGTGTTCACTAGGTGATGACCAGGTGTTCACTAGGTGATGACCAGGTCTTCACCAGGTGATGACCAGGTCTTCACCAGGTGATAACCAGGTGTTCACCAGGTGATAACCAGGTAATGACCAGGTGTTCACCAGGTGATGACCAGGTGTTCACCAGGTAATGACCAGGTGTTCACCAGGTGTTCACCAGGTGATGACCAGGTCTTCACCAGGTGATGACCAGGTGTTCACCAGGTGATGACCAGGTGTTCACCAGGTGATAACCAGGTAATGACCAGGTGTTCACCAGGTGATGACCAGGTGTTCACCAGGTAATGACCAGGTGTTCACCAGGTGTTCACCAGGTGATGACCAGGTCTTCACCAGGTGATGACCAGGTGTTCACCAGGTGTTCACCAGGTGTTCACCAGGTGATAACCAGGTGTTCACCAGGTGATGACCAGGTGATGACCAGGTGTTCTTCTGAGTACCTTCTGGTTTCTGCTTGTTCTGGTTTCTGCAGGTGAGAGAGAGCTGACGACACACAACGTCACTGCTGCACACACACAACAGGAAGTGGAGGAGGGGGTCGTCTGAGTCACACACCTGAGAGACACACACACACACACACACACACACACACACACACACACACACACACACACACACACACACACACAGGTCAATACACACACACCTGCGAGACACACACACACACACACTGTGATGTCAAACAGGAAGTGACACTGACCAGGCTCCGCCCCCGGGGGGAGACTCTGAGGTGACCTCTGACCCGCAGCGCTCGCTGAAGCCCCGCCCACTGAGAATCAGCCAATCGCAGCAGAGGACGAACCAGAGCACCTGAGAACCAAACGTGAGCCTCACCTGTGCCGTCGTCCACCACCAGCCTTCAGGTACAAGTACACACATGTACTGCCTTCAGGTACAAGTACACACAAGTACTTATAGAGTATAAGTGCACAGAAACAGTGCTGATATAGAACAAGTACACAGAAACCAAGTACACAGAAACAGAGTACAAGTACACAGAAATAGAGTACAAGGACACAGAAACAGAGTACAGAAGAAGTCTTACTTTGCTGTGGACTGAAAGACGGAGGAAGTGGACGAACACTGAGAACTGGAACAAGTCTGAGAACCAAAGAAGAAGAAGATCAGAGTCCTCTACTGGGAGGAGAACCCAGTACAGTAGAACCCAGTACAGTTGAACCCAGTACAGTAGAACTCAGCACAATACAACCCAGTACAGTAGAACCCAGTACAGTGGAACCCAGTAGAACTCAGCACAATAGAACCCAGTACAGTAGAACCCAGTACAGTAGAACCCAGTATAGTGGAACCCAGTAGAACCCGGCCAAGTAGAACCCAGTACAGTAGAACCCAGTAGAACCCGGCAGCACCTGTTGGTACAGACTCCCACACAGCGAGCAGCTCCACTGCAGATGCAGGAACAGGAAACACACCACATGACATCTGACCTGACCCACAATGCACCTCTGCTTTCTGATGCCTGCCCACGTACCCAGATGCATCATGGGAGCTGGAGGAGGCCGGACAGAGCTGATGGGAAACATGCAAACTGATCAATAAAAGAGTAAATACTTTATTAATCCTCAAGGAGAATAGTTTTTGTCGTAGCAGCATCACTTACAGACATCAGATGAAATAAACTAAACTAAACACACAAAATAAAATAAAATAAATAAGAACAGGGATAACAGATATATACTAAAAAATAAAAAATATATATGTAAACAAATGAATATATATATACATAATACCTGTGGTCTTCAAACATATACACATTTATATATATATATATATATATATATATATAGTTATATATATATATATATATAACTATATAACTATATATATCTATATAACTATATATATATATAACTATATATATCTATAACTATATATATCTATATATATATATATATATATATATATATATATAACTATATAACTATAACTATATAGATATAACTATATATATATATATATATATATATATATATATATATATATATATATATATATATATATATATATATATATATAACTACATAGTTATATATATACATATATATATAGTTATATATATATACATATATATATATAGTTATATATATATACATATATATATATAGTTATATATAACTATATATATATATACATATATATATATATGTAACAAATAACTACAGTGTATTGAGAGATTAAATTAAGCGTGAACGGAAATTAAATTCAATTAAATTAACAGAGTGCAAATGTGCAAAATATATGTTACACATATATATATATATATATATATATATATATATATATATATGTAACATATATATATATGTAACATATATATACACATGAGTGTAAAATATATAAGTGTACAGTGAAAATTAGTCCACGGATCTGGCCTGGGATGATTTATTGAACATAAGTTATTGATCATAGAGGTCAGTGTAGAGGTCATGGAGGTTAGTGTAGAGGTCATAGAGGTTAGTGTAGAGGTCATAGAGGTCTGTGTAGAGGTCATAGATGTCTGTGTAGAGGTCATAGATGTCTGTGTAGAGGTCATAGGGGTCAGTGTAGAGGTCATAGATGTCAGTGTAGAGGTCATAGATGTCAGTGTAGAGGTCATAGATGTCTGTGTAGAGGTCATAGGGGTCAGTGTAGAGGTCATAGATGTCAGTGTAGAGGTCATAGATGTCAGTGTAGAGGTCATAGATGTCAGTGTAGAGGTCATAGGGGTCAGTGTAGAGGTCATAGAGGTCAGTGTAGAGGTCATAGAGGTCAGTGTAGAGGTCATAGAGG
>NW_027175943.1:90000-120000 GCF_023055335.1 Clinocottus analis | reverse complement strand
CGCCCCCACCCGGCTGAAGGAGGCGACCCGGAGGCTGGAGCGCAGGCAGGTGCAAAGCATGCTGGGAGGAAAGTCAGGACAGGGCCGGTACAGGAAGTGGACGTGATGGAGCTGCAGGGAGGTTTGAAACAGAGATGAAACAAACTGGTACGAACACCTGGGACTCACACCTGAGACTCACACCTGGAGTGAGGCTCACACCTGGAGTGAGGCTCACACCTGGAGTGAGGCTCACACCTGGAGTGAGGCTCACACCTGGAGTGAGGCTCACACCTGGAGCGAGGCTCACCTCCACAGAGTCTCCTGGTCTCAGTTTCCTCCTCAGCGTCGGCTGATAGGCCAGGCACAGCCCCACCCTCCTGTCAATCACGTAGAGTCCCGCCCCCTCACTCACCACCTCAGTCACTGTGCCCTATCAGAAAGAGGGGCGGGGCTTACCAGACAGGTCTCATGAACAGGTAACGTTCTTCTAGCTAATCAGTGTTTTACCTGATAACTGATGACTCTGGACTTTTTGATCCTGACACCTGATTGGTTGACGCCTCTCTCAGGCTCCGCCTCCTCACATTCTTCATCATCAACGTGTGACATCTTCAGCGGTGGGGCCGTGTCCAACAGCGTGTCAGTGTGTGTGTAGTTCGTGTGCAATTCCGAGCAGTCAGTCACACACAAGACGTTGTTTCCTCTCCAGCCTCGTAGGACACACACACGCAACGCCGTCACACACACACTCTGACCAACACACACACACTGAGTCCACCACAGACGGCTTCTGTCCTGCAGGGAGACAGACAAACGGGCAGAGAGAGAGAGAGAGAGAGAGAGAGAGAGAGAGAGAGAGAGAGAGAGAGAGAGAGAGAGAGAGAGAGAGAGAGAGAGAGAGAAACAGACAGACAGACAGACAGACAAAGAGACAGACAGGCAGACAGAGACTTGTTCACATTAACTGATTGATAGTTAAGAGTGAAACCTGATAGATCACACATGTACACATGTGCACACAAGTGTAAATGTACACATGTACACACATGCACATGTGTGTACATGTGTATACATGTAGACACACGTGCACGCACAAGTGTACATGTGTGCACATGTGTACATGTGTGATTATTGACCGGTGTGTGTTCATAAATGTGTCTCACTGCACAGGAAGTGACATCACACACCTTGACGAGGACCCGGAGAGCGTGAGCGCCGTCTGTCAGCCAGAAGCAGAAGAAGGTTGTTCCTGCCACGACCAGCTGAGGGCACACTGAACCCACGAGACCAGAGACGGAGAGACGCTGCCCACGAGCCCTGAGAGACAGACAGGTAGAGACAGACAGGTAGAGACTGAGACAGACAGGTAGAGACTGAGAGATGCTGCCCACGAGTCCCGAAAGATAGACAGGTAGAGACAGACAGGTAGAGACGGAGAGACGCTGCCCACGAGTCCTGAGAGACAGACAGGTAGAGAGACAGGTAAAGAGAGACAGTTAGGGTTCACCTGTTGTCCAGTAAACCAGCAGCCTCTCTAACTCCAACTACTCTGCTAAGCCCCGCCCCTGCTCCAGGACAAACAGCCAATCCCTGCTCAGGACCGGGACACAACAGAACAGGAGAACCAATCAGCTCCACGTAGCCGCCGGCCTCCTCCGGGTCCCGCCCCGGGGCATTATGGGGGATGTAGTTCCAGTGAGGGAGGAAGACAGGCCGGTTCAGCCACATAGGGGAGGGAGACAAGCACTGGGTGGGGGATGAGGGAGGGGGCAGGGGCGGGGGGAGGGAAAGAGATGTAAGTCTCACCTGATGGCCGTCCTACATCCGTCACCTGAACGCCTCACGGACTCACCTCACACCTGACGCTGCCGCTGGCGTCCGTCAGCCTCCACTCTCCGGCCCGCCCCTCTCTCAGGCAGCCAATCAGCAGCAGGTTGACCCGCGGCAGAGCCAGGTGACCGGGCAGAGAAAGCTCCGCCTCCTTTGTCCACGCTCGCTGCTGATTGGTGCTCCAGGACGGGTTGCTGACACAGGCCAGGTGCTGCAGGGAGAGCAGCCAGGAGACAGACACCGGCCTGGAGGCGGGGCCACAGAGGTCAGAGGTCACAGGAAACAAAACACAGAGGCTACTGGTAGCATTGAGCTGACTGAACCCGAATATGAATTACACATCCAATGCAGTGCGGTCGTGAAGACAGCGTTCATAAGTTATTAACAATTATTATAAAATAATACGAATAAGAATAATATAAAAATTACAAATAGAATTATAATATTAAAAATGGTCTGATCATGTTATAAATCATTCTGCATATTATAATAAAGAAAATGGTGGTCTACCTGTAGCTCATGATAAAGAGGATGGTGGTCTACCTGTAGCTCATGATAAAGAAGATGGTGGTCTACCTGTAGCTCATGATAAAGAAGATGGTGGTCTACCTGTAGCTCACAGGTAAGCGGTGAGGTGCCGCCATGTTGTCCTGGATCTTCTTCACCACAGACACGCCTGGACCAGAGGAAGAGAGATAACCTCTGACCCCGAGTTCTGTGTCCTTCACTGAGTCCTTCATTGAATCCTACATTGAATCCTGAGTCCTACACTGAGTCATGAGTCCTACTTGAAGCCTCTCTCGAAGCTGATTGGCTGACTGACCTGTCAATACGTCATCAGCAGCGTGAGGGGCGGGTCCAGAGAGCTCAGGAAACAAGTGTTCTGAGAGGAAGCTGAACATGTCCTTTAACCAGGAAGTTTCCTTTAATAAAGTATATATATATTATATATTAATATAAATACATATCCTTCAACCAGGACGTCTCCGACAGGTATATAGACCCGGACCTGGACCGGATCCAGAAGAGACCCGGCTCCGGGTCTCTTCTGGTTGGGGTCCGGTACCGCTCACGAGCTTAACTTTACAGAAGGCATGTTACTGGTCTGAGGTCGGTTCTCCGGCTGCTTACCGCGTCCCCTTCGGGTTGGAGCTGGCCCAGGAACAGCTGCAGGGAGTCCGTGTCCGCGCGGCCGCTCGTGTCCATCACTGTCACGTCACAGTAAACAAACCGTCCCGCGTAAAGCCTTCAACTCTACTTCTTGTTGAAGTACGGCGTCCGCGGAGGCTCAGAATGCGAAGCGTGTAAGACATTAACAACGATGTGTTTTTTTTTTATTTAAACAGAAGGATTTAATGTATTAATAAATCTATGTGAGAAAGACCAGAATAGCTCATGTCAGAAGGATTCATAATGAGGAACTTCTGTTGCCTCATTAAAACTAACCCTACCTTCAACTGGACCACAAACAATACTTTACATTCAATTATGATATCAAAGTTATCAAACATGATAATAACACACATTATAATATTATAAACACGATAATAAAACACATGATAATAGTATAAACATGATAATAACACACATTTTAATAGTATAAACATGAAAATAACACACATTATAATAATAATAAACATTATAATAACACACATAATATAATAATAATAACAAACATGATAATAACACACATTATAATAATTACAATATTAAAGTCACGTTGCATCATTTACATGTTCATACACAGTGACACAACACCAAACATAATAACACACAATCTAATAATTATGAGCATGATAAACGTAATAATAATAATTAATATACAAATTGTAATAATTATAAACATAACAATAATAACAATACATAATTAACGTAATAATAATTATTAGAATGGTAAAACACAATAATAATAAATAATTAATGTAATACTAATAATGATGATAAACATAGTAATAATAACAATAATTAATGTAATAACAATAGTAATCATGATAAACATATTACGTATAATAATTATTAGAATGGTAAAACATAACAATAATAAACATACTACTACTACTACTACTAATAATAATAATAATAAACGTAATAACAATAGTAATAATATAAACATAACAATAATAAACGTAAGGGTTATATCTGGTGATGTAATGATGAAACTGAATGAATAAAGCTCGTTAGTTCCTCTCATAATGTTCATATAATAATTTTATGTATCTTGGTCCCAGCCATTACCAGGAACGCCGCAGCACAACACGACCACCATCTTTATGCTGCTGTGTGCGGCCCCGCCTCTCTCCTCCCCTCCCTCGTCACGGATTGGCTGGTTGATTTGACATACATCAGTTCTGACTAATCGGACGCAGGAACACTAACTAGCTCCACCCTGCTGTAAGCGTAGAATTCCCGCCCTGCTGGCGTTGCTGGGCAGGCGGAGCCGTGTAGCAACGAGGTTTGACCTGCGTCCCCTAGAGCTAATCACAGACGAGTATTCCGACGAGCTCCGCCCAGATTTGCTGGCCCGGTTCACGCCCCCTGAATAGGAATGATCAACGGGGGCGTGTCCGGGGGCGTGTGCAGGCTTGAGCTCGAACCATTTTAAAAAAGAAGCAACGTCTCCAGTCGCTGCTTCAGCCCCAAACAACAACAAGACCCAACTGATCCCCGGTCTGCCCCCGGTCCGCTCCGCCTGTAGCCGGCCGCCCACACCACGTGAGTACTCTCTTACCGCCCGGTCAGGGTCTCTGATCCGGGCTCTGCTTCTTACGAGCAGCAGCCTGGGAGAAAAGGTCGGGAAAGAAGCTGGAAGCAGGAATAAAATGGCCGCTGCAGACGCGCTGCTCTGCTCGGCTCCTTGTAAACACGAAACGCCCCTTGTGGAGCTGGGGGCCCAACAAATAGCCATGTCCCGTCTACACAACGCTAACCACTCCAATGCATACCCGGACCCTAACCTCTCCGAAGCATAGCCGGGGCCCTGCGTTGTAAATGCATAGCTGCTTTCCGTTGATATTGCACACGCTTCTGTTATAACGGGTTTAAGAGCGTGTAGCCTGTGGTTAGAGCTTGTTGGCGCTAGTTAGTAGTCAGTAACTAGTGGTGGGTTAGGGGGAGGGGCGGGCTCTGCAGAGGGCGGGAAGCAAATGGTGGCCCATTGTTCTGTGGAGCTAACGCGGCTATGCTAGCGGACCAGAGGCTCTCGGAGAAGCCGCTAGCCGGGGCCCTGCACCTCTACGCGGGTAACGCGCAGCCACCAGAGCGGAAGGACCGGGTCCGGTCAAGAGCCTCTGGTTCTGGTCCACAGGGGCCAGGTGATCAAACGGACCCACTTTGTTCTCTTTGTTAGACTGCTCTTGTTCACTGGAGACTTTACTGGTTATATTAACATCATACACATGATGATCATATTTATTTACCTTTACATTATGGACTAAGCATCGATGTCAAAGGTCATCCTCCATTTACACTATGTTCATGTTTCATTCAACGTAAATAAAGATTTATCATCATTATTATTGATTATACACACGTACAGTGTTATCTATTGATTATATACATGTTATCTATTGATTATATACATGTTATCTATTTATGGAAGCTGTAGCAGACAGGAACATATAAAGCAATAGTTTTCCTCATTAATGCGTTGGGTGAAACTGTTATAAGATTCTTCCTTTTGAGTGTTTTTTAGTTGTCATGTGTTTATTTCCATCACAAAGTTTGACAGAAAGCAGCCTCACAATGCAGAAAGTCTTTAGGACACCAGCAAGTCTTTAGGACACCAGCAAGTCTCTAGGACACCAGCAGGTCTCTAGGACACCAGCAGGTCTCTAGGACACCAGCAGGTCTCTAGGACACCAGCAGGTCTCTAGGACACCAGCAGGTCTCTAGGACACCAGAAGGTCTCTAGGACACCAGCAGGTCTCTAGGACACCAGCAGGTCTCTAGGACACCAGAAGGTCTCTAGGACACCAGCAGGTCTCTAGGACACCAGCAGGTCTCTAGGACACCAGCAGGTCTCTAGGACACCAGCAGGTCTCTAGGACACCAGCAGGTCTCTAGGACACCAGCAGGTCTCGAGTAAAGAGATGTTCTGTGGTGAATGGATGAACAGGAGAGGACCAGCAGCCGCCTCCCTCCTGTGTTGTAGTAAATGTAACAGATGAAGAGCATCTCTCTCTCCTCTCTCTGCAGGACGCCAGTATGATGCGTAAAGACGTCAACAAGCCCAAGGGCAAGACGTCGGCCTACGCCTTCTTCGTCCAGACGTGCAGGGAGGAACACCGGAAGAAGCACCCGGAGCAGTCCGTCAACTTCGCAGAGTTCTCCAAGAAGTGCTCTGAGAGATGGAGGGTGAGACGGTTGGTGTGTGAGACGGGTGGTGAGGAAGACGGGTGTTGAGGAAGACCAGGGTCAGTCGGGGTGAAGGGTGGTGAGGAAGAGGAAACCTGTACTACGCATGGGCTCAGGGGGAGAGCGGGCATCCAGAAACCACCAGGTTGGCGGTTCAATCCCTGGTGCCAGAGCAATAACCGGTTTATAAACATTGATAATAACATAACATGTTAACAGGACATGTTAATGTGTTAAAGACCCTCCCCTCTAACTCAGACTGGCCAATCACAGCGCAGCCTTGTTGCCTGTAGCCTCGTCATTGCCACAGACTAGTTACCAGCCTGGTCACCTGCAGCCTCATCACCTGCAGCCTGGTCACTTGCAGCCTGGTCACCTGCAGCCTGGTCACTTGCAGCCTGGTCACTTGCAGCCTGGTCACCTGCAGCCTGGTCACTTGCAGCCTGGTCACCCGCAGCCTCGTCGCGTCGCCTGCAGTCGGTTCCACATGCATGAGGTTCTATAGGTCAAAGGTCGGCTGCTGACTGCACGTGTTTCATGTAGGGTTGTCACGATACCCAAATTATGACTTCGGTTCGATACCTTCCATTAATATCACGATACTGAAGAATAAAATGTCCAAAATCCTCGGTCGTGGAGAAAGAAGTACCGGAATCAAAAAGTTATAATAAAAAAGATTTAATAAAAGAGATGATTAATTCGACAGATACAATACTTGATCAAGGCTCTTTAAATCTCGGCCGGAACCACAGGCTGCACGCAGTTAGCTGTCACCCCAACGGTCAACGAAGTAAAGAGGCCGAGAAAAAGCTCTGCGCCAGGTTTTAATACCGCTCATTCGCTTGGCTTATGGCCACCATTGGTTAGTTTCCATAATTTCACACCTAAGACTATTCCCTGTCTCACTGTTGGCTGACTCTGTCTCGGGGGCGGTTTCTTCAGCTGTCCTCAGCCGAGAGTCCTCTGCGCACCCTGACCAGCTCTTTAAAGCTACAGTAACACAATCCTAACGCATGCAGACTATTCAAAATCCATTCACTCATAAACATAACACAGTAATACAAAACATACATTGACCTTCTTATGCATAGTTACATATTTTCCATAATAATATCCCTTATTGATTATCATAACCCTCTCTTGTATTTTTATATGCACATTAAACAATTCTTTATTATTATGTGTAAGTTCAATATTTACACCCCAGACTATTACAATTCTACAAAACCCAACAATCCCTCTCTAGATACTATTCCATAGTATCTAAATACAATTGTAATAGTTACTTTATTGTCACCTAGTGTAAACATCAAACACAAACAATACATTCTGTATTGTCATTTCCTGTGGAAGAAAACATCACTCCCTCTCTAGACAGTATAAAATATACTGTCATCAAATGTATCAGTCACAAATGTAATATCAGTGTGTTTCTATTCATCACACAGGTAAAAATCTTTAAATCAGGATCTGTTATGTATGTTCTATATCTGTATATCTATCTACGTGTCTGTGTGTCACTAATGTTCTCATTGGTGTTGGTGTGTGTCTCACTTATGCATGTCATGCAAGCCCTGATAACCAGGTCCTCTTCAGCATCTCCAACTCTCTGCCTCTCCTCACACCCTTTTTCACTCGCATCGCTCCTCCGTCTCTGTCTCTATCTCCTCTCCTCGTTCATCTGACTCCATTCTCCTGGTTTCACCATCTCCAGCAGTCTCCAGTTATCTCGGAAAAAGAGCAGAACAACAGGTTCAAACACTGCATCATGATCATTTAAATCCACATCTCTGAGTGTTGTTATATCAATAAAATTGTATGATACTCCTTTATACGACCTGCTCCTCATAGGTTGCAGAACTCTGATGTGACACCTGGAGTCTCTGGTCTGATGGTGAGACTTCTCTTACCGACAGAAGCATAGTAGACGTCGGCGATGACGTTGCAAGTAGCTGTGAAGGAAAGTCAGGAAGTACAGAGCAATCTCTGGACCGGCTCTGGCTGCAAATGGGAAATCTAAAACTCAGAAAAATTACATGTTAATACCGTTTCGTTCCATTTTCACAGCTCTAACTTCTCCGTCTTTACCCAATGGTGTCACCATAACCTGGGGGTGGAGCTGAATAAATCAAGTCACTGCCCATGTCTTGTGCACCTACTTCTACCTCAGGAACGATCAGCGGCATCATCAACCGCTGATCCTCTCTGGTCAGAGCTGTGGAAATCAAACGGGTCATTAAAGTTCTCAGGCATGGGACACAGCAACATCCACAGAGTATTAAAATTGCCATCATAACACTCACTGCTGTAATAACTGAAAGAAACAACTGTTTATACTTACCAAACCATGCCTCTATGAAGTTTGTGAACGCGTTCTCCACTCCGGAGTTCTCAGACAATTCCTTGCTAAGTGAGGTGAGTCCTGCTAATGCTCTGGACACTGAACCATCAGGGGCAGTATTATTTGGAATAAACGTGCAACACATTAACCCAAACATTTTACACACCCCTCCCTTCTCAGCAAGCAGCATGTCCAAAGCCATTCTATTTTGAAAGGTCATCAGGGATGTTTTGTCTAATTGTTCTAGTATGCCTTTAATGGCATCCCTGCTGTAATTGACAAATCTCTGCTGATTATAATAAATATAATTGATCCAATCTACGTTCTTGTTTACTGTGGGCCATATGAAAATGGATTCAAAACCGGCAGCTATTTGATTCCGAGCTTTAAACTCATCCGGCACTCCTCTGGGTACTCCTATACTGTCTATGTACACATTCTTATCAAAGGAGGTAGATAGGCTGTTTCTACGTCGTCTGACTAAACTGTCACTGCTAGATTTCGTTGTGCTAAGTAGATTTAGAGCATCTTTTCCTAATGGGACCATTGTCACTGGCATGATTAGTCTAACTAACGCACAGGTACCTGTCCAATTCTTTGGAAGGTAATCTCTGAGCGCCTTGTCACCACAGTACCACCAAACATCTGCTCTTGCAATTGTTTGGTCACCTACCATACCACTGTCAATGCTCTTCTCTCCTGCGGTGACATTAATGATGGTGTGACAATGACTCAGAACTCCCACTTGGACTGAACCTCTTGCACGGTGCAGGCAAGTGTAGTCACCTTTGTAATAAGTAAACACTGGAGGGTGAACTGGGGGAACTGCTGGAAACAACAAATTAAGTGAATGACAACCAGGACCAATTATGTTTTTAAAAAGACCGAGCATGCATTCGAAACCTTCAGGATCATTTTCAGGGTTCAATGCAAATGGCACTGTTGCTAACTGCGGACGCGCTTTAGCACACACTAAACAATCTGGGCGTTTAAGGTCTCTGGCAGTGTATAAAAGCCAGTTAAGCCAGCTGTTAGACTCACTAAAGCCTGTCTCAGTTTCAATGGTTTGTCTTACACTCGATATGTTAAGATACTTCACTGCAGACTCTGATGCTGGTGGCTTGGTCGGTGCAGTGTAGTTAGCAGGCCGCCTTATCAGTAGTTTAATTGTATAATAAGACCCTCCTATATGTTCTACTCCCATTTTATAATCCCCTTCCATTTCAAATTGTGGGTTGGTTACTGCTAATGTGATCATATTGCAACGAAATTTCCCTCTTTGATTTGATGCACATTGTTTAACTTTACCTGTTATTGAAATAGCTTTATATCTTTTATGGTGGCGATTTACATAACCCTGAGGGTTCGTACTCGCAAAAACATCATCCCAAGCGCAATCCCCAGTGCATAAATATTTATGATGCTGTGATGTCTTCCATGCTACGTCACCATCTGATTCAAAAGCACCCTGCGGACAACCTCCCATTCCGCACACGTCAAAAGCTACTACACACTGACGACCCATGATACAACGAACATCAATTGAACCTTCATTGTAATCACGCTTAAGTCGCTTCTTCTGAGGAACTGAATAAGGCAAATGTGTACTGTTAGGTGTGGGGTCTATCTTTGAGTCTTCTGTAAACACATAGGCCTGAGTTTCAGTCTTATCCTGAATGATCTGAACCTCCCACCAAACTAAGGGAAACGCTATCATGCATGTCAAAAATACTGCACCTAAGCAGTACTGTGTGGCTGTGAAATTGCTTTTCTTACTGTTTTTGCATCTCTCTGGGTCTTCCATGTCTACTCAGAACTCCCTTCCTTATCAGGTACGCCTTTAGCGATTGGTTCTGCTGCTTTGGTCGGTGGTTCTGCAGAAAGACAATGGGTTAGATGATGCCACTTGGTCTTAGTGTGTCCTCTTACCTGGAGTGCGTGTGAAGTCTTTGCGATGACTTCAAACGGACCAATCCACTTAGGCTCAGTCCACTTCCGCTTGTGCACCTTCAACCTTACCCAATCACCTGGCCCTACTGAAGTCACGTTTTCTTCAGCTGTCACTTTCTGAGCTCTCGCGACCTGTCGAGAGAGAACTTTGATCTGGTCAGACAACTTTGCAAAATACTCTGTCTCTTCAATCTGGAAAATATCTAACACAGGACTCTCTCCCAACTCTCTTCCTGGGCTGGGCATCGGTCTTCCTGTCAACAACTCATGGGGAGAAAGAAAAGTTTTCCCTCCTTTCGAGGACCTCATAGACATTAATGCTAAAGGAAGTGCATCAAGCCAGGTTAACTTAGTACCATAACATATCTTAGCTATCTTCGATTTAATCGTTCGATTAGCTCTCTCGACTATCCCCTGTGATTGTGGATGATAGACTGCTCCGTGTGCATGTGTGATACCTAAATATCTCTCAACTTCTTGTAGGTGTTTGTTTGCAAAATGTGTTCCATTGTCAGACCTTATTCTTCTTGGAACACCATATCTTGGAATCAGCTCATTCTTTAGCCATTTCACAACTGTCTTTGCGTCTTCTTTCCTGCAGGGGATCGCTTCAATCCATCGAGTATATCTGTCGATCATCACAAGCAGATATCTGAATCCTTTCTTCTTGTTTTCTGCACCCATATCTGTGTAGTCGATACATATTTCTTTGAAGGGAGCATCTGGAACTGGGAATGCTCCTTGTGGGCTTTTATATGGTCTCCTCTCTCCAAAATCATTGCAGGTGGGACATTCATGGTAGTAGAGTCCTACCATCTCAGTCATATATGGGTGCCACCAGACGATGGAGACTTCTTCCTCTGTTCTCTTGGGGTTCACATGAGATGGGCCATGTGCTTGCTTGATGAGTCCTTGACACAATCCTGCAGGTGCCACTAAGCGTCCATCGTGTGATCTCCAAAGTCCATCCCTCTCTGTGGCTCCTCTGTGTCTCCACTGGTTCTTTTCATGCTCTGAAGCTTCTTCCTGCATGAGTTTGATGTCTTCCATCCCAAGTTTAGGGAGGTCTGGAGTGGCTACGGCTGTCATTTGTTTCACATAGCCACCTGCCTTTTTAGCTGCGAGGTCAGCAGCCTCATTTCCTTTTGCCACTGATGACTGGTCATTTTGATGTCCTCTGCACTTCATCACTGCTACTCTGCGTGGTAGCAAGATGGCTCTCAGTAGCTGTTCCAATTGATCTTTGTGCTTCACTGGTGTATTTGCTGTAGTCAGAAATCCTCTTCTTAACCACTGGGGTCCATCAACATGCACAGCTCCATGTGCATATGCTGAGTCAGTGTAAATGTTCACCGATTTGTCTTTGGCATATTCCAATGCGATCGTTAACGCCACTACTTCTGCAAGTTGTGCAGATGCTGGCTGTTGAATGATTTCTGCTGCAATTGTTGTGTGTCTTTTCCCTTGCTGCTGTACTACTGAATAGGCAGCAACATTTCCATCTTCTCCTCTGTGGCAGCTTCCATCTGTGAACAGTGTTAGTTCAGGATTGTCCAGAGGTTCTGCTTCCAGGTCAGTCCTAACTTTAAGATCTGTTCTTGCAATCTCTGCACAGTTATGGGGCTCTTGAAGATTCACATGCAATCCGTTTGCCATGTTGATGGGCTCATATACAAATCTGATATGTGGCTGTTGTAAGACTTTTGAAATCTTATCTTGTCTTGCTGCTGTCATGGTGAACGCACTTGACGTTAGGTAAGCGAGAACGCCATGTTCTGTGTTGACCTTCAGCTCATGACACATCACCACATGAGCAGTCTTTTCAATTGCTTTCTTCAGGGCCGCCAAATGTCTTGCACAACCTGTCTGGCCCTTTTCGATGTGGTCCAGTTTTGAGCTGTAATACATCAATGGTCTCCTTCCTCCCTCCTTTGTCTGAAACAATATTGCGGATACCATCCCATTTGATTCAGAAACATCCAGGTGGAAGGTCTTGGAATAATCAGGTGCGGAGAGCTTAGATGCTTGGCCAAGTTCCTGTTTCGTCTTTATGAAAGCGTCTTCTGCTTCAGGGGTCCATGTGAGTGCAGCTCTCAGGTTTCTGTTACCTGCGTCTGTCAACATGTCTCTAAGTGGTTGTGTGAGAGTCGTATAGTCAGGGACGTAATGTCTGCTATAGCCTGTCAGGCCAAGGAATGACAACATGTCTTGTACAGATTTTGGTTTAACAGCACTCAGGATAGCTGATCTCTGTCCTGCAGATAGAGAGCAGGAGTCTCCTGAAATCAGCCTTCCCAGGAATGACACTGTTCTTCTTGCAATTTGTGTCTTGGAACGTGTCACTTTGTAGCCTGCTTTGGACAGCACGGTCAACAAGTCTTTGGTCACTTTGAGACACACTTCAGCAGTCGGTGCAGCCAGCAGGAGATCATCTACATACTGGACAAGGACTGTGTCTTTAGGCATAATGAGATCTTTGAGGTCTTTCTTCAATGCTGCGTTGAACAGTCCTGGGCTATCTCTGTAGCCTTGAGGCATTCTGGAGTAGGTGTATTGTTTGCCTTCAAAGGTAAAAGCAAACATGTCTCTACTGTCTTTATCCAGTGGCAGGCAAAAGAAAGCATTTGCCAAGTCAATGACAGTGAAGTACTGTTGTTTTGGTGTCAAACTTGCCACAGCTGTATATGGATTTGGTCTTCAAGGGTGCTTCCTCCAACATGTTCTTCACTTCTGAGCACTTGCTGGCGTTGTATGTCTCCACAAGCGCCATGCCGTGGAGCAGCATTCTTGCCACTGAGACAGCTTCATCAGTCTTATTAACATCCACAGAGGGGAAGAAGAACCATCTTTTTGCTTTCCGTTTCTGCTCTGCTGCACTGTTTCTCAGCTTGAGTATTGACAACAGTGCCATCTTCTGCTCCTTGTTGGGCCCCTCCTGGGTTGTTACATCCAGTAAACCCTCAGCATGCCATTTCTTGATATATTTCCTCAGTCTCCTGTCTGCTTTCCCCCTTTCTTGTGGAACTGTCACTTTCAGAGCTGCTTTGCAGGCTGCATCAACCCATGGCTGTGGGGTCTTCGTTGAATTTGGCTCAGACATTTTGAGAAGATTAGGTGCTGACGCTGGCTTTATATAAGGAATGTAAATGTAGAAGTAAAATAAAAAATATCCGTGTATGTCTAACATGCAAGTGTGGTGCAAGGGGAAAAATACAATTAACTTAGGGAAAAAACAGTTGATTAGGGGAAAAAACACAATTGGTTAAGGGAAAAATGTTCACTAGTTATTAAGCTAGACAAGCAAAATTCCACACTGCGATTAACCTTGACAAAGGAACACAATCAAACACTGCAATAAAACAAAGCAATCAAGCACTGCAAAACAAAGCAATAATCAAGCACTGCAATAAAACAAAGCAATCAAGCACTGCAATAGAATAAATCTCGCATACAAGTATGACGAACTTATAAAACTACAATTCTGTTAAAAAATGAAAATGTATAAATTGCCAAAATGTTATTAATATACAACTATATTAATGTCCTCTGTTGATAAAATGTGAAATATGCTTTAATCTACTCTGTCTCCCCTCTGTAGTTGTCATAGTAGTGTGTGAGGAAATGTGTGACAGCTGTCAATATGTGTTGTTGTAATACCCCGTCTAACCTCTGTGACACCAACTACGGTAGTACCCTAACTTCGCCAGGCGATGGCTCTAGATGGTAAATCCCTTTAGTCCCTTTGAGGATTAGTCCTCCAACCTCTAGAGGCGCTATTTTAAGATACAGTACCCCTACTTGCCACTAGGTTTTTAAAATTTTTACCGCTTCCCCTTATCTTAACATGTGCCCCACGTGTTTACCTTCCCCCTCTCTCTCATGTGCTCACTCCTTTTGTTTGAATCTCTTATACTAAAAATGCACTCAACAATCGAACTTCTCATATATTCATGCTCCAATTCGTTATAATTTCGTTATCTAGCCCTCTTGCTGTTGTCCTTCAGCTCAAGCGTCGTTCTGTTTTAATTTTAATATAGTTATCTAGCTCTGAAGTCTCGCAAGTTTACACCTTTTGTCCTTAACAAAGCACGAACCTGCGTCCGCACCCAAAACTCAGTGTGGTCTGCAATTTTCCTGGTGCAAAATGCAGCAAACAAAACCTTAAACTTAATTTACCAGCCTGCTGGATCAAAAACAAGCACCAGGCCTGTCAACTAGGTTTAGTTATACTCAATTCCTGCACCCTAAATGTTACAAGAGAGTGAACATAAACCCCCAAGGTTCTTATTCTCCTCTCACTCCGAGGAAATCATGCGTCGTCTTCTCCAAATCTTAAAATTTATCGTGCATTTTAACAGACACCAGAGAATTAGTTTCCGGAGGTAAAGAGACTATAGAGTGCCCGTCGACTTAACCTACGTAATTCTTTCCTTTTCCCGGCTCCCTAATCCTCTCAAGTTAAATATCAGTTCCCTCTATCGCATAAATAACAGGCCACCCCGGGACTTAGGTTCTGTTAAAATTCTAGCACGCTGTAAAAATACAGTCCTTATCACTTATCGCATATTCACCAATATCGATTTACCCGTTAATCAATTGCTGTGCATTAATAGTCCTAAGAAGTCAAAACTCAGTAGCGCCTAAGGCGACACGCACTCTGTCACTCATTCACTTCTTCGTAACTTAGTTAAAAGAGGCAGCCGTTGCTCCTCTCCACGTGCTCACAATAACCCCACGGCTATAAATCTTCAAACACGCACTCACGTATTCTTAATTTATCACAAAATGTCTCAATCAACACAAAAATACCAAGAACATACACTATTACCCCTCAGGTATACACATCCAGTCTTACGTAATTACTACTCGGGTAACAGAACCGCTATTGTTCACACACTAGCTCACGCAGCCACGTGCTCTCTCAGTCTCACAGACAAACACAATTTCTCACAAAAACAACTTTCTCTCATGCACATGCATTATGTAAATATCGAAAAAATCACCGCTCCGATTCTCAATATATTACACTATGTCGTGTTTTCACGCTACCAATTTAATACCACTACAGACCGGCTGTTCCCTGCTCACAACTAAATTTCCTAGTTCTACCTAAACAAGCTTCGGTTTTCCACAACAGGCCTTGTTTTACCTGATTCTTTTCCGGGATCCCTGTGAGCAAAGAAGAACAAGTCCGCAGCGGTCCTCCCGCAGAGGAGTAGTCCAAATCGCTATTTCTCCACGAACCACAGGATCACGACGGGGCTCACCAAATTGAAGAATAAAATGTCCAAAATCCTCGGTCGTGGAGAAAGAAGTACCGGAATCAAAAAGTTATAATAAAAAAGATTTAATAAAAGAGATGATTAATTCGACAGATACAATACTTGATCAAGGCTCTTTAAATCTCGGCCGGAACCACAGGCTGCACGCAGTTAGCTGTCACCCCAACGGTCAACGAAGTAAAGAGGCCGAGAAAAAGCTCTGCGCCAGGTTTTAATACCGCTCATTCGCTTGGCTTATGGCCACCATTGGTTAGTTTCCATAATTTCACACCTAAGACTATTCCCTGTCTCACTGTTGGCTGACTCTGTCTCGGGGGCGGTTTCTTCAGCTGTCCTCAGCCGAGAGTCCTCTGCGCACCCTGACCAGCTCTTTAAAGCTACAGTAACACAATCCTAACGCATGCAGACTATTCAAAATCCATTCACTCATAAACATAACACAGTAATACAAAACATACATTGACCTTCTTATGCATAGTTACATATTTTCCATAATAATATCCCTTATTGATTATCATAACCCTCTCTTGTATTTTTATATGCACATTAAACAATTCTTTATTATTATGTGTAAGTTCAATATTTACACCCCAGACTATTACAATTCTACAAAACCCAACAATACCGAATACTCACAATACGATACTAGAATTCGATACGATACCATAAATACGATACGATACTGGTATATTTATCTATGATAGTAGTAAATAAAACATCTGTATGGTTCCCTTTTTGAGCAGCTTTTTGAACACTTGACAAATGGCATTAATATTAGTATTAGCATACAGCAAGATATTAATGAAAACTACATGGTGCTATCATAGCATTGATTATACACGGCTATGGAGGTCTATTGTCCGGATGACTATATAGTTATTTCTATAAGTAGATTGAGCAATTGTAGATAATAATACTACTACTACATACTAATACTAATAATTTTACAGATGTGTGTTTTGATGTGAAAAAACCTAAAGCTATTATATGGGTACATTAAAGATTGACACATAATTAAAGAGTAATTTCTCCCCTTTATTGAAAACCACTTATTAATAATCTTGAACTATGTGGCTCAGGCTCCAGCAGCATGTCACCATGTTGCATCAGTTGTGTTTCATTTGGTACTTTTGTGTGCGTTCTGACCTCATGATCATAGATGCTTGTAGTCAAACTGGGCTCATGCTCCTCGTGGCTGCATGTGGGTGAGCTCGAGGTTTTTCATGTTCATAATTACATTTTCTTACCTGTCGTTCGTTAAACTCTTTAAAGAGTTCGGTCTGCTTGAAAGCTGCTTGGCCATGTTTGACGTGTTGCCTCCTTTGTGTTGCTTTACAGCAGGTTAACAGACGGGTCTGTCGGTGTCAGTGAGCTTCCCTCACAGGCTGCACTGTCTCCAAAGTATCTCCAGATTACGCTGCTGCTGCTGCTGCTGCTGCTGCTGCTGCTGCTGCTGCTGCTGCTGCTGCTGCTGCTGCTCTTCTGTGTGTGTGAGACGGAGCCTTAAGCCCCGCCCCCCTGAGCTCTGTCTCCATGCACTCTCTGCATTCTGCATGCAGCATGAGAGAGAGAGAGAGAGAGAGAGAGAGAGAGAGAGAGAGAGAGAGAGAGAGAGAGAGAGAGAGAGAGAGAGAGAGAGAGAGAGAGAGAGAGAGAGAGAGAGAGAGAGAGAGAGAGAGAGAGAGAGAGAGAGAGAGAGAGGAGCAATATAAGGAAGCGCTATTTTAAGAAAGTACCGATACTTAAAATATGCAAAATCGTATCGTTTTTAACGTACGGTACTTTGTTAGTATCTGTATACCGTGCAGCATTAGTGTCAGGGTCTGACTGCGTGTGTTTCAGGGTCTGACTGCGTGTGTTTCAGGGTCTGACTGCGTGTGTTTCAGGGTCTGACTGCGTGTGTTTCAGGGTCTGACTGCATGTGTTTTAGGGTCTGACTGCATGTGTTTCAGGGTCTGACTGCATGTGTTTCAGGGTCTGACTGCGTGTGTTTCAGGGTCTGACTGCGTGTGTTTCAGGGTCTGACTGCATGTGTTTCAGGGTCTGACTGCTGTGTTTCAGGGTCTTATTGCGTGTGTTTTAGGGTCTGACTGCGTGTGTTTTAGGGTCTGACTGCGTGTGTTTCAGGGTCTGACTGCGTGTGTTTCAGGGTCTGACTGCGTGTGTTTCAGGGTCTGACTGCGTGTGTTTCAGGGTCTGACTGCGTGTGTTTCAGGGTCTGACTGCGTGTGTTTCAGGGTCTGACTGCGTGTGTTTCAGGGTCTGACTGCGTGTGTTTCAGGGTCTGACTGCGTGTGTTTCAGGGTCTGACTGCGTGTGTTTCAGGGTCTTATTGCGTGTGTTTCAGGGTCTTATTGCGTGTGTTTCAGGGTGTGTTTCAGGGTCTGACTGCGTGTGTTTCAGGGTCTGACTGCGTGTGTTTCAGGGTCTGACTGCGTGTGTTTCAGGGTCTGACTGCGTGTGTTTCAGGGTCTTATTGCGTGTGTTTCAGGGTCTTATTGCGTGTGTTTCAGGGTCTGACTGCGTGTGTTTCAGGGTCTGACTGCGTGTGTTTCAGGGTCTGACTGCGTGTGTTTCAGGGTCTGACTGCGTGTGTTTCAGGGTCTGACTGCATGTGTTTCAGGGTCTGACTGCTGTGTTTCAGGGTCTGACTGCGTGTGTTTCAGGGTCTGACTGCGCGTGTTTCAGGGTCTGACTGCGTGTGTTTCAGGGTCTGACTGCATGTGTTTCAGGGTCTGACTGCTGTGTTTCAGGGTCTGACTGCGTGTGTTTCAGGGTCCGACTGCGTGTGTTTCAGGGTCTGACTGCTGTGTTTCAGGGTCTGACTGCGTGTGTTTCAGGGTCTGACTGCGCGTGTTTCAGGGTCTGACTGCGCGTGTTTCAGGGTCTGACTGCGTGTGTTCCAGGGTCTGACTGCATGTGTTTCAGGGTCTGACTGCTGTGTTTCAGGGTCTGACTTCGTGTGTTTCAGGGTCTGACTGCGTGTGTTTCAGGGTCTGACTGCGCGTGTTTCAGGGTCTGACTGCGTGTGTTTCAGGGTCTGACTGCATGTGTTTCAGGGTCTGACTGCTGTGTTTCAGGGTCTGACTGCGTGTGTTTCAGGGTCCGACTGCATGTGTTTCAGGGTCTGACTGCTGTGTTTCAGGGTCTGACTGCGTGTGTTTCAGGGTCTGACTGCGTGTGTTTCAGGGTCTGACTGCGCGTGTTTCAGGGTCTGACTGCGTGTGTTTCAGGGTCTGACTGCTGTGTTTCAGGGTGTGACTGCGTGTGTTTCAGGGTCTGACTGCGTGTGTTTCAGGGTCTTACTGCGTGTGTTTCAGGGTCTTACTGCGGGCGATAAGAAGTGTTTCGAGGATATGGCCAAAAGCGACAAAGTGCGCTACAACAACGAGATGAAGGACTACATCCCACCCAAGGGCTTCGGAAAGAGGGGCCGCAAGAAGAAAGACCCCAACGCACCCAAGAGACCCCCGTAAGTGTTGAGACCTCCAGACCACCAGACCACCAGACCCTATGTGGTCTCTCCTGGGCTCCCTGTTTCATCTGATTCAGCCTCAATGATGTGAAGCAACAATGACCTCCAGGATGTAATCCCCCCCCCCACAGGTCAGCGTTCTTCGTGTTCTGCAGTGAGTACCGGCCCAGTCTGAAGCAGCAGTTTCCAGGTCTGTCAATAGGAGACTGTGCTAAGAAGCTGGGGGAGATGTGGAGCAAACTGACCCAGAGCGACAAGGTTCCCTACGAGGAGAAGGCCCAGAAGCTGAGGGAGAAGTACGACCGGGTGAGTCCCGAGGTCACCTGGAGGTCACGCGACGCGTTACCTGAAGGTTCTGTCCTCTCTTAATGATGAAGGTCACCTGGAGGTCATGGAGGTTCTCTAACGTTCTCCCCCTGCAGGACATGGTGGCGTACCGCGGCGGTGGAACGACGTACGCCAGGAACCCCGGCTCTTCAGCTCAGGGAGGAGAGGAAGAGGAGGATGACGAAGGAGAGGACGATGACGACGACGATGACGAGTAGAGTGTGTGTGTGTGTGTGTGTGTGTGTGTCTGTCACCTGGATAGAGCAGCATCAAGTCTTTACTCTGTAAAGACTGAGGAAGAAGGAACTCCTCTTCCTCTCCTGAAGGAGAACGTGATGTTGTAGCAGTTCAGTAAACTAGAGTCCACCAGCATGTCTTCAGGTCACATGACCCGGTCACATGACCACAAGTTCATTTATACATCATACTAAACTTTTAATCATCTGTTCTGAACCAGAGAGGTGTGTGTGTGTGTGTGTGTGTGTGTGTGTGTGTGTGTGTGTGTGTGTGTGTGTGTGTGTGTGTGTGTGTGTGTGTAACAATAGTACAGTAACGCTTCCTCACTGTTACCATGGTTACCCCAGCACCCCCCCCCCGCCCCCCTCCCTGTGTGGTACCATGGAAACCCAAGCCCCCCTTCTTCTTCATCATCATCATGTTGTTGTTTTTTATTTTCTTACTGGAGGTTTATTGGAGTTTTTCTGTTCTTTGTTCGCTGTCGAAACTTTTATAATAAAACGACTGAAGAAAAAACACCACGACTCCTGTTGTTCATGAGCACCACCAGGAAGTGATGTCGCCTCTGACCAGGAAGTGATGTCGCCTCTGACCAGGAAGTGATGTCGCCTCTGAACAGCAAGTGATGTCGCCTCTGACCAGGAAGTGATGTCGCCTCTGAACAGGAAGTGATGTCGCCTCTGAACAGGAAGTGATGTCGCCTCTGAACAGCAAGTGATGTCGCCTCTGAACAGCAAGTGATGTCGCCTCTGAACAGGAAGTGATGTCGCCTCTGAACAGGAAGTGATGTCATTTCTGAGCAGGAAGTGATGTTGTCTCTGAACAGGAAGTGATGTCATCTCTGAACAGGAAGTGAACCTCTATATCTCAAACAGACTTTCATTTCTTAGTTTTTTATTGTCGGTTCAACACAAGGAACTTTTCAGGAGAAATCAACCAATCACAGAGAAGTATCATACGACATCATACATGGGGACAATCCAATCGGTCACTCTTTAGAGGGGCGTGTCCAGGTGGCAAGACCAGAGTGATTGACAGGTGGGTAGTGGCCCGGTTGTCATGGTAACAGTTAACGGTAAACAAAGACCAATAAACAAACACGTCACACTTCCTAAGTTATCCACGAATGAATCCACATATTTTAATAACCCAACGACACGGAGACTGAAGCTCGCTGCTGATTCAGGAGGAGAACACTTCCTGGTGTGCCCCCCCCAAAACAACCACAGAAACATAAATAAATAAATAGGTATTGAAAAGTAATAAATAGGTAATACACATGAATACAAACTCTCTTCAGCTGTGTGATCAATAATTTGGTTTTGATTGATTTGACGACGGAGGTGAAGGTCACCTGTGGGCCGTCCTCAGTGACATCACAGGTCACCTGTGGGCCGTCCTCAGTGACATCACAGGTCACCTGTGGGCCGTCCTCAGTGACATCACAGCGGCGTGCTGATTGGTCGGTTTCTGTGTTTGAGTTCTGCTGTCGAGGATCAGAAATACAAAACGACTACGAGGTCCTAACACCTAGAACAGAGTGTGTGTGTCTGTGAGCATGCATATCTGTGTGTGTCTGTCGGTGTGCGTGTCTGTGTGTGACTGTGTGTCTGTGTGTGTGTGTGTGTGTGTGTCTGTCTCTGTCTGTGTGTCTGTCTGTGTGTGTGTCTGTGTGTGTGTGTCTCTGTCTGTCTGTGTGTGTCTGTGTGTGTGTGTGTGACTGTGTGTGTCTCTGTGTGTGTGTCTCTGTCTGTCTGTGTGTGTGTGTGTCTCTGTCTGTGTGTGTGACTGTGTGTGTCTCTGTCTGTGTGTGTGACTGTGTGTGTCTCTGTCTGTGTGTGTGACTGTGTGTGTCTCTGTGTGTGTGTGTCTAGTTGCCGTTGATCCTCAGCTTGAAGGAAACCCGGCCAGCAAACTTGTCCCGGTCGCTTCCGTCCTCCAGCGTGTTGGAGTTGATTCTACACTCCACGTTGATGTCGGTGTTCAGAGAGGCGTTCAGGAACCTCACGGCCACCAGCGGCTGGGTGTAGTTTACCTGAGACATTGAACACATCACTCACTGACTAGTTTACCTGAGACATTGAACACATCACTCACTGACTAGTTTCCCTGAGACATTGAACACATCACTCACTGACTAGTTTACCTGAGACATTGAACACATCACTCACTGACTAGTTTACCTGAGACATTGAACACATCACTCACTGAATCTACTGGATCCAACTGGTCTATGGACCCAGCTGGTCTACTGGATCTAACTGGTCTACTGGATCCTTCTGGTCTACTGGACCCTACTGGTCCACTAGATCCAGCTGGTCTACTGGATCTAGCTGGTCTACTGGACCCTAGAAGTCTACTGGATCTAACTGGTCTACTGGATCCTTCTGGTCTACTGGACCCTACTGGATCCAACTGGTCTACTGGACCCTACTGGATCTAACTGGTCTACTGGTTTACTGGATCCAGCTGGTCTACTTGACCATACTGGTTTACTGGATCCTACTGGTCTACTGGACCCTGCTGGTCTACTGGACTGCAGTAAATCAAGAGGATCTGGTCTGGACGGTGTTACCTGAGCCTTCTTGCCGTAGTACGGGTAGTACATGAGGTTGAAGGTTCCGTTAGGAGGGTAGTACTCCAGAGGCCCTATTTTATCACCGTCCTCTCTCTGCGCAGACAGACAGACACACACACACACACACACACACACACACACACACACACACACACACACACACACACACACACATCTCAATTCAGGTCTGTCATCAATGTAACTGGATCATGGCTGTGTGGAGCTGGTCCTGCATGCTTCATGGACTGTGTCTATCTGGATCCTGGTCCATGTCTACAGCTCATTATATGAATGTTTCTGTCATGTTCATGTAATGAGCTGTAACTCTGTTACGTTGATCATTCTGGTCACATGACATCTGTTGCTTCTGTCCATCCTGGAGAGCATCCTCCTCTGTTGCTCTATGAAGGTTCTTCCTGTTTCCCCGTTAAAGGGTTTTACTGACTTTGTTTGGGGAGTTGTTCCTGATCCGATGTGAGGTTCTGGGACAGGATGTCATGTTTCAGATTGTAAAGCTCTGTGAGGAGAATCTTGTGTTTGTGATTTTGGGCTCTACAAAATATACTATGAGGTTCCATGTTGTCGCTTTGTGGTTCTATGTTGTCGCTCCGTGGTTCCATGTTGTTGCTCTGTGGTTCTATGTTGTTGCTCTGCGGTTCCATGTTGTTGTTCTGCGGTTCCATGTTGTTGTTCTGTGGTTCCATGTTGTTGCTCTGTGGTTCTATGTTGTTGCTCTGCGGTTCCATGTTGTTGCTCTGTGGTTCCATGTTGTCGTTCCGTGGTTCCATGTTGTCGCTCTGTGGTTCTATGTTGTCGCTCTGTGGTTCTATGTTGTCGCTCTGTAGTTCTATGTTGTCGCTCCGTGGTTCCATGTTGTCGCTCTGTAGTTCTATGTTGTCGCTCTGTGGTTCTATGTTGTCGCTCTGTGGTTCTATGTTGTGGCTTTGTGGTTCCCTGTTGTCGCTCTGTGGTTCTATGTTATCGCTCTGTGGTTCTATGTTGTTGCTCTGCGGTTCTATGTTGTAACGATGTGGTTCCATATTGTAGCTTTGTGGTTCTATGTTGTAGCTCTGTGGCTCCATGTTGTCGCTCTGTGGTTCTTTGTTTTCGCTCTGTGATTCTATGTTGTAGCTCTGTAGTTCCCTGTTGTCGCTCTGTGGTTCTTTGTTTTCGCTCTGTGGTTCTATGTTGTAGCTCTGTGGTTCCATGTTGTCGCTCTGTGGTTCTATAATGTAGCTCTATGGTTCTATGTTGTCACTCTGTGGTTCTATATTTTAGCTTTGTGGTTCTATGTTGTCGCTCTGCGGTTCTTTGTTGTTGCTCTGTGGCTCCCTGTTGTAGCTCTGTGGTTCTCTGTTGTCGCTCTGTGGTTCTATGTTTTCGCTCTGTGGTTGTATGTTGTCGCTCTGTGGCTCCCTGTTGTAGCTCTGTGGTTCTCTGTTGTCGCTCTGTGGTTCTATGTTTTCGCTCTGTGGTTGTATGTTGTCGCTCTGTGGTTCTATATTTTAGCTTTGTGGTTCTATGTTGTCGCTCTGCGGTTCTTTGTTGTTGCTCTGTGGCTCCCTGTTGTAGCTCTGTGGTTCTCTGTTGTCGCTCTGTGGTTCTATGTTTTCGCTCTGTGGTTCTATGTTGTCGCTCTGTGGCTCCCTGTTGTAGCTCTGTGGTTCTATGTTGTCGCTCTGTGGCTCCCTGTTGTAGCTCTGTGGTTCTATGTTGTGGCTTTGTGGTTCCAAGTTGTAGCTCTGTGGTTCTATGTTGTCGCTCTGTGGCTCCCTGTTGTAGCTCTGCGGTTCTATGTTGTGGCTTTGTGGTTCCAAGTTGTAGCTCTGTGGTTCTATGTTGTCGCTCTGTGGTTCTATGTTGTCGCTCTGTGGTTCTAGTTTCTACAATCTGCTCTACTGTTCTTACCCACTCATCTTTGTCCACTCTGTACCTCTGATGATGGAAAGATGGAGACAGACAGATGAGAGACAGACAGGTGAGAGACAGACAGATGAGAGGCAGACAGACTATCAAGAGAGACTAACAACGCCGTTGTCCGTCTCCTCTCTGGTGGGAACGTCCACTTCCTGTTGACGTGGCACGTTGTACAGCGGTGATACTTAGCCAAGGTAGCATTAGCATGAGCAGATGTTTGGTCAACCCTGGTCCTCGTAGTCCTGTTTAATGTGTGTAGTTCACATAAAGACACTGACCAGAACACTGAGACAGGATGTAGCAGACAGACAGTTTCAGACAGATAGACAGGTTCAGACCTTTGCTCCACAGGTGACATGAGGAGACTGACCGTCCTTCCCCGGCAACATACCGATCACCTGGAGAGACAGACAGGTTGACAGACAGACAGGTCAGGAGAGTTCAGTGATTTTAACGTCCATGGTTCAATACAGTCACTACTACAACCTCTACAACCTCTACAACCTCTACTAACATTACAACCTCTACAACCTCTACGACCTCTACAAACATTACAACCTCTACAACCACTACAACCTCTACAACCTCTACAACCTCTACAACCTCTACTAACATTACAACCTCTACAACCTCTACAACCTCTACAAACATTACAACCTCTACAACCTCTACGACCTCTACAAACATTACAACCTCTACAACCACTACAACCTCTACAACCTCTACGACCTCTACAAACATTACAACCTCTACAACCACTACAACCACTACAACCTCTACAAACATTACAACCTCTACAACCACTACAACCACTACAACCTCTACAAACATTACGACCTCTACAACCTCTACAACTATTACAAACACTATAACCTCTACAACCTTTACAACCACTACAACCTCTACAAACATTACGACCTCTACAACCTCTACAACTATTACAAACACTATAACCTCTACAACCTTTACAACCACTACAACCTCTACAACCACTACAACCTCTACAACCACTACAACCTCTACAACCTCTACAACTATTATAAACACTACAACCACTACAAACATTACAACCTCTACAACCATTACAAATACTACAACCTCTACAAACATTACAACTTCTACAACTATTACAAACACTATAACCACTACAAACATTACAACCTCTACAACCTCTACAACCACTACAACCTCTACAAACAGTACAAACATTACAACCTCTACAAACATCACAACCTCTACAACCACTACAACCTCTACAAACAGTACAAACATTACAACCTCTACAAACATCACAATCTCTACAACCTCTACAACCACTACAACCTCTACAAATAGTACAAACATTACAACCTCTACAAACATGACAACCTCTACAACCACTACAACCTCTACAAACATTACAACCTATACAACCACTATAACCATTACAACCACTACAACCTATACAACCTCTACAAACATTACAACCTCTACAAACATCACAACCTCTACAACCACTACAACCTCTCCACCAGTACAAACATTACAACCTCTACAACCATTACAACCTCTACAACCTCTACAACCACTACAACCACTATAACCACTAAAACCACTACAACCTCTACAACCATTATAACCACTACAACCTCTACAAACATGACAACCTCTACAACCTCTACAACCACTACAACCTCTACAACCACTACAACCACTATAACCACTACAACCTCTACAAACATTACAACCTCTACAACCTCTACAACACGGAGCCTCCTTCAAAGGTGAAGTCATCTTTCCTCTGTTGGTAAACTCTCTGCTTGATCATGATGAACGTACCCGGTTCAGTTTGATGAGGATGCAGGGCTGACCTCTGCTGTAACCGTAGAAACGATCCGAAATCCCTGAACACTCCTCCAACATGGTGCGGTTGAACTGACAGGAGCGCTTGGGATTGTTCCTGACCTGCAGACAGACAGGTTGAGAGTGAGACGGTTAGTGGAAGGTGAGACAAGAATGCAGAGGGTGAGAAAGACAGGAGGGAATGAGAAGGGCAGGTGGAGAGAGAGACAGGCAGGTGGAGAGAGAGACAGGCAGGCAGAGAGACAGGCAGGTGGAGAGAGAGACAGGCAGGCAGAGAGACAGGCAGGTGGAGAGACAGGCAGGTGGAGAGAGAGACAGGCAGGCAGAGAGACAGGCAGGTGGAGAGAGAGACAGGCAGGCAGACAGACGAACAGGAATACCTCTCCACTGTCCTCTTGAATAAAGAATTGATCTGGAGAGCAGTTATCGTTGGTCTGAACCTGATAGCTGTCGTTGTACGCTGCAGACAGACAGACAGACAGACAGACAGACAGACAGACAGACAGACAGAGAGTTTTACAGGTTAAAAATATTATGATCATAAGAAACATATTACCCCATTAGAGAGATCATAGTACCATATTACATGCCTATTATCTAATAAATATATGTAACAAGTGATTACATCACATCATAAAATATCATGAACATGAATCTTACCGGACAGGAAGCGGTTGAGGTTGTGGACGAAGCCGTCCCAGCTCTCCGTTTCTGAGATGGAGTAACTGATCTCCAGCTGATCGCCCTTTGGACGAATCATCATCCCTGAACATGAAAACATACGTCCTCGTTAACCAATCACAGGCTGCGCCTCATTAACGAGAAATCTGCATCCCTGAAACCTACAAACAAGACTCTGCATGTTTGTTTTTGTTACCTGGAGTGACCAGTCGGTCCTGCCAGGTAGGTTTGTAGTCATCGAGCGTCAGCAGCATGATGTACATGGTGAGAACAAACATGCCCGCCAGAAACAGGTAGAAGATCAGGTAGAAGAGCAGGATCAGACCTGAAGGGGGAGACAAAGAGGGAGGGGTTATTGTGCAGGACAGCACTCCACATCCCCCCTCCTCTTCTCTAAATATCATCTTTATAATCCTCTTGAGTCTAGCCCCGCCCCCTGCTGACCTACATCCAGTGTGTGTTGGGGAGAGGGGGAGGGTATAATCCCTCAGTCTGAATCGCTCCCTTTTTCTCATATTCTTATTGGTCACTTACAACTTGCATCAACAGCAGTCAGTTTACAGTTCTACATCTATTCTAGAGTTACTTCTAGAGTTACTTCTTCTATTCTAGAGTCACTTTTTCTATTCTAGAGTCACTTCTTCTATTGTAGAGTAATTTCTTCTATTCTAGAGTCACTTTTTCTATTCTAGAGTCACGCCTTCTATTCTAGAGTCACTTCTCCCATTCTAGAGTCATTTCAACTATTCTGGCGTCACTTCTTCTATTCTAGAGTCATCTCTTCTATTCTAGAGTCACTTCTTCTATTCCAGAGTCATTTCTTCCATTCTAGAGTCACTTCTTCTATCTAGAGTCACTTCTTCTATTCTAGAGTCACTTCTTCTATTCTAGAGTCACTTCTTCTATTCTAGAGTCACTTCTTCTATTCTACAGTCATTTCTTCTATTCTAGAGTCATTTCTTCTATCTAGAGTCATTTATTCTATTCTAGAGTCATTTATTCTATTCTAGAGTCATTTCTTCTATCTAGAGTCATTTCTTCTATTCTAGAGTCATTTCTTCTATTCTAGAGTCATTTCTTCTATTCTAGAGTCATTTCTTCTATCTAGAGTCATTTCTTCTATCTAGAGTCATTTATTCTATTCTAGAGTCATTTATTCTATTCTAGAGTCATTTCTTCTATCTAGAGTCATTTCTTCTATCTGGAGTCATTTCTTCTATTCTAGAGTCACCTCTTCTATTCTAGAGTCATTTCTTCTATTCTAGAGTCATTTCTTCTATTCTAGAGTCATTTCTTCTATTCTAGAGTCATTTCTTCTATCTAGAGTCACTCTACATCTTCTTCACAAGTACATTACTATCAACATGTGTGTTTTTGTGTGGATATATTACAGTCCAATCCACCTCGTCTGCTTAATCCAGATTAACACGGACACGCACACTCAAACACACACTCTCATACACACATACACTCACTCACTAACACACTCACACACACACACCTCACGCACACACACTCTCATACACATTCACTCACTCACGAACACACTCACACACACACACTCTCTCTCATACACACACACACTCACTCACTAACACACACATACACTCTCACACACACACACACACACGCACACACAGTAATGCTCCTCTCTGATGTCGTTTACTTCTCTTCAGTTTATTGTGTATGTGAATCAGTGTGTGAACATGTGTGTGTGTCCTTCAGTCGCCATCAAGGCCAAACATTCACTTCCCTGGTGCATGATGGGAAATATGACATCATCAGAGTGTAGTTATGTAAAGCAAGAACAGACTTCAGATGAGTGGAACACTGAGAGGTTGCTTGAAATCCCTGACATTAGCAAGACTGTACCTACGGATACTGGTTCTTACAGGTAATGTTTCTACAGGTACTGGTTCTTACAGGTAATGTTCCTACGGATACTGGTTCTTACAGGTAATGTTTCTACAGGTACTGGTTCTTACAGGTAATGTTTCTACAGGTACTGGTTCTTACAGGTAATGTTTCTCCAGGTACTGGTTCCTACAGGTAATGTTCCTGGGAACTGGTTCCTACAGGTAACGTTTCTACAGGTACTGGTTCCAAGAGTCACTACACATCTTCTATTATAAAGTCACCCTACATCTTCAATTCTAGAGTCACTACATATTTTATTCTAAAGTCAATACACATTGTCTATTCTAGAGTCACTACATCTTCTATTCTAGAGTCACTACATATTTTATTCTAGAGTCACTACATATTTTATTCTAAAGTCAATACACATTGTCTATTCTAGAGTCACTACATCTTCAATTCTAGAGTCACTACATATTTTATTCTAGAGCCAATACACATTGTATATTCTAGAGTCACTACATCTTCTATTCAAGAGTCACTACATATTTTATTCTAGAGTCAATACACATTGTCTATTCTAGAGTCACTACATCTTCTATTCTAGAGTCACTACATATTTTATTCTAGAGTCAATACACATTGTCTATTCTAGAGTCACTGCATCTTCTATTCTAAAGTCACTACATATTTTATTCTAGAGCCAATACACATTGTCTATTCTAGAGTCACTGCATCTTCTATTCTAGAGTCACTACATATTTTATTCTAGAGTCACTACATATTTTATTCTGGAGTCAATACACATTGTCTATTCTAGAGTCACTACATCTTCTATTCTAGAGTCACTACATCTTCTATTCTAGAGTCAATACACATTGTCTATTCTAGAGTCACTACATCTTCTATTCGAGAGTCACCACATCTTCTATTCTAGAGTCACTACATCTTATATTCTAGAGTCACGACATCTTATATTCTAGAGTCACGACATCTTCTATTCTAGAGTCACTACATATTTTATTCTAGAGTCAATACACATTGTCTATTCTAGAGTCACTGCATCTTCTATTCTAGAGTCACTACATCTTCTATTCTAGAGTCACCACATCTTCTATTCTAGAGTCACTACATCTTCTATTCTAGAGTCACTACATCTTATATTCTAGAGTCACTACATCTTCTATTCTAGAGTCACTACATCTTATATTCTAGAGTCACTAGATATAATATAATTATTATTGTTAATATTGTTATGATCATAATTATTGTTGTTGTTATTATTATCATAATTATTCAGAGAGGCTCAGATAATATTATTTAAATTAAGGTCGAGAGACAGACCAGA